>NC_043962.1:31466077-31797327 GCF_902148855.1 Sphaeramia orbicularis | reverse complement strand
CTCCAGTCGGTACCCCTGACCATGGCTGTTGTTATAGTTCTCTGATTGACATTCAACCTGGGGCGGCGTGGTGGCATAGTGGTTAGCATTTTCGCCTCTTAGCTGTATCAAAGCCTTTCTCTGTTAAGTTTACCAGGTTTCTCTGCCCCACATGGGTTTCCTCCTGGTCCTCCAGTTTCCCCTGCCATTAAAAACAGATACATATAGGTTTATTTTCCTGTCAGTGACCCTGACCACAGTACTGATAAAGATCTGGAGTTGATCCGCAATCCACCACCTTGAATGGCAGCTCACTGTTACTAATGTGTGTTCTAATGGCTAATGCTAATGCTAATGCTCGACACTGTGCATTGGGATGGATAAAATGCGAAGTCATATTGAGCTACAGGTAAAATAAAGTGAGTTAACCTTTAACCTTTTTTAATGGAGACAAGCTGACAAAACAGAGGGTGCTCAGTGTCCATAATGGGTAAGGGTCATTTAGGAGATCAGAGGTACCATTCATGGTGTCATTGAGTCATTTTGCAGTTAATTCATATTGAAAATACTGAACTTTAAGTAACTAATAACTAATAACTTTAAGCATTAAATAGAGCTTTTTGGTGTTTATTTGCAATATTTTAAATCTGTGTTTCTGTGCATCAGTGCAGAGGAGGCGGGCATCACCATAGTGAATGAGATGGGATTGGACCCCGGTATCGACCACATGTTGGCCATGGAGTGTATCGACCAGGCCAAAGCCGACGGCTGCATAGTGAGTCAGTGCGCGCATACACACACACTGTGTTTGTATGTTAGATAATGACTGTTTGAACACACAAGCGCAGACTTCCTGTCAGATTTATTGATCCAAAACAGAGATGCCACACAGATCAGGCTGAGCTCAGTCTGCACTGCAGCTCCATTATCATCTATGGACACAACCTCAGAAACACACCTGACACATTTAAATCTGTCTCACCTGAAATGAAGATCCACTGGTTTACAGAAGAGTGGACCTGGTTTTATTCATGTTGTTGTGAAAAACAGAGCATTTACGAACCTGCACCAGTTTTTGTCACTGTCGACAGCAGACCTCGCAACCTCTTCTAAGCAGACACCACTTCTCACATCTAAATGTTTTAATAAATTAAATGTAGTTGCTGTTGCTCATGAGTCAAAAAGTCTGTTCACTGAGAATGCATTAGTGTAAGTGCATCTTTTCATGTTTATAATCCAGTACAAATTAATTGCATTTTAATGATAATATATTGTTGTAAATTGAGACAAACACAACTTTAGAATAAATACAGAAAACTAGACATATTATTTCCAATCTCTAGATTTATCAAGTATTTTTTTCTGTTGTCAAATAATGTTACACTAGATGAAGAAGTCTGTTATTGTGTATGTGGCTCAGGAATGTCATTGTTCTTTGTAGGGTAAAAATGAGAGGTACAACAATAACAGTAGCATCATTGTTGTATACAGATCCCTGAAACCTGTGTATTAACATAAATACTATAGACTTGTGACTGAAAACATGCGGCTGTGTTTCAGGTGGAGTCCTACAGCTCGTTCTGCGGTGGACTTCCTGCTCCAGAGTGTTCAGACAATCCTCTTCGCTACAAGTTCAGCTGGAGTCCATACGGCGTCCTCCTCAACACCATCAGCCCTGCCATTTACCTTAAAGACGGCAAAGTAAGAAACCTCAGACAGCCACAAAAGACAATTACAGGGTTTCCACACGTCCTGGAAAACCTGGAAAATGATTGACCAATTTTCCAGTCTTGGAAAACATATGGAAAATGAGGAACAAGGTCAAATGTCCTGGAGATGGTTAACTTATCCTGGAAAATGATTTATCCTCCCTCTGCCTTGTGACCTCGTGTGCCTAAACTGAGATGAAACAAAGGAAATGGTTTTTCAGTGATTTATTGAAAATATACAATATTTTTAGGGGAAGTGCAGAAGTGAAAGTAAGAGAGAAGAGAAAGTTGAGTTAGGAATTCCCCAGTTGAACATTGTAACTCCAGTTTGTCATGTTAATGAAGTGCTACACTGTAATCTGTGGGTGTGTTTGCATTATTCACTGCAAAAATTTAAATCTTACCAAATGTATTTTTCTCATTTCTAGTCAAAATATTTCATCACACTTAAAATAAGACATAATCACCCAAAGAGTAACTTTTCAGTGACATATAAAAGCTTCTTTTTAGACAATAGATCTTGAAAATCTTATTTCAAGAAATCTTACCAAGATAATTTTCACTCGTTCCATAGGCAGATTTTTTTTGGCTTGAATTAAGCAAAAAAATCTTGAATTAAGCAAAAAAATCTTCTTATTTTAAATGTGATGAGATATTTTGACTAGAAATAAGAAAAACACACTTTGTAAGATTTGGATTTTTGCAGTGTTCTATGATACATTTGTCATAATTATTTTTCATAGATAAATTATAGCCATAGACTGCACATCGAATGTCTGAGTAATAAACATAGAAACAATCTGGGTAAATGCAAGTTACAACTGTAGAAAAGAACACTTTCAAAGAATGAGGGGGACGGGGGATGTATTAGTGTATGATGTGATAACTTGTCTCTGTAGCTGCTGAAAATGTCCTGGAAAATAATTTCAGGGAAAGTGTGGGAACCCTGAATTACCTCAGTTCTGCAGACCATGCTCCTTTAATATTTTCGTGAACTTATCTGTGTTTGTCATTTGTGCTGCTTGAAATGAAGAAAATAAAACCAGCCTGTGTGTTTTCTGTCCAGATGGTGAGCATCCCAGCTGGTGGGTCTCTGATGGACTCCACAACTCCGATGGATTTCCTTCCTGGTTTCAATCTGGAGGGATTTCCAAACCGTGACAGCACCAAGTACTCGGAACCGTACGGCATCCAGTCTGCACACACACTGGTCAGAGGAACACTGCGCTTCCAGGTACTGCACAAGTCTGGTTTATTTATATAGAAAAGGCAGTATGTGTGTGTTGAATGTTGAGAATGTTGAGAATAAAAGCTGAAGAACATCACAAGGCAATGAAAAAAAATAACGGATGCATGGTTTTTTGTTTGTCTTGTTTTTTTTTTTAACCCTGAAAGACAAACAGCTGGTGGCAACCAAAAGCATCTACTGATCTAAAATATTTAATAACTCTTTAATCACAAATCCTATTAATGCATTAAAACAATTCAGGTAAAATGCAGGTTTTTAACTTTTCGGCAGCATCAGACATGACCCATTTGGACTTTCAGAGGCTCCGTAGTGAACTTGCAAACACTGTCATTTTATACAACATTGATTCATCCATGTAGTTTGACATATGACAGTGGTTGGAGACACTTGTTTTTATGTTCAGTTAATGTTTTGCCAAAAAAAAGTCACTTTTTCTTCAGTTTCCTCTTTTTTTCTCCATATAATAACGCTTTGAATTTACTCTGCCTGTCAGAACATCTACATGGTCATTAAATTAAATACAGCAAAATACTGTTATAAAATGCTGAGGATACCATTATAAAAGGTAATAAATCACTTAGGAAAAGGTAATATTGAGAAAAATGAATTTCGGAAGCCGCCACACAAAGAGTTCAAGGTCGTTAAGATGGAAATACACTGTAAAGTAATAAAAGTTATGAGGTATGTAAGTGCCTAGAGACTCAAATGTAAAAGAGTATTTCTGGTTTGATTTCAATCAGTATATTTGCTTTAACATTTCCTTTCTCTTTTTGTGTTTTCCCTCTGTACATATAACAGTAAATGTATTGTAAGTAGAGAAGAAACAAAGTCAAACAGAACAATAGAACTAGTCTTCTTGAGCTGAAAAAATTACAGTATTTTTTAGTAAGCTTCAGTAAATTTAGTTGTTTAATATATCTTCAGTTGAGGCAGAAACAACCAGGAATGAATGAGAGGACTTTTTCTTTATTAATTTAAGTGGATATCTGCACATTTAGGTTCTTTTCAGTCAAAAGAGTTTGTCAGTATTCATGAATATTAAAAGTCAGATAAATGTCATCATCGTGGGAGTTGTATAGCACACACTTCTCACTGAATAAAATGACACACAAAATGACAAGTTTAAATATTGTCGGAACCATTTTATATAACAGAAAAAATTCAACAAAATATATAACAACATGGGAAATGATTTGTATTATAGCTTTAACTGTCACTTGTTTCTCACTACCTTTTGTTTGTTGTGTTTTTGGGATTGTCGTCATTGTGACCTCATGTTTTTGTCCCAAAGGGTTTCTCAAGTGCCATGAGTGGTTTTGTCAAACTGGGTCTGATTAACAGCGAGCCCTGTCCCTTCCATGAGCATATTTCGTGGGTAAGAACCTCGTCTGACGATCCATTCAATGTTTAAAAAAAAAAAAAAAAAAAGTAAAAAAGAAAAACTTCTGTGAAAGAGCAGCAACTCCTGTCTTCCACTTTCATCAGTTGAGGTATTTTGCATCTCCTTCACTTGAAGCGACTGTCAGTGAAAGACGGTTTGCTGAAGAGTCCATTACCGTCAATAGCTGCTTGTCAACATCAAGGCTGCAGCGAGTCGAGGCTGTCTGACACTGATGAGTTCACAGCTCGCAGCGTTTGTTGATTTCATTTCCATCAGATAATTCAGTAGTTCAAAACTCAAATCTCATTTTACTTGTGCCATCTGTGCATTTGGCAAGTTATTTTTATTTATTCATTTGTTACATATTTTCACATTCCTGTCCATTCGTGCAAAGATTAAAACGCACCTTTAGCAGACTCAGACTCAGCTTTATTGTCATTCGATCAATGGTACATGATAGAACAAAGTATAGTTACCCAAGTCTCAGTTTTGTAGCATAGAAGACAAGAGGATACAATATAAAATAAAATAAAATATATAAAATGTAAATAGGGTAGAATAAATACTACCATCAAGCTTCTTAATATGTACAAATTTCACAGTATGCAACAACAGTACAGTTAAAGTGATGGTGCATGTAGCAGCAGCATGAGCAACGATGATATAATGAAGACAAATTACACACAAATAATTTTACTCGTAGAATTTTTGTTTTTACAGCAGCAGATCATGTAATACACATTTGTTAACTTTGTAGACTGTTTTGTCTCTGTACATTGGAGTTGTTTAGACAGAACGTGGTTACAATAATTGGCCTCTGTGTACACGTGTGTGTCTCGGGGATCACACAAAATTCAGAAAGAGCCGACTGCTGCAGTTTGGCATACTTGTGTATTTTTGATCAAGGAAGAGACTAGCGAAAACAGCAAGTTGATTGGACCAATATTTTGGGAGAATACACAACAGCATAAAAATTATCACATCTAGAACTCACAGGCAACACACTAGTTAACTTTATAGACTGTTTTGTCTCTGTACATTGGAGTTGTTTGGATGGAACATGGTTAGGTGTTAACTTATTATTAATCTACATTATAAAAGACAAGTGGCGTCTGTGTACGTGTATGTGTGTGTGTCTCTGAGATCTCACAAAATCCAGAAAGAGCTGACCGCAGCAGTTTGGCATATTTCTGTATTTTTGGTCAAGGAAGAGACTAGCAAAAACAGCAAGTTGATAGGATCAATATTTTAGGAGATATTAGTAATTTTGGAATACAATAGCCTTACAATCACATTGCTGTGGCCAACACACTTTAGCAGTGACTGCTGGACAAATGCGGTACAGCATGCATGAATACACAACAGTATAAAAACTAGTACATCTAGAACCCACAGGCAACGTGCTAGTTCACATTTAGTGTGTTTTATTTTCTCTACAGAAAGAGCTTCTGTGTAAGCAGATGGGACTGCCTTCCTCAATTTCCCAAGATGCCTTTGAAGAAGCTGTGTACGAACGCATCGGAAAGGAGGACTTCAGGATGAATACACTCAGATGGTGAGGCGAAAAAGCCTCTTGGGGTTATCTAGGTCTTTTTTTCCTGTATATAATTGTTTCATAAAAGTTTCATTTACGTACACATGAAAATGAACACTGTGATGTCTAATTATTAGTCAGTTTAACTTTTTACAGCTTTACATAATATTGCAGTTTATGGAGACCATTTGACTCTTTATTTTACCAGTAATTTTATGAAATCTACATAAAATTGTTATTGAAATTCATCCTTATATTTAACAAAACACAAAGATTAGGCTTAAAGGGTAGAGGATTTCTGTACTGCATGAAAAAACACATAGAGGTCGAGACATAATACAAACTAAATGAGTATCACTCACAATATGAGCAACTATATGTTTGACAACACGTGATGCACAGATGAGATATAAAGGTGCAGAACTGACGGCTTTTTGTTTTGATAAGTGAAGACCTGCAGTGCCTCCCAGAGGACTGAGACTGAAACACTGAAGGACTTCAGGTGAATCTGGTTAGCTGCTAATCTTAAATGCTCTTTTTATCATCACATCTTTCCCAGATTCATTAATGGAAGACCTTTAAGAAACTGCTGACTTTTGATTTTCACTATATTCATCACTAACCTCTAGATGAACTGATCCACTGCAGGTTTTTTTTTAGATCTAATACAAGAATTACCTCAAAAACTGACCAGCAGTGATCAGTTATTTAATTTATCAGCAGTGTTGGAGAATAACTAGTGAATTAGGTCAATTCTACAGACTACTCAGAATGTTAGTGGTCACAAAAAGGCTACACCTGAACATAGTTTTATTATTTAAAGGTTCATTTGGAGAAAATAACAGTCATCAGGGTTGGCACGGGTGCTTGAAATCCTTGAAAGTGCTTGCAATTCTAATTCTGTGATGTGATTTATTTCTTTATTTTTCATATTAACGCTGCCAGGTTGGATGCCAAGCCATAGCTACTTACAGAGAGGTGATACATTTTGAAAAATAAAACTTTATGTCAAAAAAGAAAATTATTAGGTGTTCTCAGGTCGACTCTAGATACATTTTTATCTTAATCTTTGTCTCGGTGCAAATGTGTCTGAAGAACACCAAGTGGCTTCTCTTTTTTTGGATAAAACGTTTAAACTTCTAAACTTTTTGCTATTATGAAACATAATTTTCGATGTTTATAGTATAATACAATGTACATGTGATAGAAAGTGAAAAAAATTATTCTGAGTACATGTATTACAGTAGATGTGTATTTTTCCCCAGCAATTAGGTGCTGTGCTGGAAAAATTTTAAAATGACCCTTAAAAGTACTTGAATTTGACCTTGAAAAATGCGTACGAACCCCGAGTCATGTCATTGGACATGAAAACCTTTCAGTGTTGGAAAATGAGTGGCAGCATTTTCAATTAATTTGATAAATAGTACTTCTGCAGTCTGAAAACTCTATTAAAAAGTCTAAAGTGCAAAATTCAGATTAGTTTGACCTCTGGAGTCTTTCCTAGCACAGCAGAAATTCTAAATGTAACCTGTCTGTTTGTTTGTTTATTGTATTTAATGTGAGTACTTGTGTCAGTTACTGTCTATCATCGGCGTTTACTTATTATTGATCAATCAATTCATCATCAATTCATTTTCAGTTTTTTGACAATTAATACACATTGAAGCCTTGGCAGCTCTAAAACTCTGAAGTTTGCTTCCCAAATCCTGCAAAACTCACAAATTAGTTTTGCAGATGTCCATTTTTTTGTTCTGCTTTGATTAGGCTGAACTGACATCTGTGGCTCTCAGAAGTTAGCTTTTGCGCTGTGGAGGGCAGCAGGGAGCAAGGCCGAGGCTGCTGCTCCGCTTCCTCGCTTGAAGAGAGTGCTTGAAGTGGTGTAGTGTGCTTACTCTTCATTTTAAATCAACTTTTCGAAGGGTCTCTTCAGACCAAGGCTCCGCGCTGTCATTGTTCTGCAGCCGCTCACAGTGCGGAGGGGGGAGCACCGCGCTGGCATTGAGACGTAAATTCCTCTGACGCTAAAAGTGAACTGTTGGAAACATTCCATCTCTGCTGTTAAAAGGGTATAAAGCCAACACGTTTGAAGCTCAAATTGAAAGACTTGTTGTTCATTTATTCAATTCACCAGCAACGCAGTGACAAAAAGCAACTGCTCATCTCTTTAGATTGAGCCAAGGATGTGTGGGCCGCCGCTGCTGCAGGGTGTTAAAGCGGCGTAATTTTCTTTTGAGGCTTTGAATACGGCTTTTTGAAGGTTATTCCATTGTGAGGAAAAGTCTTGTTTTTTTGTGTGTTCAGGTTTGGGATGCTGAGCGACGAGTTGGTGCCTCATGCCGACAGCGTTCTTGCCGCTTTGGCAAAACATTTGGAAGCCAAACTGTCTTTTGGTAAGACACTTCACTGTTTACGATCACTAAACCAAAGTATCTGTAGCATATATCAACATTAAGTGTCAGTGCACTGATTCTGCATGTTTGTGAACTCTACTAAAGGGATGGACACCTTAATCCCAACAGATATGATCATCATTACATAGTTACATCCACACAATGATGATTTCTGACCAGATAAGCACTTTCATTAAGTCTCAGAAATTAGTTTTAGCACTAAAAATGCACATTACATGTCTGAAACTCTGTATCCATGTCGAAGATCTAGTAGTTAATGCTTGTCATGTAGGGACTGATAAGCCCATTCAGCATTGAACGCCTGTGTCTGTAACATCATTTCCAAAAGTCTCTGTTTGCCTGTTTGAATTCTATTCTGTTCTGCCCACTAAAGAATGCAATCCTGGAGGGGTCAATAGCATTTCCAAAAGTCAAAAGCAAATGTGTTTTAAACTGAAAACATTTCAGTGTGGATGTTTAACACATTGGTCTAAATGGGGTTGTGATCTGCTGACCTAAAGACATAACACACATCACTTCATACTCAAAGCTTTCTGTGGTGCCTCGTTCCCTGTGGACAGGACCATCATCATCCTGGGAGAGGCCACCCCCGTCATGTTTCTCCTATCATTTGTCACCGGTCTGTACATAAACAATTTCTGACCTCCTCTCTCTCTTGCCGTCAGATAAGGGCGAACGAGATATGATCATTATGAGGAATGACGTGGGCCTTCGGCATCCGACCGGCGAGCTGGAGACTAAACACATCAGTCTGGTGGTCTACGGCGACCCCAACGGCTTCTCTGCTATGGCCAAGACTGTAGGCTACCCAGCAGCCATTGCTGCCCGCATGGTCCTCGATGGTACGTACATTCTTTCCCCATGAGGCAACAGGCACACATCCTTTTTGTTTACAAGTTTAGACTTTTTGTTAGTCAATCTTTTTATAAAAAATATTTAAACTATCTGAAAAAAAGAAAAACCATTAGCATGAGTTTCACTGAGATTGAACCAAATTAATATAGTCAGATGCAAGAGTCATATAAACATATTTGTTTCAGACATTAGTTTCCTTCTTGAAACCCTTTTATCAATTAATCAAATTTTATTTATATAGCACAAATATAGTAAAAGTTATCTCATGACACTTTACATTTAGAGCTGGTCGAAACCAGACTCTTAAGCCAGTTTACGGAAACCCAACAGAATCCTCCAGGAGTAAACACTTGGTGACACCGGCAATGGAAAAACTTCCTTTAACAGGCAGAAATACAGGAACAGAAGCCAGGAGTTGGACGTTGAAATCATGTTAAGTTTCACTTTTGCTTAATGCCAACGTTAGGCACGTTAGTTATGGACTGGACCCCCATGCTCCGACAAATCAACATGATACTGAATTTTATAAAGGGCTCACAACGTTTAGCTTATATGGGGCCCACAATTGCTAGCGGCACCCCAGGTTACTGATGCGCATAAATAGGAATAAAAAGAGGAATGTGTCTGAAAACAAAAGTATTCCAACTTTTCGGGCAACAGTTTATTTTGTAGAAGTGGTGTGATGCTGGGGGGGCAGGTAGAGCTGGGGTGTGGAAGTGATGGTGTCACCAGCAGTAGGGGCAGGTTAGTATTCGTACATCGTCTTTATGTGTGTGTGTGTGTGTGTGTGTGTGTGTGTGTGTGTATGTGTTATACTGGTAAGTTTATGAAATTAATAGTGGGTCCAGTGTTAATTTAAAACGTCTAGGTGATTGTTTTTACTGCTATTTGTCGTTCTGTTGAAGTGTATTGAGATAGTATGAATTCCACTGAGATACTGAAGCTTTGTTTCAATCTTTCCAGTCAAGGGGGATTGCATTTGTAGTGATTGTTAAGGTGGCCAGTGTGTTTTTTTCCGATATCAGTGGCGGTTCAGCTGACGACAGATTTCCCTAAAGCTTTTAAACAGCAGAATCACAGATGACTGCAACATTTATATTTAATAACCAAATGTTTTTAAAGCAGGATCATGGATCTCCTTGGGGATTACAGCCTCCATAAGGCCCTGATGACCATTTGTCCACCAATTACAGCTTTACCTTGAAGCAAAAATAACACATTTTATCAAGCATTCATCCTTCATAGTCAATTTCCCTTTTTTTTTTTGCCCATTCTCATGTGTTGCTGGTAATAAACATACCCTCTGGTTTCATGTTCTTAACTATTTTCAGAGTGTACATCTCACATATTGCGTTCGTGTTCCTTCTACCATTCAGTTTCTTCTGTGCATTTTCAATTTGTGTATATTTTACTTCGTACTTCTCACACATCAGGGTGTGCAAACTTGAACCATAGCAGTCGTTGCTTACCTTAAATCACAAAATGTTATCGTATAATTTCCTTATAATGGGTTAAAGAGGATGAGAATAGAGATAAAGTCCTCTTGATGTGTAAATGTGTTGCAATTTAGCAAAAGATCTAATAGTAATAAAATAAATCAGTCATCCACCAAACATCGATGAAGGTATTAACTGATATCACTGAATGTTTGTCTCTGTAGGTGAAATATCTAGGAAGGGTTTGGTGGTTCCTATGACGAAGGACGTTTATGGGCCAGCGCTGGCCCGACTGAAGGAGGAAGGACTGCGCTTCATATCCAAAAGCACCCTGCAGGAATAGAGGGGGCAGATATTTTACCATCCAGCATAGAACTCATCAAATCCTTTTTAAAGCCTTTTTATACACAGGATCTGCAGATGGATTCAGATGCTTCTAAAAAAAAAAAAATACACATTTAATTTACTAATTTACATTTTTTTAACCTGTCAAATGTTGATAAAAGCAGTATTGGTTAATATTTTAAATAATTTTGTCAAATGCTTGAAGGTTGACACGAAGAATAATTTAGTGAAGCAAAAATTCATCTGAAATTGTTGTTTTATTGAAGTGAAATATAACCTGATTACTCTGAGATGATGGTTTCAAGATTATGTTTAGGTTAAAAATCTGATGATATTTGAAAGTCTGCAGCTACAGTTACAGTCAGTCTGACCTCATTTGCTTCTCTTTGCCAAAAACGTATTGTCACTAATTTCTCCTGTATCAGAGAAAAGTTCTCTGCGAAGATGTGATAGAAGGCAACCAATCAAACACTATACAAATGAGAAGCATTAATAAGCACATAAAGTCATTTAGAAGCCACGCCTAGGCTTTGAGATTTTAAGATTACACCAAAAAAACAAACAAACATAGAAGACACTAACAAACTTGTCCTCTACTTTTTATGAAAGGAGTATAAGTGGAGAACAAGTTAAAAAAAAAAAAAAAGCAATAAATGGCAAAAACCTTTGATTGTTGGACTCTGTGAAGCTCCAGCACTGCCAGTACAATGAAGAAACAAGATACAAAAGCAGAACTAGGATTAAAAACCAAAAATCAGACAATCAACACTTCCCCACCAAAACATGTGATAGTCAAACACTGTGTCCGTTAAAGCCAGAGCTATTGCTGCTGATCATTATTATTATTATTTTCAATCTGTTTCCTTTCGGTTAATCCAGTCGTTCAGTGTTCAAGTTTAGCTCATTGTTTGTACTAAAAGGTAAAAGGTCATTATCGTTATTACCTTGTGGCAACCTAGTGATATGAGATAGTAACATGCACAAGATGACTTTCAGGACTGTTAAAGCTCCATATTTTCTAGGTCATGTTTTACTGTACTTAATCTACTGTATTAACCTTTAACACAACTAATATGACATTTCTTGGAATACATACATTGGTTGGTTTTGATTGTAATATGTAGACCACTAGTGACGGCTTAATGTTAAGATAAAAAAACAGATTAAAGGTTATAACAAAAAATAGATATCCATGAAGTATCCACCCACATCGAGAAATAACACTGGAAAACATCAAAATCTTACCAAGTGTATTTTTGTCATTTCTAGTCAAAATATCTCATTACACTTAAAATAAGACATAATCACCTAAAGAGTAACTTTTCAGTGAGATGTAAGAACTTATTTTTAGGCAATAGTTGTTGAAAATCTTATTTCAAGAAATCTTACCAAGATAATTTTCACTTGTCCTATTTGATTCAAGCAAAAAAAAAAAAATCTTGAATTAAGCAAAAAAAAAACGTGAAAATTATCTTGGTAAGATTTCTTGAAATAAGATTTTCAAGATCTATTGTCTAAAAATAAGCTCTTATATCTCACTGAAAAGTTATTCTTTTGGTGATTATGTCTTATTTTTGGTGTAATGAGATATTTTGAGTAGAAATAAAAAAAAAAAAAGATACTTGGTAAGATTTTGATTTTTGCAGTGAATCATGTGACAATACATACATTCACAATATTGACCCGTGATGTGGACTCGTTCGACTAAACGGGTAGCAATAGCTCAACTTGTATCATGTTTTGTTTTTTGTTTTGTTTTGTTTGTTTCAGACTGAAATTATTTGTGGAACATTTGGGTATTTATTGTCTGGCACCTGGAGATATTTATTGTATATTTTGAAGGGATGAGATCACCTTATAAACGGTTTGTTTCACGCTTTAAATGGGTAAAAAAAAAAAAACCCTGGAGAGTTACTTTACAATCAATATACTTGAGATATACAGTGTATTTTTGAATAATATATCCATATGTAGTTCTGATCACAACATGTGGGTCTCCAGAAGGTTGTGTTTATATGAGTAGACTTGTATTGTGAAGAGTTATGTTCCAGTTAAAACTACAAATTCAGATAAAATGTTCTAGAGAGAATATTAACATTTTTTAGAGTTGGTAAAGTTCAGTTTGATGCTTAATGTTTGTTTTTGGCCGAAAGGGAACATGACAAAGCTACAACATCAACAATATTTCGTATTCTTTTGTTTGTTTGTTTTTCTTTGTTGGTTTGTTCATGTTGTAAATCTATTTGTAAAATGTTTTTGCTTCCTAAAAATTGTAAAACGGTTGCATAAATGTAAATGAATAAAATACAAACATCAGATCATTATAAAGTTTTTTTGGTTTATTTTTGTATGTTAAACCTCGGCTTATTTATATAATAAAAATGTGTCTTGATAATGAAAAATACAAACATATTGGATTACTAAGGTAAAGACTTTTAACCATTAACTCGGCTTACATTTTTGGGGGAAGAATGCAGTCTAATAGTTCATAAACCTACAGTGTATCTGGGAAATATTCACAGTGCTACAATTTTGTAATTTTGTTAATTACAGTTTCTTGTACTAAAGCCTTATTCCAAAAGAGATTAAGTAAATTTTTACCTCAAAATTCTACACACAAAACCTCATAATGACAAAGTGGAAAAAAAGTTTGAAACTTGCAAATTTATTAAAAATGTTTTGAAAAAGTAAACAGCCTAGTAGTACCCCGCCCAATTGCACAACTCTGCCTCTCCTGGTCATTGATACCCTACCCAGGGATTACTGTTGAGTCTAAACTTTCAATCTTTTTAAAAATTTGTAAAAAAAACTAAATGCAAAAAAAAAAAAAAAAGAAGGGCACACGTAAAAAAAAATGTGTGAAATTTGAAAAGAATTGGGTGGATGGTGTCCAAAACATGGGTTGGACAAATTTGCAAAGTTGAAATTTTGAAATATTTGTAAAAGAAAAAAAAAAAAAAAAAAAAAAAAATCCCCAAATTTAAATTCAGCTATCAAACTCTCCTAGTGACAAAGAACATGTGTGTGAAATTTGAAAAGAATCAGGTGAATAATGTCGGAGAAATGGGATGGACTAAAAACAAGTACAGAATTCCTGGTATACCTGTGGGGCCGGCGTATAATAATGATAACATAATATAGTGTTTGTTTCCACTCATCATGCTTCAGATGTTTCCACAACTTGCTTGGAGTACCACAGTATTCACCTGTGGTTAATTCAGTTGACTGGACATGATTTGGAGACACTCTCACCTGTGTATAGAAGGTCTGACCACCAAGGCAGGATTGTATGGAAGCACAAATCTGGGGAAGGGAACACAAGCACTTATGCAGCATTGAAGGTCCCTGATGAACACAGTGACCCCCATCATCTGTAAATGGAACAAGTCTGGAACCACTTGGACTCTTCCTAGACCTGGACTCTGATCTGAGCGATCACAGTAGAAGGGAGGAGACCAAGACCCCGATGGTGAATTTGACCGAGCTCCAACTACCTTATAACACAACAGATTTAATTCATTTTTACCTCAGTTCTACACACAATACCTCATAATGACAAAGTGAGGTTTTTTTTTTTTTACTTTTGCAAATTTATTAAAAATAAAAAACAAAACTATAACAAGCAAGTTGTAAATATGTGTCTTCACTTACTGGTAAACAAATCATTTTCTGGTGTTTAAGACTTGCTCTTTTTTTGACTAATCAAGTGCTACGTTATGTTTCTGTTATGTTTCTGTTACCTGTATTAAGCAAAGATAATATTGTATTTTTAGGCAAACCTTTACAGAGTGGGGAAACAAAATTTACAATATTTTGAGGCAGGGATCGAAAGACAGTGTATGACCAATTAGTTTACTGAAAGTCATGAGAATTTATTTGCCACAAGAAAATGTACATAATAGAAAATGTTTTTTATTCTATGTGTCCTCCTTCTTTCTCAATAACTGCCTTCACACGCTTCCTGAAACTTATGCAAGTGTTCCTCAAATATTCGGGTGACAACTTCTCCCATTCTTCTTTAATAGTATCTTCCAGACTTTCTTGTAATAGTTTTGCTCATAGTCATTCTCTTCTTTCCATTATAAACAGTCTTTATGGACACTCCAACTATTTTTGAAATCTCCTTTGGTGTGACGAGTGCATTCAGCAAATCACACACTCTTTGACGTTTGCTTTCCTGATTACTCATATGGGCAAAAGTTTCTGAAAAGGTATGGATAATAGTGTTAGGTATGATTATGACATCAATATATGCTTGGTTTAAAAAAAATTGACGTAGTGCCTGCTGAGAAAAAACAACTAAATGTTCATTGTAAATTTTGCTTCCCCACCCTGTATGTACAGTTTTGGCAGCAATGCAAATTTGGTTTTTATAAGCTTCCCAGATTTTTTTTTCTCTTTAACATGTTTCTTTTTCCATATGTTCCTAAGGTACACTGAAGAATAATTATAAGCAGTTTACATAATTTAAAGGCTACTATTTGCAGATAAATTACATTTATTCAAAACGTCAATTTATCTGACTGGTAAAACTTTAGGCCTAAACTGTGTATATGTGTGATCCTGTTCTGTTATTTTTGTAGTTGCTCTCAAAATTGAGCTCAGATTCATCCTATTTCCACAACTTGACCAATCACCTTTAGTAAACTCAGCTGACTGGACATGATTTGGAAAAGCCCACACCTGTCAATAGTTGTGAATGCATGTCAGAGCACAAACCAGGTCACAAATTCCAAGGAACTGTCTGTAGATCTTCTGCAACATTGAAGGTCCCAATGAGCACAGTGGCCTCCATCATCTGCAAATTGAAGAATTTTGGAACTACTAGGACTCTTCCTAGACCTGACACCCACCAGTCTGAGTGATCATGGTAGGAAAGCTTTTGTCATGTGATCAAGAACCTGATGGTGGCTTTGACAGAGCTCCAACACTGATGTGTGGAGAGAGAAGAACCTTTCAGAAGGACAAACAGTTGTGCAGCACTCCACCATTCAGGCCTGTGGGGTAGAGTGAGCAGATGGAAGACCCTCCTTAGTTAAAGGAACATTAAGTCCACCTGCAGTTTGACAAAAGGCACCTGAAGGACTCTCAGACCAGGAGAAACTAAGTTCTCTGGTCTGATGAAACAAAGACTGAAGTCTTTGGCCACTCATTGCTCATCACCTGTCCAACTCCATCCCTACAGTGAAGCATGGGCAGCATCGGGGGGTTGTGGAGCCAGTCAGGGTTAAGGGAAAAATGAATCTGCAACGTACTGGACCTTGGACTGGGACGAAGATTCATCTGTCACCAGAAGAACAACCCTACACATGCAGCTACGAAAACAAAGCAGGACGACTCTGTGAATGTTCTTGAGTGTCTCAGCCAGAGCCCAGACCTGAACCGCACTGAAGCCATTGAACATCTCTGCAGAGATCTGAAAATGGCTGCACCGACACTCCCCATCTGACCTGATGGAGCTGGACAGGTTCTCCAAAGAAGAACAGGAGAATCTACCCAAAAGTAGGTGTGTTAAGCTTGTAGAATCATACTCAAACAGACATGAGGCTGTAACTGCAGGTAAAGTGTTGAGCAAATGCTGCAAACACTTACGGACATGTTATATATTTGTTTTTATTTGCAAAAGTTTCAAACAACCTTTCACTTTGTCATTATGGGGTATTGTGTGCAGAATTTTGGGGTAAAAAACAAAAAATCTATTATGGAATAAGGCTGTAACAAAAAAAGTCTAGAGCTGTGAAAACTTTCTGGATACACTAATAGTTTGGGGCTTAAGGAACCAAAATGCCATGTCTAAAGCTAAGCATGATGATGAATTTTTCTGGGATCAGCCTTGAAGGAATCTAAAGGGTTTTTTTTTACTTGTTAGGACTGTGCATGTTGGACTTTTTCTTGTTGCAGTATTCATACTAACAGCTTTTTCCTGTTAGGCTATTGCTCTTTGGAAACATCCTGTTGTATCCCATCATTACCTCCGCCAAAGAAGTTGTTGGCATTGGTTTGTTTGTCTGTCTGTTTGTGTGCAAGATAACTCAAAGTTATGGATGGATTTGGATGAAAATTTCAGGAAATGTTGATACTGGCACAAGGAACAAATGATTAAATTTTGGTGGTGATCGGGGGTGGGGGGGCCATGGGGGCCCACTGATCTGCCTTGCTGGAGGTATGCGCTCTCTGAGTGCTTCTAGTTTCAAAAGTATTTTTCAGTAAGACCGGATAGAACAAAATGTATTCGAGGTCTGTACATTTCTTTTTGTTTTACTTAAGCCACAATGGATCCTTAGTTTTGACTGTGACTTTTGAGTATAAACAAATACATATTTAAGTCTTTGTGTTCATCATGTACTGCAGAGCCAGAGATGTTTACTACTACAGGATACAAAGAGGAAATACAGATGTACTATAGAGTAAAGTAACGCTGTACTTCTTGAGGCTTATTTTATTATTTGTTTTTAGTCTTAATTTTTTTTAATCACATATATTTTCTACATATACAGGGTGTCCCATAAGTCTCCATACACAGGAGACATAATACATATGGTTTTAACATGTATTTCTTTATATTTCTTCTTTATGGTTCTTCAGCAGTGGAGGACACGCATTGAAATGTGTTGCCGACAAAATGGCGGTCATATAGAGCATATTATATAAATAAAAATGGTTTATGTCAATAAATGTTTATTTTTCCTATGTATGGAGACTTATGGGACCCCCTGTACATTAATATAGTTATTTAACTTTGTGTTAACTATGGCATTGTACTTGTAAAACCAGCAAGTTGTAAATACGTGTCTTCACTTACTGGTAAACAAATAATTTTCTGGTGTTTAAGACTTACTCTTTTTTTAATGACTAATCAAGTGCTAAGTTATGTTTCTGTTATCTGTATTAAGCAAAGACAATATAGCATTTTTAGGCAAACCTTTATGTACAGTTTTGGCAGCGATGCAAATTTGGTTTTTACAAGCTTCCCAGATTTTTTTTTCCCCCTTTAACATGTTTCTTTTTCCATATGTTCCTAAGGTACACTGAAGAACAACTATAAGCAGTTTACATAATTTAAAGGCTACTATATACAAATAAATTACATTTATTCAAAGTGTCAGTTTATCTGACTGGTAAAACTTTAGGTCTTAACTGTGTATACATGTGATCTTGTTCTGTTATTTTTTCTGCTTTCAGATGAGCTCTGGAAAAAAAGACAATCAGGCTTTTTTCTTCCACTCAATTTGGAGGCAGCCATGCAAACTAGGCCACCAAGCAGGGGATAATTGGGCATGTAATTATGAAAAGTCAAAAATGCAAATGAAGGTATGGATACGACGGGTGGTCAAGATGACGTCTGGACACTTGACCTATTTTCTGCCCTGAAAAGGCGCATGTCTTCCATAATCTTGGTTGGGATTAAAACATGGGAAATAATTTGGAATAAGCAGTTCAGTGCAGGGATTAAAGCATGACTCCATGAAAAGAAAATGTAATCCACAGGTCGGACAGGACCATGTCTTTATTTTAGTTTTAGTGACACCACTTTTCAGGCCCACAGGCTCCATCTCATGTCTGGACGTTGAGACCTTTGACCTCTGGCCTCCTTCCTCTTGAGAGATCGAGGAACTGAGGCTTATTCAGTGCTCTAGGTCACTGAAACTACAGTACTTTCAATCTTAAACATGTAAATATAACCCACTTTCTGACACTTGAAATCCCCCGAATATTTGGGTTACCAGACTGTCAGCTGAAAAGCACTGTGTCTCAATAACCCCTTTGAATTAGTGTAAACCTTGGTTGGTTTTGCATAAGCTGCTCACTGTTAGCAGCAGCAAATTTTAGGCAAACACTGAAAATTATGTGAGTGAAATGCATTGTGGGACAAGTAAGAAGGCCATGGGTATCCACCTGAGAAAGCCTTAGCAACATGAAATCTGATGATGTAAGACACTCAGAAATGTACTGTATATGTGATTTTTTTTTTTTTTTTTTTTTTTTTTTTGTGTGGGGGAGGGGGTTCTGACATTTCTACTCCTACAATTTTATCAGTTTTTTCTAATTAACTTGTCCTTTAAAGTAAAGACTAAATAAATGTTTAATTTTTTGCAGAACACTGAATTCATTTTGTCAATGCAGAAAAGTTAACGTGGTGGATGCCATCGCCTGTCAAATTGCCAAAGTTCATGACCAACTACGCCACAACTCAGACAATTACTATTTTTCAGAGCATGCAGATGTAGGCTTACTACTAATCAAAACCCTTCGCAAAACTTCTGGGATCACTTATTACCTTGACACTTGAGAGATGTCTAAGAAAAGTTGTTCAATATGACTTTTTTTTCAGTGACAAAAGCCTTTTAAACATCCTGAAATACCAGCCCAAATGACAATTATCAGAGCCCTAATCAAAGCCAAACACATCAAACTATCTGTATGAACATTTTTCTTTTGTTGTGAAAAGTTTTCTCAGCAGGAGCATAGTTGAGAGAAAAAAACAGTCAGGCAGGCTTCTTCTTTGGCGTTCTTTCACATCTTTAATCCCCTAGCTAATAATCCAGCAGTGTTTTATGTCCAGCTAAAAAACAAACATGTCAGTACCCCATGCATTATGTTTAGTCTGTTACAAAATCCAGAATATAAAAGCATTAATGTTCTCCAGCTAAGCAATTAGAATTAAATCATAACATCTGAAAGCACTAAAAATGGTAAAATATAAAAATCTAAAAGTATAAATAGAAATTTGGTCCATCAAGGTGATTACTATAATATTATTTACATTAGATTATTATTCTTATAATTATTCCAGGCCCTTATTTTATATTTGACTTCAATAGCACATGGCTGCTACAGCTGCAATGGTATTTACAAAGAGGAGTTCAGTGCAGGATTCTATAAAAGACACACTAACAAAATATCATTTGATGTAAAAAGATGCAGTTTTTTTCCCTTTTTCCCCGTTTGGCTCAGTGCCAATAAATACAAAGATTTAGGAAACGATTGTTAGTTGAATACAGCATTAAAAATGTCAGACAGTTAGTCTACAGTCTGTATCAAAGTTGTTAGAAGTACACAATGAAAAAAAATACAAAAAGGCACACAATACAAAACCGCAGGGAGTCCAAATCCAGCAAAGAAGAAACTCGGAACATGCCAGTTTCAGGCTACAATAGAGAAAGTCCTGAATGAGAAGGAGTTTTAGTGGTTGAAGTGTGAATCTGGCTTCAGGAGAAGTTCTGTTGGTGGATGAAGAAGGATAAAAGACAAAAGCTGATGCTCAATTAAAAGAGTTCTTTGCAGGGTTTTTCTGTTACACCAGGGACTCAAGGCTCTCAGCGGTGCTGGCGGTTCCCACCACGATGGTACCATTGTTGTCAGAGGACTGGAGGGTTTTCTCATCTTCATGCATCCCCACAAGACTGAGCATGGCTTTGTAGAGAAACTGGAACTGCTCCTGGAAGACAGAGCAGGTAACCAAGGGTTTGTACCTTCAGACTTGACAGGAAAAAAGGACATTTACATAACTGAAAATGTAAAAAAAACCAAAACAAAAAAACCCCATTGTGTTTATTGTAAAATTTACTGGAAAAACCATTATAGGGGTGATTAGTATTTCTACTTTCAAATATTTAACCCTTTCATGTATGAATTATGAGAACCTCAGTCAAGATTTTTTCTTGAGTGTTTTTATTCCTCTTTAGGCATGAAAAAACACAATGTGATCGAGTTTTTTTTTTTTTTTTTTTTTTCATGTAGTTACAAAAATGTCCATTCAGCTACACCATGCATTTAATTTTTGAAGCAAAGAAACATGTATTTGAAACCCAATATCAGAAAGTGATACGAAAACAATGTAGTAAAAACATTCTTAATGCTGCTAATCTGATGTTTTCGCACATTTTAACATATTCTAATACTAGTTATTACTCACTGCAAAAAACAAAACAAAAACCCTTTTAATTACAGTCTAGCAATTAATTGATTTACACTCAAACATGTTACTGCAGATCAGGTTAATCAAGAACAGCAAAGTTACAGTAATGGTATGAACTGAAGCGTATGGGATTATGCATGAGTCTTCACTGTGTTGGCTGATATGGAACTAGAACAACAAAACCCATGAATATACAAGAGAACAGCTGGAGAATAACTGTCCATTGGAGTGAACACTATGCATGAAAGGATTAATTACCTAAATTATCACTGTAGTGTTTAGAATGACCAAAGACGCAAATGTATTGTGTTGTAGCGATATAAACTGAATATACTGCATTTACACCAGTGGGATGTTCCATTTATGTGACCACTAGGGGGAGTAGTGAGCCACAAAACTAACACCATGTAGCCTTTGACCAAAGTGACCAGATGGGACAAGAACCACTAAAAAAGGACTTTTAGAGTCAAATAAATTGACAAAGTGATAAAAGCAGCATCACTGTTGTTGTTTTCTCCACTGGACACAGGTATAAATGAAAAGAGTGGAATTTGATGCTGAAATGAACGTTTCTTGTACAGTTTAATAATGAGCTTTATGAAGGTATAAAGTTATTATGTGATATTATCTTTGCTAAGTTGACGTTTGTTGATCCACAGTTCAGACTAAATTGTGATAGTTATGACCTTGTTTGTTCGATTCCAAACAGATCTTTAGTGCAGATACTGACGATACAAACCGTACAGAAAACTGAAGTGATTTTTGGTTTTACTGTGGTTGTTTTCTGTCTAAAAACAGAATTAAGCTAACGGAGCTATAATGTAAACTATGGGCTGATGCAGCACGTGAAGATTATAAAACACTGTGTTAGTTGGACTGACTGTCAAAATAACCGCCTATGATTTTTACTTTGTAGATGAAAACTTGATACCATAATACAGATGTGTGTAAACAATGAGCTTTATACTTTATTCAGTGAGTGATTCAGTCTGTAGACTCATAGTGTTGATTTGCTGGTGGTTTTGGTAGCTGTAAGGCAGTGTTTGTCAACCTTGGGGTCACCTGAAATTTCTAGTTGTTTATAAAAAAAATTAAAAAATTACTAATAAAAACAATCTATGGTGAGTTGAGAGAGACAATCACAATCCATAAAAGACATGACAAACTGAAGCACTGTGGTACTGTTCAACTTTCAAATGTTCATTGTGGTCAGTTTCAGATGCTGCAGCTCTTTTATAATTCATAGTTTGAGTTCTTGTTTGTTCAGTATTAATTGTCAGCCTTGTAAATCCAAGCTGGACTGACTGTACATATCCTGACCAAGGAAAATAAAATTCTCACTTCGTGCAGTAATCTACACCTGGCTTTTCTACCTCCGTTCATATACTCATAATATATATTATATAGGCTAAATGTCACCTAAAATTAATGTTTATTTGCAACATAGTATAGCAAACTATTACATAATCAAAAACATATTAATTTTAGCAAAAGATTTCTCAGTTTTGAAAGTCTGCGGTTGCCAGAAATTTGTGATGTTAAACTGGGGTCACGAGCCTAAAACCATTGGGAACCACTGGTGTAAGGACTCCTCCTTGAGAATATGGAGCGTCAGTACTACATTGAACATATAGAAAGTGAACTGCATCAACAGTAATTGTATTTCCTTTTATCAGTAGCACCAATTTATGTGAAGTGCTTTCAGGAAAATGGCTTGCAACACTTTTATAGGAGTAAAACAATAATAGCTCCTATATTAATGTATATGTCAACGGAGATGTTTCCAGCACCATTGCTCTTCTTCAGACTTCTGTTACATTGTCTGACACCCAGAAAGATGGGGATATGCATATCTTGACAATCTGTTAATAGATTGCATTTTTTTCCTCACATGATTTCAAGTGATTCTTAAAAAGGCAAAGGGAAAATAAGCAGTTAAAGAATAAAATGGATAAGTAAGCTCTTAACAGACAGACAGTAGAACATTACTGTTGCTAATTAAATGGTTAGTCAAGTGACAGAAATGGAATCACCTGCTTTGTAAAGAAAAATGCCAAACGCTGTATCTAATATTTCAGGCTCTCAAATGTGACAAATGAATAACTTTCTTGGTCTTTATTTTATTAAACCTCAAATTTCAGATTGACTTCAACAAATAAGAAAATGTCTGCTGTCATCTTGTACAGGTTATCATTATGGGTATATGTCTTTGTTTTATAAAGTCATATATTTTTAAATGGAAAAAATAACAGTAGTTAGTTCCAGCCATAGTCTGATAGGATTTCTATTTTACTGTTGTCAACATTCACAGAAGTTACTTGTGGGAAATGTTATAGTTAGAGATAAACCTCTAATACTTCAAATAAAATACATGAATAAAACCCAGTTACTCCATCAGTTAGCAGAACATGTTTAAAACAAATGTCACAGTGTCATCAGCATAATGTGAGTTAAACTTACAATGTCACTGAAGACCCCCGGTCTCATTAGGTTGGTCAGTTTGGCCACTTGGAAGACGTCGACTGAACCTTCAGCCTCGAGCTGACGGGTTAAAGACAACAGGGCACAGAAGGTTCCTGCTGTGACTCCACCCACACTGAGAAGGACATATTAGCAGTTGTCAGAACTCTGTTTCAGAATCAAGGAACATATCAACTCATTGATTCCCACGTTGACCTATCAGACAGGATCTTACTCATCATGGATGACGGTAGGGCCTTCCTTCGAACCGCTCTCCTTTTTCAGTAGGTTGATGAGCTCAAAGGTGTTGCTGATGGGGCTGTCGGGGTTTGGCCAGCGGGGGGTGCGGTAGTGTTTTACCTCCAGAACATAGTCGTCCTGTTGAGAAGGAACAGTATAATCAGCACCACATCTGAACAGTTAATAACTTTTTCTCTCACTTTTTAATCATAATCAAAAAATTGTTAATTTAGCAATGTGTCGCTAACCAAATCTAAGGCCAAAATAATGATATAGAAGATAAAGTGTGGTGTGATATTCTGTCTAGGATCATTTTGGACAGATTTACTTATGTGTTTTAAAGAAGTCCTAATGTGTAAGCAAGGCTTTACAAAGGACATGAAAGCAGCATAGCCTTACTATTTAGAACTGGAGGTCATTAGTGACCACCTGAACAAGCTTTAGAAACCACCTGTGATATCTCTGGAATAGTCGTTAGTGCCTTTACAGTGAACTAAAATCACCATATAAAGCATGTATGAAAATCAACCCAAAATGATAGTTTTCAGACTTAGAATAGCTTTACTGTGACATTAAAATACCAAAGTTATTTTATTAATATTGTTCATGTCCTGTGTTTATTTTCTAACCTGTGTAGCTTCCAGTACATATTCCTGGACCACCATCATGTCCTCGTTGGACATACAGATGTGGTTCTCAGTCCGCTGAGTGACGCTGAACGTCTCGTAGGTGATTGGCTGTCCTTTGCGAGGCCAGAAAATGCATGGCTCCGCCTCCTCCTCCATCTAAACATCACAAAAAGTCAGATGATATTACACTGTGATGCTGCAACACAACACCTGAATAACTTAAATTAATTTCCATGAAGCCTTTCTTATTGCACTTTCAATTAGAAAGGCTTTCCCTTCACTGTCTGTCTTTATTGACCAGTTGTTTGTAATCTCCTCCTCTCTGTATTTATTTTTACTCACATAATTCATTATTTTGAACATTATAATACATCCTCTCTAGTAAATGTGTTAAGCTTTAATACTACTACATACTTCATAAGCATTTTTATGTGGTTTTCAACAGCAGCATCCACACTGTAGGGGGTTTGCATGTTAATCTTTGCATTTTGGATTAATAGTAGAATTGCATTGTGAACATGCCACATTCAGTTTAGGTTACTAATATGCTTTTTTTTCTGTTTTCTCACTTCAAGGAACAAAGGTTAATCAAGCGGATTAAACTGGAATAAAATAGTTGTTTATTTGCTTTAAATAGACGTACTACAACAGTAGGTGATTAGACGATTAATTATTACACAAATAATTGCAATTAACCATTTCATTGTATCTGTCTGTCCATTTTCTGCCAAACATAGATTATTTATACCAGCACATATTCAGTACACCCAATGAGGGGCATTTACTGGCAGCAAACACATAAACAAACATTGCATTTCTTTTTGCCTTTTTGGACTTTGACAACAAAAATGGCAAAAAGGGATTTGAAATAAATAACTTAAATATACTGACGTATGAAGACATTACTCATAATCATAGATATTAAAAGAAATTAAGCACCTTGTGGGCGCACCAAGATTACATTTAAAAAACTGCCAGAACTGTGGATGTGATATGACATTTCTGTTAGCTTGAAGTAATTTGTTATACTTGTAGATAACAGATAAGTTGTTACGGATGTTAAGGCTTTACTACTACAGTTATTTATTCTATTAAAACTCTAGAGGATACACAGGTTCAAAAGACTGAAAGAGTACCTAATATTTTTGGAAAATTAGTGTGTCTTTTCATACTGAAAGTTGATGAATATCAGCCTCAGGTGTGTTAAAAATATTCAGCCTGGCTCTGTCAGTGTTGCCAAAATGTAAAATACTGTTTCTTCTCACCCCATTTACTGTTGTCCCAGGCAGGGACACAATAACCTGAGCGTTGTGGTCCCATATCATCCTCCAAAAGTCCTTTATAGTGCCTGGCAAAGGATTCTGGGTAATGATGAACTCACGACTCTGTCGGTAGCCCTGCAGGAAGAAAACCATTATTATTATTATTATTATTATTATTATTATTATTATTATTATTTTATTATAATATAATGATGATGATGATGATAATGATAATAAACAGATCATCCTTATCATATTCAGGGTATAATGTATTAGTGTTTAGAAATATCAGTCTGCAAAAACTATGAATACAAAACAAATGTCATTCATCACATTCTGTTCTTACTGCGATGTATGATGCGTTTATATAGTCTGACGTCTCCCCAGCTGATGTAGACAAACGCACTCGCGACCTCTCAACTGAAAAGAAAACATTTTAATTAACTTTGAAAATTGTTTCCACAGTAACAAAATATTTTCTTGTGCCAACGTATCCATATTTTAACATACAGCTTTACAATATGAAATACACAAACACACAAATGCAGAAAGAACAGTCTTCATGGTAACAGTGGCTCTGTGAGACTCACGGGGTATTAGTGCAGAGCTTCTGTTTTTGCTGCGGTTTTCGTCCTGCAGAGCTGTGGAGAAATCAGACTGCTTCACTGGAGAATGACAGAGCAGCTGTGAAAAACATAAAAAAAGACAGCATCAGCACTGGTGTATGCAATATTTCATTAGTAGATACATAACTGTTGTAAGGATTTTACAAATTCTAATGTTTTTACAACAAAAAACCCCCCCCAAAAAACACTTGAACAACTCATGGCATTAAGAAAATATTGTTAATAAGTGCAAGGCCATTTGAGTATTTTATCTTTATTCCTGAATTAATTATTTTCCACTACTGGATTTGAATCATACAAAATGTAGTTAAAATTTGTAAATGAGAATATATTTTCAATCAGCCCTCCTGATTCTTTTTCCCAAACTTAATATTTTCAGTAATGTGCACACTCATGCCCATTTTGTGTACAATACTACAGTAGTGTTAAACTTTTACAAAAGTAACCTGTTTTCATAGTGAATAAAAAAAATGTATCAGTTTTTATAAGCCACTGCACAACTTTGCTGATCGAAAAAGCAAAACATTAACATTTGGTGATGGCACTTTCAGACTCCAAGCTGCATCAGCTGATAATATTGATATTAAAAATTATTATTTAAAAATGATACTAAAATACTTCCTATTCATTCCGACTTTATGCGGTGTTTATGCAGATTTTTGCAGTTATACTTATTTTTATTTTATTTTATTGTACTACCATCAATGTATTCTGTTCAAAACTTCTGCTTTGTATGTGTGCTTGTATTATCTCTTACAATTTGCCAGTTCTTTGTAAAGTGCCTTGAATTTTATGAATTGATTCATGTGAAATGTGCTCCATAAAAATGATTTGATTGATTTGGGGTGTGTAGACCTGGGTAGTAGTTAACAAGGTTATTCATGATTTTCATTTTTATCCTCCTGAGAGGAGATCAATTTTTGTCTTCTGTCTGGGACAAAAGTCTCACAGCTTTACTTAAAAAAAAAAGAAAAAAGATTTTTAAAAAGGCAACACTTTTACTTTCCTGGGTTTCAGGAGGATTTACAAACATTTTTCACTACAGGCAACATAAAACATCAGTAGTTTAATGACAAAATTAACTGGAGTAGTCTACTGCGGGGTCTTTCCTGAATAAACTTATAATGTATATGTTCACTGAAAACAGGGGGATGTCCTATGTTTGTTTCTCACCTTAAACTGTTTGTCCAGATGCGTCCTCCCAGCAGGCCGTGGGGTCAGCAGCTCATCCATGTGCCTGTGCAGGTGAGCAGCCGACACCTCTGTGTCTCCAGACAAGACGGCTTCCACCAAGGCGTCATGGATAAAAACATACTGTTCCTGCAGAGAGGAGATGGCAAATACGACAATTTAAAGTCAACACTTACAACGACAACTCTAATAAGCTGACTTGAAACCCTGAACGGTGATTCTCCTGTACATTCTAAATGCTCAAAGTGACGTCCTTGCTCTAACGTAACATCTCATTAATAATGAAAAGCAGCCAATCTTTATATACAAGAAACATCATGGGCAAAGTGATGATTGGTTAAGGACGCAAGTATGAATCATGGTATTTGTAACCTTTATGGAACGCCATTCTTTTTCTTTATTCCTGCTAGTACTAAAACTACACCTGTAAAATGAAAACGGCAAAAAGCAACTATTTTATAGCCGGCTACTCAAAAAGAGCAAATACCTTTTGGCTTCAGCTGAAAAATAGTTTTTTTTTGTCTAATTTCAGAGTTTTGAACCATTTGAACTAGTATTTTGCACTACGTAAAATACTCTGACCAATTTGCACTCCAATAATATATACATAAACATATTTTTGATACACCTGATCCCTGTACATATCCACTCACTGTATAAAACTCCAATTTGCACTTTCTGTACATACTACAACATAAAACCCACTGTAAATAATAAACATATATTTCAATAGACTGGATCCCTGTACACATCCACTCACTGTATAAAACTCCAGTTTGCACTCTGCACATATTACAAATCCACTGTAAATCTCATCCCATTGCTGTCCTTGTCTCTTGTCGAATGTTTGTCTATATTACGTCTTTGTTCAAGTGTGTCTGGGTTCATGTTGAAACGTGTGCAAAGAAAAACCAAGTCAAATTCCTTGTATGTGTTCACATACTCGGACAATAAAGCTGCTTCTCATTCATTTGCTTATTAACGTTATTAAAGCTGGCCTGTCTGCCTCTGGTTGTAATTAAGGCAATGCAGAGTAATCAGAGATATAGGCGGTTGACCTCTGACCTCTGTCTGAACCAGGTAGTTCCTCTGTGTTCGGATGTGTTTGAGGAAGCCTGTGATGTTGACGGTGCCTTCGTCTCTGATCTGCTTCAACATGCTGTCCAGGACGATGTATGTTCCCGTCCGACCGACACCAGCACTGAACAACAATGAGGAAAGAGAAAATATTAACATGATCATGATGATGATAAACTTTAGATTTAGATTTAGGTTAGTTTATTTCAGACACAGACATAATACAAAACATATGGAACAAAAATAATAAACAATACACAAATAAAAAATCAAACAATAGAAAAAAAAATAATAATAATGATAAACAATACACAAAAAATCAAATTAAAAAAAAAAAAAAAGAACAACTGTTGTGCCTGAACTTGCTTTAACTTGAACATGAGTAGGAATAAAGTATAAAGTATAAATGTGAACAAAAGGCAAAAAGAAATGGCAAATTTAAAATGGAACACCCCAAAATATTGAAGGCAATAAGTTAAAAAAAAAAAAAAAGTCACACAATGACTGTGCAAGTATTTCATTGTGGCTCTTTAACAACACTTTATGCCCAAATTTTCAATGACTAATGTATACAGTCCATAAAAAAAAATAGGTCATTTGTTAAATTACTGAAAAAGAGAACAAATTATAATATACAATCATAACTATTCCTCTTGTACCCCTGTTCATTGTACTAAATCTCTGGAAAATAAGGTTTTTAAACATCTTGTTCCATTCTAAGTAAGTAAGTAAGTAAATTTTATTTATAGAGCACTTTTCACAGACAGAGTCACAAAGTGCTTTATCAATTCAAATCAGAATCAAATTAAGTTTACAGAGACCCAACAGAATCCTTCAGGAGCAAACACTTGTGATTGGTGACAGTGGCGAGGAAAAACTTCCCTTTAATGGGCAGAAACCTCGAGCAGACCCAGACTCCTGAAGGATTCTATTCCACCAAACCACTCCACAACATGAAATCCACATCTTTTTAAGACTGGTTCTAGTGAAATATTTCATATTTAGTTCCTCTAACATGGTGATGCTATACTAATAGAAAACTTAAATAAACTTATGCATTAAACAAAGATAGTAAATACGCATTTGTAATAAGCCGTGGTGTATAATAAAATCATATTTCGCAGTCACATAGTTCAATATAAGAACATTAAAACAAAAAAAAGACAAAGAACGGACTTATTTATTCCCACTCATCTTACCTGCAATGTACAACCAGTGGGCCCATGTTGTCTGTTCTCGCTCTGGACGACTTCCGGACGAAGCTGAGCAGTGGCAGAGCCAACTCTGGGACGCCCATGTCAGGCCACTGGGTGTAATGGTACTGCGTTACTGTCCGCTCATTACTGCGACCCTTCTGAGAGCCCTGCACATAGACCATACAAACAGGGAATCCTCAACAGCAAATCTCTTTTTATGTTTCATCCATGTTCAAAAAGTAAAACAGCCAGAAGTAAGTCCGAGGCACTCAGGTACAAGGATCAAAGCCCCTTATTACCTAGAGGGACACCATCACCAAGGTGTTTTGACTACAGTAGGGGTGGTACACCTTTGGCCTGTGGGCCAAAAACCAGTCCTCCAAAGGGTTCAATCCAGCTCACAGTGTGCAAAAATTACATAGATGACACTGACGGTCAGGGGTGACACAAGTGGCTTTTCCATTGGACATCTGTGGAAAACTTGACCGATATTTACTAAATGTCGAAAAAACAGAAGTGTGTAATGTTGGTTTTTCCATTAAATCACAAATGTGATGATTTCGTTATTTATTATTGCAAGATGACATGAGAAGTCATTCCATAAACATGGTGACAAACATAAATATCACGTTGATTTACAGATATATTCATTATCATTATTATTATTATATATTACCCCTCTACCCTGTACTAAATTTAAAAAATGATTCAGTTTCCTAGTGTGTTCACACATACCGCACCATGTTCTTTTTAAACTCTTCTTCTTCGCTTGTTGTACTGTCTGTCAATATCCTTTTTTTTTTAATTCATGTGACTCTAATTGTGGAAAAAAGGTCTTTTCATCGCAGTTTTAGGTGATATACCAGTTTTGCTACACTCAGAAAACCACCTCTTGCCAGTGCAAAAACTTTTCATCAAAAAACAACAGTTTGGATGAAATTCTCATTTTTCCATTTGGTCAATTTTTATGTGCAAGTTACACTATATTTGTGCAATTTGAGGGTCAATGGAAAAACAACTAGTGAGTCTTGACAAGTTGTATCGATCATAAAATTAAATGCTATACTTTTCAGTTCTAGATGCCTGTTACTAAATGTTTTGTGCATTTGTAGATCCACTGAGATCTGTAAATTGTAATGCATGTGTAAATTTTGCTTTTTTTTTTTTTTTTAAGACAGGTCAGTTTGCTCATGGATTTTTTAATTAGTCACATTTTTTTGTTTAAGGATAGTTTGTAAACATAGACTTACATACTGGAATTTTCATTTTTTTGTTCTAAAACAAAGAGAACAATTTGGAGTTGTTTTATTATTATTATTTAAGATATGCGATTATTTTAGTGGTCCAGCCAGCTTGAGATGAAATTGGGCTGTGTGTGACCCCTGAAGCAAAATAAGTTTGACATCCATGAATTACAGAATGTTGATCGGGGCATAATATGAAAAATGGGCTCAATTTGAAAACCTCAGTGCATGATAGGATGCTAATCAGGCCGATCATGTGGCAATATTTGCATTTCAGTATGGCTGAACAAGTGGTGAAGGAAAAGGAAGACATGCAAATATTTAGAACATTCTATAAATTCTTTCGTGTTTATTTGAAGGTAACTGCTCCAAAGCCTTCTGTCTGCCTGACCTTTTTGGCGTGGGTGTTCCTGATGTTGAAGGTCCTCTGGGTGTAGTAGGCCAGTTCTCTCTGACTCTTCACCGTCACCAGGAAGTTACCGTACTCTTCCTGCACCTCGGACGGCCAGTACTGATCACATTTTCTCTGAGGGGACAGTGAACGCACCATAGATACAGTTATGTATGAGAAATAAGGGATCCACTAATGGTTATGACAGATCCCAGTCGCTCTTCATTTAAGATCTGGTCACTTACTCGTCCTTTCTCCACCAGGTTGGTGATCATGACGATGATGTCGACATTTTGCTCCCAAATCATCCTCCAAAAGTCCTCAGTGCTTGACCTCAGAGGACCCTGAGCTGCAATGTATGACTTTGGCTTTTTAAAACCCTGAACACACACACAAAGCGTCAAATGTTTCACTTATTGAAATGATAAAAAACATGGCACTGAGCAGCAACTGCATTTACTTAAGTGTCACAGAATCTCCCTAAATTACAGTTTTATTTTTCTTAATTTTTTTTTCTTTTCTTATTTGACATGCTGGCAGCATAAAAATATAGAGATGGGGGACAGAGAAAAGTGCTTTAAATACAAGTGTGATAGTTTAAAAAAAAAAAAAGGAAAAAAAAGTTCATGTCAGATGTTTTGAATTATTATCATGAGAAATGCCAAGTTATTACGTCTTGTAATTTCAAAGGATGATTTTTCTTCCTGAGCGACTAGTTTAGAGTAAACTACTCTGAAGAGCATGGTATAATGGAATCATTAAACTGTCAAACTCAAGAAGAGAAGAAATAGAAAACAAGTTAAAAAAATACTGACAAAAAAGGTGCATAAATAAAAATTCTATCACACTTCTTCCTTCATATTTTTGGAAATGTAATTAACTTGATTATTTATTCATTAGAAAGGATTATTGTTCATTTATTGGTTATTTATGTTTTGTTTTCTTACTTATTATTGGTTGCATTTGAAATAAATGTAATTATAATTTAACCCAATCTTATTAAGGTTGTCAAGCAATTAAAAATAGTCGACACAATATTCAATAAATGCCAATGCAGATATTTGCAGTCACAAACAATTCATGATAGGATTTAATATATTGCATTTGGTTGAGTTCTTTGGTGCATAATCACTGTTTCCAGGGTCACTGATGACATTTAATGATCAAATCAGAGCGGAGTGGAGCACAGTTTTCTGATTGTGAAGTTCAATATTGATAATTGCCGATAATTTCTCCTGGATTTTTACTTTTCAACTGTTTTTTTTTTTTTTTTTTTGGCTTCAGAAGTCCTGAAACATAATGCACTATGAGAACAGGGTTTGTCTTCCTTTGTGCAAATATAGGAGGTATTGTAACCAGGGACATTCATCGAATAAGTCACAAGGACGAGATCTGTTTGGTACATTCATACGCCGTGTACTTTTGCCTTCAAACAAACGAGCCTGTGTAGGATTTCCAATTGTAGTGCAACAATGCCTGACTTTGTTTGAGCCTGTGTATACGTTCAAGACTATCCTCCCATGTGTCACCTGGTGCTTGAATAGCTGATTCTTTCTCCCTGCCCACCTTAAAATTGGCAGAAGATAAAGAAGTTGCAGATAAATGAATTTCATACATGTAAGAGAAAAAAAGAGGCAAAGATTCTCTTTCAGTTTCCTGTTCGATGTTTTCATATGCAATGTATAATATGCACGTTTTTATGTAGTACTATGCTTCCTTTTGGATTTTTATGCCTCAGGTGAAATTTCAGGCTCTAGAAATGACACACAATGTTCTTTTAATGTAAAATTTCCATACACTGGGCTAACATTCACTCATATGCTTCCATCATGAACCACACCATGTTACAACCAGAAATAAAGTGTATAGCCTTTAACTTCTGATATTGTGCTGGTTCTCTCCACTATAAATTAAAAGAGTCTGAATGTTTTGGGTTTTGGAATTGTTTTTAAAGAGAGAATCTTTAAAAATCTGAACTTTTTATGGTGCACAAACACCCTTATTTCTGTAATAGATCTGAGTACTTCTTTTCATCACTGGTGACCTGTACATTCTTGTGCTGAATATACATGTAATTTCTTTAGTCTATAGGGAAAGAACTCAGAAGACGACAACCTACTGTTTAAGCATAGAGAATATTTTGTAATTTTTATGTTTTATTTTCTATTGTCTGTTCCAATAGGACCCTGACTGCTGAGCACTTGCCCCTCATTGCCAACGTGCCTCTTTGTGTTTTGGCAGAAAGTTACAATGATTTCTATAGACGCCTTATGTGCTCTTACAAATAAAATATTCAAGTGTTCGACAGTCAACTTCACAAGCTGACATCTTTTTTGTGATCTTTATAAAGTTAAATACAAGGTTACAAGCCAGAAAAGACAGAGACCCTGCAGTGAGAGCTCTCAATTTTTTAGAATTATTAATAAATTCAAATAAATCTCATCAAGGATAATGTCTTTTTTTTTTTTTTTACTGAAAAGTTGAGAGCGGGCTGAAACCTAGCACATCAGTTTAGTTAAGGCCAGCTGAGGAAAGAGTGTGACATGTTCTCAGCAGAGGGCAGCATTCAATCTCTTCCCTTAATAGATTAGTGACCTTCATATGATTGACAGTATGAAGTTGCCTTCATACTGTGAAACGCAGACAAAAGTGGGAGCTGGAGAGATCCTCAACGTGCTTTTACCAACTTACTAACCTATACGGCAGCTCTCCACTGAGGCCGTGACTGCCACTCACTGTGTTTTTGTTGCCTGTGCCTTTCACAAAACCACATGACACTGGAAATTTGATTTTAATGGATCGCTGACAAGCATAATGGGAAGCCACACAGGTCCCTGATAACAACAGCACATCTAATGAAAAGCTTTAGAAATGAACTGGAGGTGAACGAATCTGGTTTGGGAGAAAGTGGCAAAAAAAAAAAAAAAAAAACGAAGAAGAAAAAAGTTTTGATCGTCAGGGTGAAGATGAAGGCTGCACCTCAGAAAACAAACTGGGAAACTTACATCTACATAGTTTGCGTTGATGTAATCACTTGTCTTCCCTTCTTTGTTGGCCTGTGGTGAGAGTCGCACTCTGCTGTGGTCATCTGAGGGTTAACGACAAAAAAACAGAAACATCATCAGATCAATAAGGATGAATGTTGTTTTTTTTTTTGGCAAATAAAGACTGAGGTTGGGGTTCTGTTCTCCTTAAAACAAACAAATCCAATTAAAAGATGGTGGTATGCAGACAAACATGTATCAGATAATGCACAAATAAAACATAAATGACTGGAAAAAATATTAACTCTAGTGGTGGAAGAAATATTCAGATCAACATTACCTTCTGCTGAAAGAAACAATGTTAAGAGTAAAGAGAAGAAGTGATAAAAAAAAAAAAAAATCCAGCTGTTGCCATGGTTTTCCATGATGGACACGGCTTTGAGAAATTAAAGAAAAACCTTGATCATTTGAATTCATTTGTTTCTTTGACTTTGTCATTGTTTCATCAGTGCGAGCATTCGACTGAAGATCTAAAAATCAGATATTCCCATTTGAGGCGACATGGTGGTGCGGTGGTTTGTACTGGTACCTCACACCAGGAAGGTCCTGGTTCAGTCAAATGTTGTTGCCAGTTTACAGAACTAAACATTATTAACCCTTAAAGATCCAAACAGCCACTGGTGATCAAAAGCATCTACTGATCTACAGTGTTTAATACCTGTTGATCCACTAATCCTATCGGAGGTTAAATACAGTTTCTCAGCTTTTCATGCTAATCAGATATGACCCATTTGGACGTTCAGAGGCTCCGTAGTGAACATAAAAACAATGTCATCTTCTGCAACATTGATTCACTAGTAAAACCCATGGAGTTTGGTAAATAACAGTGGTTGGAGATGTTTGTTTTTCCATTCAGTTATTGGTATATGCTGAAAGTTAGCCTACCTTTTTTTCAGTTTTCTCTGTTTTGATATAATAACCTTTGAATTGACTCTATGTTTATGAACACCTACTGTATGTGATCTCTGAATTAAATAAAGGGAAAATACATGATTTACACTGAAAAATGCAAAATACAGAGGATAATATACAATTAATTGGTGATAAATCACTTAAAGGTTGAGTATAGAGAAAAATTCATTGGGAACACTAATACTAGGTTAACTCATTTTATTTCACCCTTCAGGAAATATGGTCTCTGCATTTTACCGATCCTAGTATACACACAGTAGCCATTAGCATTACCGATTACTTTCAGCATGTAGCACATTGGGAACAGTGAGGTGCCACTGAAGGCACTCACAGACCATCTCCATAGCTTCAGTACTGTGGTTAGGGACACCGACAGGGGAATGAACCTATATATACCTATTTTTAAGACCCTAGACCCTAAAGGAAACCAATGTGGGGCAGAGAAAACAGGTAAACTCAACAAAGAAAGGCTCTCGTCCACCAAAGCGCTAACCACTACGCTACCACGCCACCCCAGATTGTATGTAAATCAAAGAACTACTTGAACAGTTCATGATGCAAGAACAGTAGAGCCATTGGACTGAACTAATGATTCCTGTTTTATAAAACAAAAAAGGTGTTATATACGAGCTATGCCACAGGTGTCAAACACACAGCCCGGGGGCCAAAACCGGCCCGCCAAAGGGTCCAGTCCAGCCCGCAGGATGAATTTGTGAAATGCAAGAATGACACTCAAGATATTAACAGTCAACCCTTTGACTTTAGGGCCCATATAAAGCCCTACTTTAGTGTCAAGTGGGTCAGATCAGTAAAATACTACCATAAAAACCTACAAATAATAACAATTCCAAAATTTTCCTCTGCTTTTGTGTAAAAAAGTGAAATCACATGAAAATGTGTAAAGTTACAACTAGCCTTCCACAAAAAATATGAAAAACTAGAAATGTACTGAGAGAAGTAAGTGCAATATTACCAATACTCTGCCACTTACTAAAATATTTTGTGTATTTTGCAGATCCATTGTGATCTGTAAGTTGTAATGCACATTTACAAATGATAAGTAGAGGCATAATATAGTTAAAATTGCACTTATTTTTCTTAATAAATTTCAGTTTTTTCATGGTTGTTCATGTTATTCACATTTTTAAAAGGACAGTTTATAGATGTAAACATTTCCATAATGTAATTTTACTTTTTTCACTATAAAACACATTGAAATGTTTGGAGTTGGCATTATTTATATATTATTATGCTATTAATTTACTGGTCCGGCCCACTGCAGATCACATTGGGAGGATATGGCCTCTGAACTAAAATGAGTTTGACACCCCTGAGCTATGCTATACATTTTTAGTTGACTCCGCAGTTCAGGTCTTATTTAGACTGAGTTTTTGTTGATGAGTTGATGGTCCCATTACAGTCTGAATAACTGGGTTTGTCGCTGGTTTTGGAAGCTGTGATGCTCACTGCTGTTGATACGTGGAATCCGTTCTAAAATAACAATACTACAAATAAACTATTGAACACTGAGCTCATTTTCACTAGTGTTCTGTATTGTTTTGTTTAGTTTTTTTTAACTAAATTTTCCTCACATATTTTAACCAGATCTTATCTGATACTATATTTCTTGACATATTATGCTATGACCAGAGGTTTCCATCCTCAGTGACAGCAGCCACCACATGTTGGATCTAATCTCTGCTGTCGAAAAAATGTCACAGTTACAGCTATATGTGGATTAGGGACAAATACACAAACCCACTTTCCCACCACTGCATCGACCTCAGTCTGTCAGGCTGATGACAGTCCACACCAGGGCTGGGCTTCTGGAAAACGGTGTTCATTAAAGTGTATCTGTACTGGTCATGCTTACAACACTAATTGTGTTTTGTGTATTACTTAAAAGCAAGAGAGGCGCACATTCAGTAAAAAAAATTAAATTGCCATAAATGCATCACACTGAACACTGGGGGCAGAACCTATGGGGAGCAGCCATTGCTGGCCAGACGTGACGTACCCTCGGTGTTTCCAGGTGAGTGGGAGTAAACAAGCGGTAGTCAGTGAGCAAGACTGAGTAGAGAGCATGACTTTGCACTTCAGCTTTGTACTCCACCATTATCCTAAAGACGTGACCCAGCACTGGCCGATGATATGTCATCTTAGACTGGTGTCTGCTGCACGGGGTCAGTGACCAGTTCATCACAGCCCAGGTAATCTGACAAATCAATGTTACTTTGTCACTACCGGTGCTGGAACAACCCATGAAGGAGGCAACACATCTCTGACTGTGCCTGACTGACATAGCAGTGACTTTTGCCCCTTCTCCACTGCACCTTTCCAGCAGGACTCAAATCGACTTTACATGGTTTTAGGGCTTTTCCACTGGGGGCTGTACTTGGTAACCGTACTTTTTTTTCGTACCGCCTCCGGCGAGGCTTTATCCAAGTTAAGTCGGCACTGAAATTTCACTGCCACTGATTGGTCAGAAGGATTGTCGTCACATGTGCTGGTTCATACTTCTGTATGGCTTCCATAACTCTCCTTTGCTTTTCAAGTAGGTTTCATCTCGCTGCTTGTATCCGTTTCACCATTTCTGTGACAAAAAGCCACAGGCCGAGCAACAAGTACAGCAGCGTTACAGGTTACCATACTGAGGGAGACTTATGTCTAGGGATGGGAATCATTAAGAATTTAATGATTCCGATTCCATTATCGATATTGCTCATCGATCCATTCTCTTATCAATTCTCATCAGGTGAGGGAATAAAAGAGTACAAACAGGTGTGTTTGCATTAACTGTCTTTTAAATTTCCATCTCTGCACAGAAAATATAACACATACAGTATGGACAAATAATAATAACAGATGACGCTGGGCCCGGTGTGGGGGGGGTACATTGAAAGTGAAACTAAAGACGCTTTACTAATTCCTCTATTGCCGCATTTCTACTATGTGGAACCAGCTCGACTCGGCTCGGCTTGTCTCCCGTTGTTGTGCTCCTCATTTCCTTTCCCTTCTTACCTTTGGAAACTTGTATTTGAGGAGTTACGATGTTTGTTGCCCACACCAGAATCGGCCCGGCGTTCACTCTGCCGCTACATTCAAAAGCGCCGCTAAGTAACATATCAAATACGTGACATTCCTGTAAATGATTCACATGCTGTGGACAAATGTTTGAGGATATTGGAGGTATTCCGCCCTTTTGAAGACATGGAAGCTTTGCAAGTGTTCCAAGTAAGTGGACCTGGTGTCGTCTTTTTAGACAGTTTCTGCCTCAACACCATGTTGGTCACGTTCTGACCAAAACAATGCAGCGTATGTGTGATGTCATCGCTCATGCACAACAAAGGTGGAATCGATAAGCAGAATCGTTAAGCAGGCAGGCAAACGATTTCAAGGAATCGAGCTACTGGGAACCAGTTCTCAAAAAGAACCGGTTCTTGATTCCCATCCCTACTTATGTCACCTAAAAATGACATCACAACAGGTTCGACTCCGCTGACCACACCCATCTCACTCATGCTGAGTGATATCAATTGTAGCGGAAAAGCGATGGCACTGTGCCCAACTGTGTAGAGTCGAGTCGAGTCGAACTGATACCATGCAGTGGAAAAGGGGCATTAGTATTGTTTCACTGTGGCTCTCCATAGATTTCACTCTTTTTCCTGTTTTCTTTGTCTTAGGTGCAACAGTGTAAAACTTACAGGCCAAGATGTTGCTGTATCTGTTTTTGTTTTTGTTGTCAGGATGATTGGAGCTGTCAGTTGTCATCCCCATGTCCACAGTGCACACCTGCACCTCCTAAACACAAACACAAACACACACACATCACCAACACTTTTTCAGTGTTATGGACAATTCATGATTTAAGTAATGAACTGTTTTCCGGAGACAAAGACAGTGTAGACAAAGTCCCACCCCTTTAGCTGTGAATGAGTCCTAACTGGAGCAGTAGTCCATGACAAGAGACAAATCCTATTTTAATCCCATTTTCCTCGTGCCAACATTTACACATATTAAATTTTTTTAATTTAAAGATGGTTTTATGAGCCAAAAAAGTGGCGATTTGAGACGAAGATAATAAAGGGACATCCAGTTATGTGTTTAATTGTCTATGTGCATGTGATTCACGTCACTAACACCATATTATCTTAATCTTTGACAGTATGGTAAAAAAAAAAAAACAACAACTATTAATCCATAAAGACCCAGATATCCACTGGCGACCAGTATCACCTACTGATCTAAAATGTTTAATACCTGTTGATCCACTAATCCTATCAATACATGTAAATAATTGGTGTAAAATGCAGTTTGTCGTCTTTTCATGGTCATCAGATATGACACATTTGGATGTTCAGAGGCTCTATAGTTACCATGGAGACACCGTCATCTTCTACAACATTGATTCACCAGTAAAGTTGGATCAATGACAGTGGATGGAGACACTGGGTTTAAGTTCAATTAACGATACATTTTACTGAAAAAGTCAGTTTTTCTGCAGTTTTCTCTTTTTCTGATAAAATAACCCTCAACTTTAATCTGAGCTTTTATGAAAATCTACATGATCAGTAAATGAAATACAGGAAAAGACCTGATTTTCACTCAAAAATGCAAAATACAGAGTAAATTGAGCTCTAGGTCTTTATAGGTTAAAAGAGGTGAAAATCACTACAGTCTGGTCATGTTGAAGAGATGATGATGTCACCTCTGCAACTTTCAAGTCTTTATATTTAGGTATTCTCCCAGTCTGACATTTCAGCTGTTTTACCACAAACTGACATATGTGTAAATGATGCAGAATTTAGAAGAAATAAAATATTTGTCTCTTGTGATTGACTATCATACGATATTTTGGGAGGATTTTTTTCTCCCCAAAATATGGTCCCATGGTGAATCACAACAGGAAGTTGCTATAAAAACTGAAAACGAAGTTTGATTGGAGGATACTCTTCACTCTTTTCTCTTTACTACGACTATGACTGAAGAAACATATTCACGTTAACATAATACCAGAAGCAAATAGAATACATTTTGTCTTTAAGTGCTTTAGGCATTTCATGATTTTCAGTGAGAAAAGCCTTGATTTACCATATTAATTCAGTATTTTGCACAGTCCTAACAAAACAAATTTACTTTACAAGTTATGATCCATTACAGTTCATTGACATTCTGTTATTTTTACCTTGGTCCTTTTTTATGACAAATATATTGGCTTTTCATTCACCAAAAATACAAAATGAAAGACGAAAAAAATCACTCTGCTTAACTTACTAGCAGAAATATAGATGTTTTTTTTTCATAACAAACAAATTCATCATTTCAGATTTTAATTTCTTGCCTTATTATTTACTTTTCTTATTTTCCTCTTTTATTCAGTTATTAATTCCTTGCTTCCTTTCTGCCTTTGTCCTTTCCTTTCCTTTCGCTTCATCACACCTGAATAGATACCAGCAATCAGAAATGGAAAACGTTGATCACAGCTGAAAGATGCCATTTTGGTGTCAGAAAGCAGCTATGTTCACATTAACCATCAGAACAGTGCACAGGACAGGACACAGAGCTGAAACACAGCAGAGCGTCTTATCAGTGAACCAGACGACAGGAGGAGAGCGTCTTACCTCGTAACTCTCCTTCAGTATCTAAAGATGAGGGTGAGGAAGCAGCAGGCAGTCAGCGGGACGTTTCCGTGACAACACAGTCAACCAAAGAGGTGCAAAAAGACAAATTACAAGACACACAAATAACAAACGAGTGCACTAAGTCATCTCACAGTACAGCTCATGCTTCTGCCAAACAAAAAGAGGAATAGTTCCACATTCTGGAAAAGTCTTGATCCCCCAGAATTCACATCAGTAAAATGAAAACAAAAGGAGTCTTTTCCATGAATGTTGAACTCTTCCTTTAAAGGGACTATATATATTAAAGAAGACTCAGAGGGGAAAAACAGGTAAAGTACTATAAATGTAGATTACGTGTGGGTTGGGAGTTAACTGCATTGCATTATGGGTACATCACTGTTTTTTTTTTTCTCCATTCCTGTCTGTCACACCTTCTTTTGCACCATCTTCTAACTTTTTTATGCTCTTTTCAGTTCTGTCTTCTTCTCTGTACATATCTTTCTATCATCCCCATCATTCCTTTTGCACTTTGTTTCTCAAATTTTTTGTTCTTAGTATTTGTAAATTCATTTTTTGTCTCTCTTGTCTCTATCTTCTTTCCAGATTTAAAGATTCAAGAATTCAAGAATGCACATAACACACAGAAAGCTGAGATACCATTTCTCTACCACTTTGTTAAATGCCATGCATTTTGAAAAAGGGGTAAAAATAAAATAAGATAATTAAATGGTATAAAGACTAAACTATGATAGAATATAAAGTGTACATTCTATCTATTTCATATCAGTCTATTTACAGTTGAAGTAGTGCAATACAGTAATGGTTATGAGGTTTGGAGGTGCATAATGGAACCAAACAACAACAGATATGGCATTAGTATGATAGCATATATAGTTGTGATAGTGTTTATTATAAAGTAACTGGAGGGATAGAGGTCTCTACTACTGGGTATTAACAACTGCAGTAGTAGTATATCCACCAATAGTACTTGGAGTGGTAGTATTAACAGTTAACTGATAACAGCTATGGGTATTTGTACTTATACCAGTAACAGCAGTTCTAGTTTTTAACAGTTATATTACAATTTGCTAGGCACTGATGTGTCCCCCCCCCCCCTGCACCCACTCGCTTTCTCTCTCTCTTTCTCTTCCTTTAACCCTCTCTCTTTAACCCCCGCTGGTCAAGGCAGATGACCATCCTCCAAGGCTTTTGCCTGTTAAAAGGAACTTTATCCTCACCACTGTCACCATGTGTTTGCTCCTGGAGGATTCTGTTAGTGTCTGTGAATTGGCTTAAGAGTCCGGTTTAGACCAGCTCTATATGTTTAGTGTCATGAGATAACTTTTGTTATGATTTGCCGCTATATAAATAAAATTGGATTTGATTATTTGGTAGCACAGTACAAACTTTTTGCTTGCTTTCTCCATTTTCATTCTTTGCTCTGTCTTCTATCTCTCTTCTTTAACCATTAAAGACCCAAACATCCACTGGTGACCAAAAGCATCTACTGATCTAAACTGTTTAATATCTGTTGATCCACTAATCCTATCAATACAGGTAAATATTTGGTGTCAAATACAGTTTATCATCTTTTCATGGTCATCAGGTATGACCAATTTGGATGTTCAGAGGCTCCATAGTGAACGTGCAAACACCGGCATCTTCTACAACATTGATTCATCAGTAAAACCCATGGAGTTGGATCAATGACAGTGGATGGAGACACTTGGTTTCTGTTCAGTTAATGACATATTTGACTGAAAAAGTCACTTTTTCTTCAGTTTTTTCTGTTTTAGATATAAAAACCCTCAACTTATCAACCTATCTGAATATTAATCTGAATATTAATATATTATATATTTTATATATATATCATAAATGGTGATAAATCACTTATGGGTTGAACATCGATCCCCAAACACTTAAAATAATGTTAACAACCCATTTTTGGATTAATATTAACCCAACAAGCTCTGCATTAGTCACATGATGTTGAAGCCTTCTGCTAAGCTTCCCCTGGTTAAATATGACACAGTCACAGCTCGTCATGCAACATGCAGATGACAACATGATGACAATCAGACACGATCATCACAAAAACAATATAGTTAACTTTCACTTGGGTGTTAAAACTGTAGTTATGTTTCTGGTTTCGTACCTCAAACTCTCGCTGGAAGCCCAGGGTGTCATGAAGTTCTGCCACATGTTGGACAAAGTCCTTCACCGGAAACACAGTCTGATCATCTGAAACATATTCAGTGAAAGAGGAGATGACGAAGACTGTAATCGTCTGTTATTATGCAAAATTATTAAATACTTCGTACATTAATGTGATTATGAATATTGGCAGATTGTGATACAAAAAAAGGGAAAGTGACTCAGTGAAGAGAGGTTGGATTCTGAGATCAAACTGATGAAACTTATGCAAATTCATAGTTTATTTTCCATCCAGAAGATTTTTTAATCAGTGAAAACATTTTTACTTATTCTTTTTTTTTTTTCCAAAAAGGTTTTAGAGTTTTTTCGCAAAACCAGCACACTTTTGAAAGTACCTTCAGCATTAACACTTTCATTTTGGAGAGTTTGCAAAGTGTTAAGACAGATATTACTAAAAATCCAAACATTAATTGAACCAAAAGAAAGAACATAACATGCTGTGCACTTTTAATCCCCCTCGGTCAAATATAGTGTAAGATTCTGTTGAAAGTTACTGCCCTATAATTTAGATTAGATTGTCTTTGTGTAAATCTTGTTACAATTATGAAAGTACTCAGGTATTATAACTGCACAAGCCCCACGGCCATTTAACCTTGAAAAAGTAGGTCAAGGTCACCTAGTTTCAACAGGCTTTTGCTCCATGCCAAGATGCATCCACAGTATACATTTGGTGCAGATATGTCAATGCATTCTACATGTAATGCAATTATGTCGTTGAATGGACAGACAGACAGACGAAAAAATGATTATAATACCCTTCAGCCAAGGGGTAAAAACTGAAGAACTTTCCTTGCCACCTTCTTTCATTTCCTTCTTTTGTTTCTTTTGTTAATTTCCTTCCTTCTTTTTGTTAATTTCCTTCTTTTATTCCTTCCCTTCTTTCAAACCTCAGTTGGTATAATTCAGTGAGTCAAGGACAATTCATACACTATCTGCTTTATAGGGATTAATAAACTCTATTAATCCTTTCCCACATTTTTCAAAGATATGTGATTCAAGTCTCAAATCAAATGCTCATTTTTACTTTACAAAAATGTCATACGTCACATTAAACCAGGACATATATTATATATGCGATGGTATCTGGAAAATGAAGATTTTTAAATAGTAAAGGAACTGAAATGAAGAGCATTTCAGAAATTATTTAATTTATAACAGATGTAACATTTTTTTTATGAAGCAAGGACATTGTCATGAGGTGAACATGTTTTAGAATGAGAGAATAATAAGAGGTAAAGATATTTTTCTCAGAAGAATAAGGATTTATGAGCCAGATATGAGTCAGAAAAGAACTTTTGTCCATAAACTTGTGTGTTACCTGATGTTAACATGACTGTTGATGGGGCGATGACTCTCGGTGATGAGTTGTCATCGATGTAGAAATGAGCGGTCTGAAAACATGTTCTGCACAGAAAACATGCACATTTTTATTTACAAAAACTGTATGAACTGCAGTCATATTCATACATTCAGCTTTACATAAACCTTATAAAACACATACATAAACAATCAGAAAATAATATTAATAATAAAAAAGTAATAATAATATCCAAGTATCTCATACAGTATTCAATAAATGTAAAGAAAATATGGCTCTAATCCTGAAAAATAAATGAAAGGAAAAAAAACAAGAATATATTTGTACTGCATTGACTCTGACCCTGTAAAACCAGCTTTGAGATGGAAGAAGCTTTTGTTTTTATACAACACGACGTTAGCCCAGATTCTGGAGAATACACGTTAATCTTCACCAAAACACAGGAAAAAAGATGTTCAGTTAATCCTTGACAAGTTTCTAAACGGATCAGATTGGCTCTGTGTTGTCTCATCCAGGAATGGGCATCAGGGATTATCACAGCCAAAAAAAAAAAAAAAAAAAAAAATTCCCAAAAAACCCGAAAAATGTTTCAGCTGTGAGATTTGAGAATGAAAAAAAAAAGGATGAAATTGGGATTTTTTTTTTTTTTTTTAATTCTTATTGTTACCATTATAATTATCACCATGATTGTTACTGTTTGTATTGTTGATACTTTCTTGTGAGGGTCTTGGCCACCTTCTTTCTTGCTCTCTCCCCTTCACCCCGCCAAGTCAGGTCCAGCATTGATATGTGGTTCAACAAAACTCATAATAAAGACAGTAGAATATCAAGGGGAGCTTCATGTACTTTATGAAGTTACCCAATTGGCAAAGAAAATTTGTTCAGCACCAAAAGGCACCCAGACTACCATTCTGCTGTTATGATGATGGACAAGACAAGTTAAAAAAAAAAAAAAAAAGAAATTGGGATTTAATTGGTGACATAATGCTTTGTCACCACTGATGTTTTAATTCATTTAAATATTTGTTTTATGAAAAATTAAAATGTGCTACTTTTTCAATGTTATTCAGTATTCTTACATTGTTAATGTTTGCTGAATTCTGTTCTTTTGTGTGTGTTTTTACTATAGGATATGAAGATGGCGGTGCTTTGTCCACTTTTTGATTCTGTCTGAATTGTCTGAACATCTATTGGATGGATTGCCTTGGTGTAAAAGGTAAAAGGCTGCACAAATAACTAAATAAATAATATAAATCATTTCTTTGTTACTTTAGAAGAGAAAGGAAGTGAGCTTTTAGCTTTGCTGCCCCCTCTGCCTGGAATTCACTCCAAGTGGAGCTGAAAATGCCAGAACTCATGTCATTTCAAGCTTTTTGCTCCATCTTATGGACAAGACAACAAGAATCAATCAGACAATGCCTGTGTTTTTAAATTGCTGTGACCTCAACTAAATTTTTGCACTTTATCAACTGCAACTTAAAAAACTGTCTAACTTTTGTGTTATTACCATGTAATTACTGTTTGTTTTAATTTATTGTTAGTCCCTGTCTGTAATACCTGTTTTCTTTCTTGGCCTGTGCCGCTGACCTCTTGGCCAGATCACCCTTCTAAAAGAGATCTCGATCTCAATGGGATTCTGTCTGGTTAAATAAAGTACCAAAAAAATTATCAAGAAATGCAAATTATTAAACAATTTAAAAAAAAAATTTATATTCATTTATTGAAACCTATTATAAATATTTTTCTATTAAAATAGTTTTCAAAGACAGATTTTAGTCATTCTTTTATCTTTTGCATGATGAACTTCTCTCTGCTTAGATGTTGCTGACGTTAACCTGTTTGTTTAATTAATTACCAGGCAATGTGCACCAGTCAACATCACACCTGCTGTTCCAAACCTCTGCTCAGTATGAAAATAACTAAAAATATGGACACTCTAAAGTTGAGAACACTTATGTCTGCACTTTTGTTGAACGTCTTTAATAGATGTTCTAAAAATCCCATTGACAGAAAACCTGAGTTAGATAGATTTGATCTGTAATGCACTAAACTCATTAAAGTATCTTCCGGTGTGCTGTACATCTCTACTAAAAGCCCCTCAAACTGTTTGACCTCCAATGCACAGCAACCGAAAAGTGTCCAAATGAGCACCGTGTTGTCAGTGAAAAAGGACATAACACCAACAAGGATTAGTGCAGTTTGGCCTCCCGCCGCTCGCCCTACAAGATGCTGACACGACTCTTTCTGTCCGACATAATCAGGCGGATGTCCTTTTCTATCCCAGACCCTTTCTGGACGCTCCGGGCTGAAGCAGAGGTACATCCGTCACCGAGGATTAATCCCCCCTGCTCCTCAGATTATTACTGGCTTAGCACTGCTCAATCTTGGAGATACAACAACAAGCAGAGCGCAAAACAAGAACAATATGTCAACGCACCAGATGAGAAATGTACAGTCTGAGAAAAATATGACTAAAAGTGTTTACACTACATTTGACAGCATGTCCTTGATTGGATTTCTGAAGTTGGTTATTTCACGGTCTGAGTGGGCAGCAGGGTTTTTTTTTTTTTTTTCCCTCAGAGAAGATGTTTTCACCACAAAAAGAAAAGAAACTTTTGGGTTTATGCCCTAAACAGGAAAAAAAAATAACTTTTGAACTATTCATATTGAAACTTTTGTCTGCTCTAAATCTAGTATTTCAAAACAGCATCTCTCAAGGTCGGTCGACAGGAATCAAAAACACTGAAAGGCTTCATTCAATCTGCTGGCAGATACATCAGCAGCACAACACAGGGGGTATTGTCAGTTAAGGGCCTGTTGGTGCACAAACACACACAGACACACACATGAACACAAATAACAACAACACTTAGCACAATGTAAGATCAAAACAGAGCTCATGTTGAAGGAGATTAAGCCTCGCACACAAATATGAGTCTTCTATCGACCACTTCACAGCCCCCCCCCCCCCTTATATCAGCTATGACGGGGTTAAAGGGCAGGGAGTGAGAGCTGAGCCTCCAGTGGACCAGTGTGATTTTATAAATACTGATAAATTATACACACTTTTACATGTAGTGTTTGAACACCAAAATACACCTGAGCTTCTCTAAAAAAGGCAGTTATTATTTATTTATTAATTTTTCTCCCCTCAAAAAATCAAAAACGATGACCTTTCTGATGTGGCAAAATATAAAGATGTAAAACACAGCAATGGACAGGAAAACAGCTCCCTAAAAGTGAATGTAAAATATGTTGGCTGCCCCCTTGTGGCTTGTTGTAGTATAGGTCATAACCCTGCCCCGTCTTATTATTCAATGGGACGTGGTTTTATTTTCCCAAAAGTGATTTCTGTATTTTTACATAGATTTTTTCATTCATCATATTAAAGTTGTCATGTTTCACATTTACTACTATGTCTATTTTCATGTTAAATCTACTGCTCATGTTTAAGGTTGAGCTATACTTCATATACTGTTGGCAGTTTAGTCATTAACCCATAAAGACCCAAAAATCCACTGTTCATCTCATTCAAAATCATCTACTGATCTGAACTGTTTAATACCTGTGGATCCACTAATTCTATCAATACATGGAAATAATCGCAGTAAAGCGCAGTTTCTCAGCTTTAAATCATAATCAGATATGACCCATTTGGACGTTCAGAGGCGCCGTAGTGACCATAGAAATGCCATTATCTTCTACAATATTGTATCACCACTAAAACCCATGGGGTTGGATCAATGACAGTGGATGGACACACTTGTTTGTACATTCAGTTTTTGAGATCTTTGCTGAAAAAGTCACTTTTTCATTTTTTTTTCTGTTTCTGATATAATAAGTTTTTAGTTTTTATAAACATCTACATAATCAGCAAAATAAATATAGAAAAATACATGATTTACACTGAAAAATGCTAAATGCAGAGGATAATATTATCATAAATGGTGATAAATTGCTTTAAAAGGTTAAATATAAAGAAAAATTCATTTAGGAACTACCACAAAAGTAGGACTGGGCCTTTATGGATTAGTAAATTCATCATATGTTTGCAGTGTCATCATCCAGAGAGTACCACATTTCTCTTAAAAGTCAACTTTTCATGAGCTCAGCAAAACAGAGGGAACATTTTGTAGTGGTAAAATCTATTTTAGGTGTTTCTGGGGTTTATAGAGTCATTTAAAGTTGATTTTAAATAAAGCATCATAAAAGCAGTAAAATTGGTAAAGGATGACTTAAAGGTATATGTGTAAAATAATATAATGTTTGCTAATTTAATGGTTTTTGTGTAAAGTTTTTGTTAGGATGGTGTGCATGATGGTAAGATGGTGTTAATTCTACACATGGTTCAAGAAGTTCAATGTGATAAACGATGTTTATAATTCGTGCTGTATTTAATATTTCTTTTTTGCTAACTTGGACAATGTGATGCATTTCAGACACTTAATCAAACATATATTTCAGGGGGACAAAGGATAAGATGTAGAGAACAGACCTTTACAGACATAAGTCTCTTAAAAGACAAAAGAATCATTTCTTCAATGTGTAAATATACAGGTTGACCACGGAGTGCACGGAAGCTCAAGGAAGCATCTCAAAGCCCATTTATTAGCTATAAGGGACAAAGATTTATCACAAAAGCTGGATGAATCTGGGTAAGAGGGTGTTTTTTTTGTTCTAATACCAGAATCCTTATCTGTAACCTCTGTAGATGAATAGATGAAAGATGAACTGTGTTAATACGACGGAAATTACAAGTACAAACTGTGCCTCCTCTGACACATCAAGGGGTGTATAAGTGGTAAAAGTTGATGTCTCAATAACTATGTGTAAACAAAATAAGGGACCCTCAGCTTTTCTTTTCTTTTCTTTTCTTTATCATGGACTTAAGTATGTAGTTAACTCAATGCTTTAAGGATAATTTCTACATCAACTTTTATGTTTTTTTATATATATTTCTCTTGGAAACTCAATGAACTTATTTTTTATTAAAAAAATCTGACATTTATTGGGTGTATCTGCTGCTATGCTCACATGTTAGAACCTCTCTATTGCCTGGCATTAGCCTAAGAGACCTTCAGACTGAAGGATGCTTCCATTATTTGGGATTTCTTTAAAGTTTCATGGTGTCTTTCACCAGTTTTCACATCAGTGTTCTGATAGACAGAAATAAAAGTTAAAAAGGGAACACTGGCTTTTGCTCTGTTGGACCACCACCCAGCTATAACTGCCCTGTTTTCAGCTTTGTGACACAGCATTTTCCTGAGTTTTTCAAGAGTTGAAGAAGGAGATTTTTCTTTCAAACGTTGAAAAACATCATCCTTCAGTTGAAATCAGCTAGTTATTTAGCTTTAGAATGAGCAAAACGCACACTTAATACTTCAGGTTATCATAAACATATAAAACCAAGACATGTTGAAATATGTGTTTGCACTGAATAGGAAAGAGATGAAAAATTAATCTGACAAGTAATTATACCTGTCAGAAAAAATGTACAAAATGAGTATAAAGTATAATATTTACCTCTGCAATGCACTGATGTACACGAATAAATAAAACACGAGAATGCATTAAGTGAAAATACTCAAGTCGAGTACAAATGACTTAAATTTCTACTTGACGAAAAGTACTAGTCACATCACTGTTTCTGACCTCCAGTAGATGAGGATGCTGATGAGGACGATGAGGCCGAAGACGGTGAGGGTGGAGATGACGGCCAGAGGAACCACAGCCTTCCTCTCCCTTTCCCTGATTGAGCCCACCCGCGACTCATGGCTGCTGTTACTGGCATCTGGATGTTGAGAAAAATAAGTAAAGGACAGCGGAGAGAGGTTAAACTCATGACAGAGTGAGTTATACCTGCCACCTGAAGCACACCGGAGGATTAAACGTCAGAGGCAAAGCAGCTCTGGTTGCAGGAATGTATTAGATTGGACTTTAATGGGTAAACGTAGGGAGCAAAATGTATGATTAAACTTGTTTTGGCATCCATTTTCAATGATTAATGAAGGTACAAATAATTTGGCAGCATGTGACCCTCAAAGGTTGAAACCATTGTTTAATATTTTACAGAAATATTCAATAACATTTGAACTAATCCAACTTATATGTATTAAAAAGAAGTCAGTTAAAGTGGAATTATTCAGCTCTGAAACGATTGGTACCATTTGGTTTTTTTTGACATTCAGAGGCTCTGTATTGAACGCAACATTGATTCACCAATAAAACCCATTTTATTTTGACAAATCACTTGTTTCTATGTTCAGTTAATGCTATATTTTGTTAAAAAAGTCACCTACGCTTCAGTTTCTCCTATTCTGATATAATAACCCTTTTGAATTTACCTACAAATGAGTGGAGTAAAATAATAAATCACTTAGGAAAGGTCAGATGTAGAGAAGATTTCCCCTGAATGCCATCACAAAAAATAGAGCAACACTGACTCAATATGATCTGAGTCAATAAATGACTGCGAAGAAAGGTCATATGTTAACACAAACTCACTGAAATGTATAAAACATTTATGCCCAACGTATAAAATGAGAAAAGCCAAACTTTTTGTGTGATGTTTTGTGCGAATTGTACGGTAAAAACACTAGATTTTTAAAAGCAGTTTTCTGCTATTTTCTTATAACATTCATCCATTTTCAGCTTCAACAAATTGTAAAAATGTGACTTTAAGTGGACATGACGAAACTCCTTTATCAGAAAAATGAAATACATTGAAACTGTTCTTTCCTTTTTCATGAGGCTCAATATGTTACAATCACAAATGTCTGTTTTTTAGCTCTAGGAAAAAGTTTTTGTCTGGTCCTGTAGACGTATTTTAGCCTAAAAAGAAGGATTTAAAAGGATTTACTAGATAAGTTGTTTTCACTCTGCAGGAAATGTGGCTACAATTAAGGATAAGGAATGATTAGTGATCCCTGAAACTTAGCTTCTTAACAAATACTGATGTTTACGAGGTGATTGTAGAGTGGGATGAGAAACAAAACAGCGGCTGGCTGCGATTCACAAAAAAAACAAAAACAAAACCTGAATAATGACTTGTATAATAAATATGTATAGAGTTTGTATTGTTTTTATTATTATTATTTTATATTGTTTTTTGCGTTATCTTTATGCATGCACACTTTTTCTTGCATTTTATTCTGTCTTGATTGTCTAATGTAATGTAATGTAATCTATGTTTAATCCAAATTTGTGGACAGTTTGGTGTTTGAATGTAACTTGTCTGACTATGTGTGGTATTAAATAACACTGAACCGACAACACTGGTCTACAATTTTTTAGAAATGATTTGCTTCAGACATTAAATGTGCTAAATGTTACGTATTTTAATAAGATTAATTGGAAAATAAATGACAAAAGTGCCAGTTTGCTCATGTTTTCAAGGTATATGATAAAGTGTTATTACACATATATATTGGTTTATATACATTTATATAATAGTTTTATAAATCTTCCACTAAATACAGCCTGTAAAGTGAATGTATTCTAATGTGCAGACAGTGTTTTGAAATAGATCTTGTAGCTCTGAGACAAATATTCCTTTTGAGTCAAACCCATTCTCTCGTTAATTCTTGAATTTCACATTTTGACCCAAGGCTGTATCTTGGAAACTTCAGCCAACCAGCATTTTTGACTTGACTTTTCTTCATCAGTGACTCTCATGTGGTAAAATTTCATTACTTTTATTCTGGAAGCATTTTCCTTGTAGACCAGTGCAATATTTCACAAGTAATTTTATGCCAAAAATTTTAATACATGTCCCCTGCTGTCTTTATATATGATTTACCCAAATTATAGACTGTCCCAATGATTTGACATCATATTTAGAAACGGTATGAGACATGAAAAGGATGACCATTAACTCCGCCAATCGTCTCATTCCCACCTGCAGAGCAACTTGTCCTCCTTGAACTGTTTGCACAACTAAAACTCTGACATTCTCCAACCAGTAATATCTACTCCAGAAAGAAACATGAACCGTATTAACATCCGAGCACCCAAACACAGCGTCTCGCCATTCACGCTCAGCCACCCACCCCATAAACACTAAACTCAGCACATTCAAACCACCTGCTGAACCACTTCAATGAAACACAGAAGTGCACAAAGGCTCTTCATCAGAAGACCATCACAGATCAGGAGAGGTCAAATTCATCAAACTGCAGCAGCACACAATCAGAAGTGAGCCAGTGTCAAACAAGCAGAATAATTCTAAGTGTGAATAAGGAGACGGCTGAACCTGACCTTAGTGAGCTGCTGTTACTGAATCCCCCCTTTTATAATCTGCTTACGGGAACGGAAAACACTAGTATAGATTAACCTTGACTGGATGTTTGTCAGAACTTACCCCTTCTACACAAACTGACTCAGTTCAGCTGTGAATGTCTGGGTCAGCACTGTTTAGCTCAAAGAACCTGTTGTGCACATTCTACTCCGAGTAAAACCCATTCATTCATTCATCCATGCAAAAAGATATTTGTCTGCTCCTTAAAAAAGCCTGGACACACACACGGATGAGAATGGAGGAAAAGGAAAGAAAATTCATGTTCGGAAGATGGAAAGGATGATTCTTTTCCTCAGAAATTGAAGAAACACCACAGCTCAAAGGAGATTGGATGAAAAGTGAGGACACAGAACTGTACTAAAAGTGTGCGCTTAAAAAGATTTCAGATTAAAAGATAAAGACAGAGTTCAGTTATTGTACGTCTCAGAGAAAGACGGTATTTTTTCATAAGAGCCATTCTAGTGCTTTTGCACATAATGAGTCAAAGAGCTTTGGATGTGAAAACTGCTAAGAAGCCGAGTGGAGATGTCAAAGATAAATGTTTATATTGAAAGATAACAATTGACGGACAGTTGTGGTAATTATGGAAAAGTAAGGAATAAATGTGTGAAACAAATGAATTAAAAGTCATCACTAAGTTGTTTCAATTGATGGATGAATTTTAAAAATAAACAGAGGATGATGTTTTGATAAATCTGTAGTACAAATGTAAGTCACCCACACATTTACAGGTCAATTTTATGAGAAAAAACTGTAATCTTATCTATTTTATATTAATGTTAAATAATGTTCAATACAAAGCACAGTAAATCACAAAATAAATGATTGAAAAGGTACTTTAGTTTCCTTAAAGAGCTGCCAGGGTCCATCAGACAAATTAGGTGAATGACAACTTCTATCTTGGATTCTTTGGTTAAAAATGTTGTTTCAAAGGGCTTTTCAATCTGTACAGAACTCCTGACCTGTGAGTCAACTTAAAGACAAAAACAATACCCCATCTTAGAAAACAACCTTTTAAATTTCTCTTCTAAGAAATCTGTTTTTGTCATGTACTCGTGTAGCAGCACAGAGGCCATTTTCAACAGCTCTTCACGACCCAAACAACCACAGACTTACCCAGAAGTTCAGCACTGTGGGATGCGTTACTGGAAAATCAAAACATAAAGGATCAAATGATGAGCAAACACTAGACGGAAATTAAAATTTAAAAAGTCTCACACAAGTGTCCTTGAGTACAATGCCAAAAGAGTTTTCAAAAGATTACCATGAAACTCTGAAGTAATTGCATCAACTTGTGAGAAAACTTTGAAGTGGCAAAAGTTTGAGGTTAAAATATGGGAATATTTATAGTTGTTTTAACTGGCTTCAGAATGGAATAAAATGTGCAAAGACACTAGAACAGCCCTTTAATATTAAGTCATTCCACCGAAATCTAAAAAGACATGTAGAAAACAGTCGTTTATCGTAAATTATGCAATGGCTTATTGAGAAAAACCCTCCGATAAGGACTGATCTGGTAAAACTAGACTAAACTAAAAGTCTCAGGGTTACAGAATTCTGTTACTAATCCCTGTGGATTTTAAAGCATCTCTGACAGTTTGCAGGGTGGTTGGAACTTTCAGGATGTAGAAGGGGTCAGTTAGTTACTGAAGAACTCTGCTGCCCTCTAGTGGCCATTGCAGGATTACCACAGGATAATAAACGAGTAATTTGCAACTGAGATTTAAGATTTTGAAAATCTCTAAAACACAAAGGCATCATGCCATTTGCTATAAGCAGATATTCCATATTATGCATGTTGTTTTAGTAGCCTATATTCTCAAACAAAAGAGAGGCTGATTTTTTTTATTAATAAACTTACAAATGAATAAAAGTTCATAAATAGTACAGGTGTTAAAGGAAGCAGACATCATAACTGAAATGTGAAGCCAGAAAAGCTTCATATCTGCACTCTATACTTAGGATATTTGATATACGTACTGAGGTGGGACACACAGACACTAATGTTGAAAAGATGCTGCTGTTTTTAAAACACTTTAATAAAAGGGAGTTTAGATTCATCTGATTGTTTCTAATAACTGATGAAAAAGTCGTGTTGTGCAGTATTTGACAGCCCCTCAACAAAGAGTATAGAAGCAAAGAGGTCAAACTCTGCTGTGTGTTTGTCAACCGATGTTAGATGGCACTGCAGCAGTGTTTATGTCACGCTGCCACCATTTTGGGACTAAAAAACTGCAATTATGACCGTGCTCCCGAAGGGGAGGAAAGTGGTATTGTTTTTGGTTCGATTTGTTTGTTTCTTTGTTAACACTCTAGCAGCAAAACTATTTGTTAAATTCATACCAAATTTGGTTTATACATTGCCAGTGACCCAGAATAGATCTCATTACATTTTGGGAAAAGTAGGTCAAAGTTAAAAAATTTTTATGAATTTTTAAAATCTTTTTTTTTCCCCATTTACTTATAATGGGTGAAATTTCAAACGTCTGTAGCGGTAAAACTATCGGTTGAATTCATACCAAATTTGGTTTATGGATTGCCAGTGACCAAGACTAGATGTCATTATATTTTGGGGACATATATGGGAAGAGTGGGTCAAAGTTCAAATTTTTTATGAATTTTCAAAATCTTCCCATTTACTTATAATGGGCAAAATATGTGCGAGGGGCAAACACTATGAAGGAGTAATAGGATCACAATAGGATCACTAAGGCTACCCCCCCCAGACAGCCTTAACTTTCATTTGATACATGTGGAAATATAAGCACTTTAAACTGAAAACCACTGGAATAATTGAGTGTAGTGATACCACATTTATCCCTGTGACTTCAATGAAAAGCAGTCCGTTGCCCATTGCATGCTGGGACAGATTCCCATCACCTAAAGCCCTAAAAAGAATGGGCTGATTTATAAATGAAGAGGACAAATAGTATTTATATGAGTTAAGATAGAAAAAACAAAGAAACAGCATGGGTTTCAAGTCATAACAAAGATTATGATTAAATTATGGAAATACTTGATTGGCGAGTTAAAAGAATGAAAAAAAATATGTTACTGTGCATGCATGTATTTGTTCCCTTTTTCCGCGACAGAAGGAATGAAAAAATGAAATGTAGTTGTTGGTGGATGGAGGATTAGTCATCTGTATGACATCCAGGACTCTTCTTATCCCTTGGCATTTTGCTGGTGAATCAGAACGGACGGCTATTTTTACCTGCAACGGGCTCCTCTTCCTCTGACTCTCTTTCTGTACGATCAGCGATACTGAAGTCAGAGGATGTCTCGTTGTCGTACAGGCTGTCACCCTGGCCTGAGCCGCTCTCCTCCTCCCCACCCAGCGCCCAGGGTGAAGCCGACGTTACTGCTAGTATGGTCGGAGTCGATGTGCCTCCTACATCCGATGTGATAGCGCTGCCGCTCTCGCTTTCGAAATAGAACGCAGAAGAGCGGTCGTCCAAATCATCGGGGGTCTGCCCGGACTCAGAGGACGTGGACGGAGGGACGGTGTTAGTAACTTTTGTCGAATAAGGGAGCACGCTATCCCCAGAGGCCGAGGTTTGAACCCGGTCCCACTCTTGATCTACACCCTCCTGTGAATCAGGGAACAGGGCCGACCCAGAGGCACTGCTAGTGTCTAACACCTGTACCTCTGGGGTGGGGGTAAAGGGGGATGCTGTGGGTGAGGAAGGGTAGGCAGAGGTCCCATCTGATGCCGAAAACCAGGAATCGGTGATGCCAGACTCTGTGTCTGCAACAGAAATGGGCAGGTCACTATTTGAGGCTTGGAGAAGGTGTGAGTGTGGAGAGGATAATGTTGGGGAGACAGCGCTATGGGAGAGCAGAGGCTGGTCTAAGGACAGACCATCAGACGCCCCCACAGACAGAGAACTCAGGAAGTCGTCTGCACCGACACCAGGAGCTGAAGGTAAGCTAGAGTAAAGCTCTAAACTAGCAGAGTCCCAAGCTGAGGACGGCAGGGGGAAATGAGGAGAGGCATGCAACCAGGACGAAGACGCTGAGGGCTCCAGAGAACAGCCACACATAGCGTCCACGTCACTCGCTACTGTAAACCCATCACCACTGACCTCAGGAAGAATACTGTCTATTGTGCTCCCTGTGGCGTACCTGGAGTCGTCAAACCCAAATGAGACAGAGCGAGATAAGCCGGGGGTGGCGCCAAAAAGGGTGAAGTCACTAGAGAGGACGACTGAGGGCTGGAGGGTCGGACTGAGAGAAAAGGAGATTGTAGAGAGCGAGGAATCCCAGGAGGATTCGGTGGCGGCATTAGTACCAGATGGATCCGGTACCGACTGAAGAGGAGGGGTATCACTAAATGTGGAGGGGTCACCCGAAGAGACTGCAGACGCTGAAGAACCAGACAACGCATCACCATCCCTATCACTATCATCGAACCCAACACCATGGGAGACAGTGTGCCAACCAGACACAGGGTGTGAGGGGTGAGGGAGGTGAGGCAGGGTGGAGGCGACAAGCGCAGGGGTTGAAGGAGGAGCCGGGTCTTTGCGAGACAGTGCAGCGGTAGCGGCATGCTGGGAGTCCGAGGTGGAGGCAGACAACACAGGCCAAGAGGAGGAGGGAGGGACATGCAGGCAGGCGGAGGGGACGCTGCCAGGATCCGCAGTGTCACACACAGGGGAGGAAGTGAAGGAGGAGGAGGAAGAGGAGGTGGAGGTGGAGGGGAGGACAGAGGGGCTCTCACCGTTGGACAGTGGCGCTGTGGTCTGCAACAGAACGCCACTCAACTTGATAGAGGTTGTGGAAAAATGAGGCATGCTGGAAGTCGTGGGTCTGTGTGGAAGACGTTCACTTGCAGGTTTTGTGGTTTCTCTGTGGATCTTTGTAACGACTCCAGATTCAGGACTCGAAGCAGGGGTGGTGTCTTCATTTACAGGACGCAGCAGACCTCGATCACTCACTGCATGGATGAAGGATGAAGACGTGCTGCTCGTCTTACTTAAACTGGATGCCACAGTGGGTGGAGTGGTTCTGTGTGACAATTTAGTTTTCCCATCTTTTGTCTTTGGACTGGTGAACGTTGAAGGGGTGGTGCTAACACCACCTTTAGCTTTCTCAGTAGAATCTTCTGGACTTCTGACAATGCTGCCTGTCTTTGTACTGGAGTGTAAGGGGGTGGTGGTAGTTTGGACATTTCTGGTTGTTGTGGTGGAATAAACAGGAGCTCTGAAGTCATTGTCTCCTCTGGTTTCTGGTGATACAATGACCTCTGGTGGTCGGGTGGAGGTACTGTGCAGGGAAGTCTCTTTAGTGGAACTCTGGACTGACTTGGTGGATTTGACTGAAGGATCTGTGGCTGTTCTTCTCCACCCTGTTTCTGCTGCTGTGGTTCTAACATCAGGCAGAGGTAAAAGAGGCGACTCAGTGGTTGCGGTTCTCGGTGGGTTTGTAGGAATCCAGGCCAGACCGTAGTCTTCAGTTTGCACGGACTCATTCCAGGACAGATCAGGTTCATAGTTGCCCTGTTGGTGACGGAAAACATTATGAAGAGTAATGAAAAACAGTTCCAGTGAAACTATAAAGGGACTGAGGTAAGAGAAAAGTCTTACTCACTTCATCATCAAACTCATCTGAATTTGGATCCAGCGTATTTTCTGGAAAAGGGCACAGGTAGAAAGATTAGTCAAAACAAAAATATGTACATAAAAACACTGTATTAATATTTTAACTCTTGTGTAGAGGTAAAGGTTTTAAATCTACTTTTTACTTTAATACCTGGATGCTAAAATACGCAAACAATTCTTGTCAAAAGCAAACAAAGGAACAAACATTTTGAAAACAAGATTGAACACAGAGAGGGAGAAGCAAACCCGGAGTGTGTTTTTCTAATTATTTTACAAAGAATGAAGCTCAAGTACGCCTTTTCTTAAATCCACAGGAACCTCTAACCATAAACCTGATCTTATGAATGACGTGTGTTTCTTTGACAGTGTAAATGTATGACAGTGGAAGGAAATGAAAACAAGGGAAAGGCTGTTCACACCACCTGAAGCGACTTGTTGGTTTAGTGCTTAAAAAAGTGACGCACACTTGCATGCAACAGAACACAAACATTTCACTTCATGCATGAAGACTGGCTTTAACACACAATCACAGAAAACCCTGGATAAGAAGCATTTGCAATTAATCATTTTTCGGTTTCATCCTCCTTTATAAACCAGACGAGCCGACGCTCAGAGAAAAGCCTCCAGACTTTGACTACTTTCCCTGATTTTCTAAATGTTCTATAAGTCTACCCGTCTGTTGCATAAGAGGGATAAAACAAACCCACAAAAGAGTTATTTGCAAATGCCGAGCTCAGACGCACAGCACACAGCGGGCACGTGATGGGGGCAGGTGGGCAGGTGTGGCTCTTACCTGTCTGAGGCTAAGTCACACATCATGGAGACCAGAGCAAACTGGTTTGTGAAGCATGAGGTGAGGTTTTACAAGTTTAATGAACTGGGTTTGAGGGAGATGAGTCAGGGTGTGGAGTAAAATGGGAATAAATGAGACTAGAAAACTAGCTTTAATTCAATTATCTGTATCTGACAGTCAAGGAAAAATGTACATGATTCAGTGGATGATCCAAAACTTTTCAATTAATGTGAAAAACTTCTGATGTATAATTCATAAAAATAAAAAGTGTAGTGTATTGTAGTATTGTTGTAAGGTATCAAAGGAAGAAGCAGTTGGTGGCTACAACCTTGAAAATGACTGCCTCTAAAGTGCAATATTAATTCAGAATTAATATAATTTCTTTTATGTCAAATACATTATACAGTATTTAAAAAAAAAAAAAACTCAATACATACAGTGAAAATCAGCAACACATCTGGCCTTACATTGAATTAATTGTACTGGTGGATTATTTATTATTGTAAAAGATGCTGTTCATTCATTATGGCTATACGAGACATAAATCTATAAATAATCTAAAATAAATACTGCATCACAAGTCCACGTTAATGGACAAATGGGAAAAAACAATAATAATAACCATTACCAGTAAATTTAGCTGATGGGGCATAAAGCATATGTAGCAAAAGATGCAGCCTTTTTGTTTTTTAAGCTATCTTATATTATATTTATTTATTTATTTATTTTTCTTAAAAAAAAAAAAAAAAAGGCTAAAACAGTTGTAAATATGAAATAAGTGGAGAAATGAGAGGACTTTAACTTCCAGTTAAGAGACAGCTTGAATATCACTGCAGAATATCATTCATTCATGCAAGCTTACACTGAAATAGAATGCAGGAATATTTTTCTTTGTAACAAGGCATATTAGTTTATTAAATATAAAGTTAAGTCATATAATAATAGTACATAGTAGTGAGTATAATTGCCATTCCACTCCACGTTACACAAAATGCTGCTGCACACATGCAAACATTTGTCTTACTGTGACAGGCAGAAGGAACAGACGCCACATTATGAAAACAAAACAAAGATGGCGACTGTGTCTTTCCGTGTGACATGAAGTGACAAAGGAAATGACCCCATCATCCCAAACCAAGCATCATCGTAGACATATAGAGAAAGCACATTCAAAGAGAGAAGCTCATGAAACAGTTGAAAATAACAAGAAGTGGTGCATGTGTGTGATTACATCCACAAAAAACACAAAATACACACCCCAGGGTGCACGGTAGGAGGCTGAAGAGTGAAATAATTAGGAGGAAAATAAAAATATCTCATATATCAGCTGGGATTCAGAGGGAGGATGGAAATGTTTCACAGAGAACAGTAAAGCGACGGCTGATGAAACACATTAATCAAAGGAGAAAAAAAAAATACTAAGAAGCAGCACGGTCCTTTCAAATTCAGGTTTTAAAGTTAATATATATTTTTTAAATGCATAGTATTTTCTTCTTCTCTTTTAGCCACTACTATTGTCTCTGTTCTAAATGCATCAGAAATTAAGGAATAAAAATGTCTAATGTTCTGAACACAGTCGCTTAAACCTCTATTAAAACTTTAATGTCCCTACTGACAATTAAAGGTGTTTGGTAAGTAAGAACCTTGTGTAATAAGGGTTATTTTAATATGGAATTCCATTTCTGCTAGGAAAAGACAAAAAATGAGTAAATACAAGACAAAAAAATTCTCATTGTAAGTCTAGAATTACATGAATTCCTTTATCAAATATAGAATTAGTGAATGAAAATGCGTGAAACTTTAAAAAAGTGAAGACCCACTGACTTCTGCAAGTTGAATTTTACAGAAATTTAGACAAAAAATGACAACTGATTGTATTTTGGACTTAAAATGAGATTTTTTGTCAGTACATCTATGACTTTTTCTGTTTCTTCAGTCTATTTCCCTTCCTTTCGATGTGGGTTTTCAGAGATTAGTCTTGGTCTGATTTTTGAATCCAAAGGTCTTTGTAGTTTGAGTTGTAAAACCAGTGTTTCGCTAAACCAAACGACAGGCTGCATCAGAGCGGTTACTGTCTGTACGGTTCATCTGATGAAATCTACGCTTGGTCTCGGGCACGATCACTCTTACCAGGGTCGTCGACGGGCATGGCGACCTTCAGCGGGTCGCTCACTCGTCCGTACAGACCGTTGGTGCAGACCGCCACCACCTGGACCACGTAGCTGGTGTTCGCTAACAGGTCATCGAGGATCGCCCCCTGTGGTTTAAAGAGATGATATGTATTTAAATGGGCTTCAGACGCTAAACCAGGCTTAGTTTTATGAATGAGGATTTGTGTTTAATAAAGTTTGAGTTTCTAAGTTTGTTTGACTGAACTGATTACAATTTGTAGAAATATTGTGTATAAAATGTGATGAGGGAATATTAACAATGAAGTGGTTTTCAGGTTAGACCATTTTAACCTCAAACCATATTTGAAGACATGATGAAATGGAAAAACAATCTCAGTCAAAATAAATAACTAAATAAACAAATAAAAGAAAAAAAAGAAAAACAATCTCAATCAACAAAAAGACGATTAGAAAGATGGCAAATACTCATATTTTATGTGTATTTGTATGCGTGTATGTGTACTTGTATGTTGTGTGTAAATGAATAAACGTATATAGGTATGTATGTGTACACAGATGTGTGTGTGTGTGTGTGTGTGTGTGTGTGTGAATAGATATATAAATATAAAAGAGTAATTTTAAAGGAAGAGGGAGATAACTATATATTATCAATAATATTTTATGGAGAGGGGGTGGGATTAAATAAATTGCACTTCTTCCCACCCCTTTTCGGGCATGTAAACAAAACTACTGTGCTGGTTTTCTGTCTAAGATTGTCTTGATTGTTGATTTTTGTATTATTATTTATGTTTTGCTTCTTCACATAAATGTTGAATTTCATTGCATGTTTGGAATAAATCACTAAATAAATAAATAAATAAATATTTTGTCTTGTAATCAACAGGAAATCATCCTAAGATTTTCCTTTGCCACATTTCTAAACCTAGTGTAGGCATTCAGGTTGGTGTGAAAGTTAAAATAAAGAAATTGGAAAAAAAAAACCCAGAAACAAACAAACAAAAAAAAAACAGGTAGTGCTGATGATATGAAATGAGAACAGTTATTTAGCTTCTCTTATATCAAGAAACTGTACATATGATTTCACTCTTAAAATAAGGAAAACAAGTGAAAAAGTAACCAAACTTTACTAATACCCCCACTTTGCCCCTCACTAATCGCTAATACCCTGCCTACACAAGGATTCATTTTGAGTCATAGCTTTCAACCTTTTCAAAAAGTTTTCAAAAATTTGTAAAAATTTTAGAGAAAGGCACATGTAAAGAACTAATGTGTCAAATTTGAATCTGGTATAACAATCTTTGTTTTAGCTTGTTATTGGTTAAATGCAGTATTAACCATTATCACATTAAGACAAATTTTGGTATATTTTCATTGAGAAAAGAAGGTTTTTTTACTTCCTAGAAATTCCCCTCTTTATAATGTTTAAGTTGGTATCTAGTCATTATACTCTTCATACCACATCCTGGTCTCCGTCTGTCAGGTACTCAGTGGCGGCTGAGTTTTCTGTGTTTTCCAGTCGGTATCTGACCGAGTACTTCTCGATGCTGGCGTCGTACACCGCCCGCGGCCGCTCCCACGTCACCAACAGGCTGCTGAGGTTGTACGGAACAGCCTGGATGTTCTCTGGTTCAGAACTGCAGACTGAAAGAAAACAAATGTTTCAGTTAAAATATCCTGTAGGTGATGTTATCCACATTCACAAAAACTGCCTTTTTGCTTTGTCAAGTAAAAAAACATGTATAATGATGCCCAAGAGTCATTGAACTGATCACAGGATAAAATTTTAAGACTTCTGCCTCATTTACATGTAGTATCAATATGTTATCGACAAATAAAACTGTATGGTAATAACCAAATACACTGGGATTTGAAAGTGATTAGTTCATATTTGGAGTCTTCATAATCATATTTCTAATATAAATGCAATTTGTTTGCAATTTTATTTCATCTAACACAATAGAAAACAACAAAACAAGACCTGAGACATAAAAAAGCAGATTATTTAAAGGATGGTAGTCCTCCTGAAGTGTGTTTTTAATTTATCATTTGATGGGGATACAAAGCTGAAAATCCTGAAATTATATGAATTATTACCTCCACCAAGGAGGTTATGTTTTTGTCGGCGTTGGTTTGTCTGTCTGTCTGTTTGTGTGCAAGATAATTCTAAAAGTTATGGATGGATTTGGATGAAAATTTCAGGAAATGTTGATACTGGCACAAGGAACAAATGATTAAATTTTGGTGGTGATCGGGGGTGGTGGTGGTGGTGGTGGTGGGGCACTGATCTGCCTTGGTGGAGGTCTGCGCTCTCTGAGTGCTTCTAGTGTTAGAATTGAGTTGCTTTGCTGAAAAAGATTTTACATTTAAAAGCCTAAATAAAAAAAAAAGTAAAAAAAATAAATAAATACAGAACATCATTAACGAACACATCCATGGTTTACAGCAGTTTTTTTTTTTTTTTTTTACGTGTATGGGCCACTAAACACAGAATTAAAAGAAATGATCAGAGGAGAAATCAGAAACAACAGTATTAGAGGCGACGCTGGGTGTGGGGTGTGTGTGTGTGTGTGTTGGGGAGGGGTAATTTTAAAAGTCAGCATCCTCAAGCATCCTCAGTGGTTCTGGGTCAGATGTGAGATTATATGGGTGGAGATAATGCAGATAAGAGACACACTGAGGTCTGGATTAACACAGATTATAAACTGTGGATCAATGACAAGCAGGAGCCTGAAACCCTGACACGTTCCCTCCTGAACTGAGCCTAAACCTCTGTTCTTTACCAGCTTTGACCTCTGACCTTTCTGCTCCTCGTGGGACTTAATGTCACGCGACGCATCTGGCAAATACATCACTTCTATAGAATTAAACATTTCTTTTACAGAGGAAGGTGAAATCTGCAGACTCTCCACTAGAGGGCAGAGTCAACCAGGGAAATAAGTAACAATAGTATCGGACTAGTTATTTCTATCAGGACTGTTGGACTGGACTGTGATCATTTTTAACCATAAGAGCTGATGAAGGTTTGACAAGGAGATCTGATCTTCTCAGCGGTGACATCAGTATTATTTTCTAACTGACAAATTATATTTTTATTTCCTTTAAAAAAATTTGGACATTTTACACTTTCATTCCTTTATTCCAATAAAAAGCACCTTGACTCTAATGAACTGTTTTTATGATTATATATTTTCTTCATCTTTTTGTTGGTTTATCTGCAGGATTCAGCCAAACTACTGCACTGTTCAAACTTAACAGAAGGGAAGGACATGGACCAAGGACAAACACATTGAGCTTTGATGCAGATCCATAGGAAGTGGCAGTGGAAGGATTTTCTTAAAACAGTTTGTAACAGTGCAGGGTAGGGCCTCCATGGAAATGTGAAATATAACATATTTTTACCATAAAGAAAAGGGAAAACATGAGTGTTTTGTACCCTATATTTTGTACCTTATATTAGACATAACAGACTTCCCTATTCAAGATGTTTGACTGAGCATGATTGTGTTTGACTGCTACAATTTATTTTCCAAAAAGGCTTCATAATGTGTAAATGATGTGTCCATAATTCACTAAATTCACAAAAAGCCTCATGCACAGAGCAGACAACAGGGTACAAATACTGGGAATCATAGTGTGTGTAGGTTGAGTGACTTTTCCATTACCAGAAGCTGTAGAGTTACAGGAATTAGATGATTGACTGATTGATTAGCTCATAATTGTTCTGGAAAAAATGCCAAAACTTGCAGTGTCTCAAATCAATTTGATGCTTTTCTCGGTTATATCTCTTGCAAAATAAACATATTTGGGTTTTGGGGTACTGGTTGGAAAAAAAGTTAAAAAACACAACATTTTTTAATAATTCTATCCAATTATAACCAGCATTTTTCATTATTTGCATATACAATTCTGAGAAGAAAAAAAAAATCACAGATCGATGCTACTTCATTACTGACATTTGTGAAAATCAACTGTCCTCCCACTGTCACAGAGAAGATTTTTAGGTCAGTGGACTTCTATTATTATCCCGCTGTAATTTTCACATCATTTGTGACCCACTTGTCTCTGTTTCACTTAGGCTTTAAATAGTATTAATCTGCTTGATTCACACTGGGGTCAAACTGAGGTCTAAAAGCAGCATGATGAGATCTTAATAAGAAATATCAATGGGTGTTGTCCTCAGACTAAGGTGTCTTTATGAGATCCACTACATACTCTTGTATTTGAATATTGTGTGTTTATGAAGTGGTTTTGCATAAGGACTAAAAGTGGCTGTTAAATCAGTGGTATGTCTTTGATTTGAGAAGTGGAAATGTCATTTATTTTATAGCTTTGGAAATAAAATCAAGAAACCAATCCACATATCAAGATTTCAGCCTCATTAAAAACCTTTGGAATGTGATCCAGAGGAAGATGGATGATCACTGCTTGAATTTTCGCTCCAGGAATGGCATAAAGCATCCAAAAGCAATGTGAAAGACTGGTGGAGAGCCAAGATGAAAGAAAACATGACTGAAAATCTGGGTTTTTTAATCAAATATTTACCTCTGAAGACTTAATAAGACATTATCACTGTGTAGTTTAAAAATTAAAATGAACTTGCTTTCTCTTTTCTATCATTTTTTGACCAGTTGCCATTTTCTCCAAATTAATGCTGTAAATGACACCATTTTTATTTAGAATCTGGGCCAAATATCATCAGTATCGAGCATGAACAAAATTTTATTCAACTTATATAAATAGCAAAAACAGCAGTCTTTTCACCCTTTATCTGGCAAGTGACTATTTTTGGTAATTTCCACATACATTACAAGACAGTAACAGCAACAGTTACAGTGAGGCAATAATCTCAGGTCCAATGTGGTCTACAGGGTCTGTAAGGTCCACCTCTGCATGAACAGTGAGTGTACCTGCTTTGTTCTGTACCATGAAGTAATGGTACTAATGTAAGGAAGGATGTTCAAAGGGATAATGTGGATGTGGACAAGTGTCTGGGTTAGCACTTATATAATGTTCTAAAAGTGATGTTCTAAAATACATGTTCCTTTCACCTTACAAGGATTTTGCTGATATTCTTTATATTTACTTCTTTTTTTGCCACTTATGGGTAAGGAACCAAATATGGTAACTTCATTAACCCTAATTTTCTGTAACAACACAATTTAAAAAAAAAAAAAATCACAAAAGTAATAAAGTCTTGTTATGTCCTCAAATAACACAATAAGGTTGAAATTTGGGATTTCAGAGTATTTCAATGAGTGCCCTTTAAAGGGTTAATATGTCTCCCAGAGCTGTACATTACCTAAAAAATGCTGAAAATCCTTATTGCATTTACATTAAATACATGAATGTAAAAACAGGATGACTGTTTGGACACTTACCCGGGGTGAGGACCTCCTCTTTGCCAGTGTAGGAGGAGAACACCTGACCCATGAACTGCTCCTGCTGCTCCCTGTAGTTGTTCTGCAGGTAGTCCATCAGCATCACGTATCCGGCCTGCTGCATTGTCATCACTTCACAGAACACCTCCAGCTACAACAACACCATACAAATATTATAAAACACCTGGCACTGACATAACATGACAATCTTACAAGAAGAATGAAAAGAACAAGCCAGAAATATGTGTACGCTATTGTTTGAAGTTATTTAAAGGGGCTATATGTAGTATTTCTACCTATAAATATTGAAAAAAATTACCTCATTCATTGAGATCATTGAAAATAAGGAGCTCTGAAGTTCTACAAATATACCAGTGTCTTGAAATGTACAGATATGAACTGAACTTCTTCAAACTGACGGTCTGACAGATTTATGTGGCCACTAGAGGGAGTAGTGAGTCTCTCTGCCTGTCTCCAATGGTGAGGAAAACTAACACCACAGGGCTGTTGACCAAAATGTCAGGAAGTGACCAGATGGGATGACAAACATCAAGAAACAACTTGTAGAATAAAAAAAAAACTGACAAAGTGATAAACGCTAGAAGCATCATTATTGTTGTATAACATCAGGATCTCTTATGCGCATGCGGGTCATTTCAGGGTTGCATTCAGTTCATACTCAAAACTGATAGAAGTCACATTTAATGTGTAATTTGAACGAGCACACAATCGGATTTCAGTAAAAAAAAATCCAAATTGTGCATGAAGACCTGCTGTCTGAATGTAGCTTAAGTTAATCGAAACAATCAAAACTATAATAAAACCTCTTTAAGAATACATAAAATGAAGGGTCACACAATAAGAGATGTAAAAATGTTTTAGAACTAATAAAAATCTGTAGTTATAAATAATACTGAGAGTCAACCATTAAAAAGAGTAAAACATATAAGATATTAAACCAACAAAACATTCGATATATCAATATGAATAATAAATAAGCTAAAGACTAATGGTACACTAGTTAAAAACATAATAATTTAAATATTCCAAGTGTTTTAATAATTACAATCATAAATTTCAAACTATAGGATTGAATTTACATTTTGCACATTGTAAATCAATTGTATTTTCTCTCCACGAAATGTTTGAAAAACTGCAGTTGATGTATTGCAGTTATTAGCCTGAACCACTAACTGTGTATGAGGCAGTTACATGGAATCACTGTAAAAATAAATCAAGGAGATAAATGTTCTTTTAAGCGCACCCGTTTTCCAGGTGGAGTTTGGGAGTGAATGGGTGTGAATCAGCCATAAGTCATGATGAAAAGGTCCTTTAACCCTCCTCTGTGCTCAGGTGAGTCACTTCCCTGCGGTTCCACTCTTCCTCTGACTCACGGAGCCTAAGTGGCCTTTAAAACTATTTGTGGGTTTTAAAGTTGTGAGTTAAAATTGTTTAGATCTGGAGCTGGAATGTGGACCAGCCGAGACTCGCCAGTGCTCAAACTGAAGACGCATCATTATCCTAGGTCTGAAAAAAGACCTGTTAGATATAGCATTTATTGGTTTACTGAATATACAGTTAGTAGCTGATGTTTTAAAGGACGTATAAGGAAAAATGCACCATAACCTTCAATGATGGAACGTTTGAGATGGATGTTTTTGACTTGAGTTTTTATGCAACTTAATGATTCTACTCAACCAGATCTCAGACAAACATTGTACTTGATAGTCCTACATATACTATACTATCACTATTTCTATTACAATTACTATACTATTACATGTTTCTGACTGATTTAATGCATTTTCAGACTCAGTTTTTCATCCTCTTCCTGTCTCCTCTTTGTATTAACCTTAAGGATGATTTGCTTTTATGTGTCTAAGAAAATGTTCTTCCTTGTTAAGATAAATAAAGTCTCTAAACCAAGGGTGTCAAACATATGGCTTGTGGGCCAAAACCAGTCCACCAAAGGGTCCAATCTGGCCCACGGGATAAATTTGTGAAATGCAAAACTTACACGGAAAATATTATCAATCAAGGATGTTAAAATCATTTTAGTGCAGGGGCCACACCAATTCAATCTCAAGTAGGTGGGATGAGTAAAATACTATCATAAGAACCCATAAATAATGACAACTTTTTTTTTAGAGTAAAAAGTAAAATGGCATGAAAATGTTGACATTTACAAACTATCTTTTCACAAAAAAGGTGAACAACCTGAACAAATATGAACAGCATTAAGTGTCTTAAGAAAAGTAACTGCAATTTTAATAATGTTATGCCAGGTACTAAATGCTCTGTGTATTTGTAGATCCATTATGAATGAGTGATCCACATGTAGAAACAATAAACTGAGACATAATATTGTTAAATTTACACTTATTTTTCTTAAGAAATTTCACGTTGTTTGTGGTTTTTCATGTTATTTACATTTTTTAAAGGATACTTTGTAGATCTAAACCAGCGTTTCTCAACCTTTTTTGAGCAAACGCCCTTTTAGATTATCATGACCCCCCCCCCCCCCGAAAAAATTTGCGGGGGGGATACGTTGTCGAGCGGAGTGTGGTTATAGCACTCCGAAACTAATTGTTAACCTGGGGGAGTGCGTCTGACCAAGCTTGCATAGGTAAGGGGGAGGTAGGGTGATGGATGTTAGCACCAAAGACCGGGTACCATGACATACCTTATTGCGGAGGGCGGGGTAACAACTGTCAGTGGAAACACTTACCTGGCCAGACCTTACCATACCAAACCATACCATACCGACCAGAACGGTACCACTCAGTGGAAACATATTATTATATAATATAATGGATCACTTTAGGTAAAACTACAAATAGTATATAAAGTGGTTCTAATGAGCTCAATTATAAACATCTATGCAACATGGACATTAATGCAGCAGTGAAACGAATAAAAAAGTATCATATTTAATGGTAAAACACGGACATTTTACTGCACAATGTCTTAAAGTATATTTTGCTGATACATACTTTTACTGATGTAAGGTGTGTACTATGATGCATCGCTATAGACTGAATTACCAACAGTACATGAAGCAGCTAAAATACAGCAGTACAAATGAATCCTAATACATTATATACAACAGTAACGCTCTGAAAGAGGCCATTTTACTGCATTTTACTTATTGAAGTGCAATTCTTCAGAAACCCATACTTCCATTTAAATAAGGTTTTGAACACAGGAGTCAATGTGTAGTGAAGTACTGGCACTGTTTATTTACAACATAAGCTTTAGGAAAGGAACTAAATACTTCTACCATGACTGTCTGTGTGTGCATTTCTATTTTGATTAGAAACAACTTTTAAATGGAGACTTATTTTGTTTGAAAGGTCAGTGCACACAGAAAGGGAATAAACTAACCTTTTTTGCTTGCTTTTCTAAGAGACTGAAAATAAATCCTCTCTAAGTGAAACTGAGGTTATATATAGTTGTATAAAAATGTAATTTCTGCGAGGATGTGTTGCTACAAGTTGTTGTGGAAACACTTAAGGACAGAGGAGTTGTGATTTGGTGTAATTGTAGAGACAATGGCACATGTTTGCAGACGGTCACTCCTGAAAGACATTCACGGTGCTCTGCTGTTGTTTGCATGAAAAGTCACATTTGTATGGACTGAAAACAAAGCTGAGAGAGATGTTTAGACCCTGCACTTGGCTGACCAATCACCGCCTGAAGTGGCTTTGAATGTCAGAAATGTGTGACGCTTCCACCTTTATGATGAAGAGCATCAGCAGGCGTCATATGGAAAAACCTTTTGTGTGTGTATTTGCATGTTTGTGCATGTACATATATGTGTGTGTTCATGTGTTTCAGCCTAAGTACCGTGAAGGTCCTTTGTGAGCCGATATTTGTTTGATGTAATGACTGCCTCTGTATGGCTGTCAATCACCGGCAGCCTGAGGCCAGTCCCACACACACACACACACACTCACACACACATGTTGACAACATGCTGTCTGCCGCACCCTCTTCTGTGTTTTCCCAAGCTCTGGTATGATAATTCCTCCTTTCAGCTCCTTGAATACATTTCTAAAAGGTTGTTTACGGTCATTTCTATAATTGTTTCAGTTTGTCTTTTCATCTGGAACAAAAGCTGACGTCTGGCTGTTGAACGAACACACCGATAACAGACGAGAATACTGATTTTAAGAGGCCTGTGTTTATCACCTGTTCGTCAGAGATGGCCACCGTGTTCTTGAATACGATCCACTCGACGGTCTCACTGCAGGGCGGTGTGGTTAGAGAGCCATTGTAGATGAAATATTTCTCAGTGGAGTTGGGCATCAGACCCCTCAGAGTGAAAGGCTCAACATTGCTGCTTTTTCCTGGACAGAAAATACACCTAATTAATGAGATAATACACAGCAGAGGAAGATGCAAGAAGAACAAACAGAAGATGTCGTACCGTATCTGCTCACGCTGTTGATACTTTCGATGATGGACGCGTAGTCCAAGTTCAGTTCAGTGCTGGTCTGTAAAGAGAATATCACAAATTCAGTCTAATATTATATTAATAAATGCTAACAGTTAATAATACTCCCCCAGCGTCTGCAGTTCCAAATCTACAAAATATAAGTTAGAATATTTCTGGCATTTGAAGCATGTGAATATCAAAAACTGAAAGAAGCTCAGCTCAGATTCAGTCACTCTAACCTCTCTCTCTCTTTTTTTTTCTTCTACTTCTCTTGTCCAACATCCTAACAGCAGAATGGTAGTCTGGTTACTCTAATCTCTTTACAGTGTAAATCCATAGTTAAATGATATTTATCAGGCACTTTTTGCACTTGTCAAAAATGCAAGGTGATACCACAGCTGGACAAGGTACATGTAGGCTCTGTATGTACATCTTCTGCACTCTTAATACACAGAGTTCCTTAGGAGTCTTGAGGTTGGCTTATATTCTATCCCAGTTTGCTCAAGTATAAAAAAGAAAACCCCTCGAAGTTTTTATATGTTGTAGTTGATACATAGGGCTATATTTTTCATTGTGGTGTCAAAGAGGTGAGGCGTGTCCCACAGTGTCAATTTCAAGGTCAAAATGTAAATCAAAAGGTCAAACACCTCAAACGTACCCAAATGTACAAAAGAATGCTTTAGATTCCTTATGAACTCCCCTTTACAGAAATAATTTGCTTTTTAAAATCAACATTTGGCTGCCAGGTTTGTTTTTTCATTCAGATTGGAGAAAGTCAAGCACAAGATTTTTTTTTTTGTTGTTGTTGCTGAGTTGCTTGAGTTACAGTAATTTGAAATTAGGCTGGCATGGCTTTTGTTGCAAAATAGTAAAAAAAATTAAGTTGCCATAACTCGAAAACTGTTGGTCATGTTGACTTTTCTGGCTATGAATTACTTATATCCCAAATTTCATAAAAATCGGAGGGAATGAGGTTTAAAAATCCCATTTAACTGGGTGATCTGAGATGACCTGACCCTTTAGTGTATTCAACATCAGCACATATTAAGTCTCCTACAGCCTGTAGTCATTAGGTATATGTTTATTTATGACACGGATCTACCAGAGAGCCAGAGTCCCATCCTTTCCAATGTGCCCTATGGGGTGTAACTGTCTGAATTGTGCCAGCACTTGCACGGATCATGTTTTTCCATTTAAAGTATAATTTTACGAGTCAATAAAGTCACAGTGTATTCAAATGAAAGCAAAGACACATCCAGTTTTGTATTAACCAGCTCAATGGACTGAATCTCTCATATCATGTGATAGACGTCACCAACACCAAAACATCCGTTGTTGTACCATATTTCACCTCGTTCTTCAAAACGGATGGGAAAGAGCAAAAAAAGGAACAATACAAGTCTAGTCACGTTGGAGCTGTGATTTTCTTGATGTGTAAAATTATCTTTTAAACTGACAAACATTATATGTGTAAATAATGTATAAATCTCTGACTTTAATACCTTTTTTCCCCAAAATATGGACCTACATTGTACAAGTAAAGGGACAGGACTTCACCTCTCTATAAACTTGGCCACAACACATATGCAGACTGTCCAGTGATAATGCTTACTGAATCTTGTGCTATAATATATACTATATGGACAAAAGTATTGGGACACACTGAATTTAGGTGTTTCTTTTCTAACAAAGCAATAATAACAAATGTCATAATATAGTTTTATATTGTGATAAATATCACGGCACTGCATTTGTTAGTTTTGTTTAAATTGTTATATTTGCTTCCAAAATGCCTCAGAGATGGTTTTTACTTAATTTCTCTCAACATTGATTTTTTTTTTTTAAATCTATGACTATGATAAATTTAAATGCTCTATCTCTAAGTTTCTAAAATATTTTTCATGCTCTGACTGTAAATAATAATTTTCTACCAAAGCTAACCAAATATTGTTGTTTAGATCTCAAATCAGCATGAACAGGACATCTTATGAGCTGTATTCAAAATGTGTCCCAATATTTCTGTCCATATAGTTTAAAAACATCAACAGAACCAACATCAGTGCAAGTTGTCAACCTGTGCATGAATAGTTGTAAACCATGAGACTGTACTATTGGTATCTCTTCTACCAAAGTACTATTTATATATATATAGTAAAACGAGGGGTGCCGCTACCAATTGTGGGCCTCACGAAAGGTAAACGTTGTGGACCCTTTCATAAAATTTAGTATCTTAACGATCTGTTGGAGCGGGGGGTTCCATGTATAATTACGCTAGCATGAAAACGAAACTGAAATTTAACATGCATTCAACGCCTGACTCCCAACTTCTGTGCCTGTCTTATATACTGGATCTTATACAAAATTTTCACAACTTCTAGCCTGTACCTACTGGACCCCCTCCACTGTTGTATGGGCCCCCCACAAATGCTGGGCCACATGAATTTCTCGTGTCTACCCCCCCTTATCAGCGCCCCAGAGGAAAAACTCCAAAGTTGAGGGGGAAGAGAAGAATGAGCACCTGGTTATGACCCAATACAACATCTACAACAACTTTTATGAGGCACTGACAGCAATCACAAGAGAAGCTTCATTTGCCAGCATTGTTCCCAGTACATTTATTTGCGTATAACAACCTGCTACAATATCAAGATTGACCACCGTAAATTAATGAAATGTTAATAACTTTTTAAAGTGGTACTACAGCTAAACCAATTGTGCACATACTCGTAGAACTAGAGTCACATCCAATGCACATGCACAGAGCATTGATTCACTCCTCCCTCCTTGCATCTCTATCTTCTTTTACACCCACTGAACTTTGAAAATGCACGTCTATGAAATAAACACTATGTAGATAACACACAGGTGGCTTTAAGCTGTATACTCTACCCCTAAAAAAGACTCCAGGCTTCCTATTCACCCAGATGCCTAATAACATTGTAGTTTGATGTCAGAACTTTCCCCTCAGTAAGTTTGTTTTGCAAATGCCAGGTAGATAAAATCAGCTTTTCAGGAGAATGCATTGCTTCCTCTGCTGTTCATTGAAGTTTTCTTGTGCGTGCTTTATTACTGTGTTATGAAGTGCCAAGATGTGATGGCTTCTCATGAAGGAATGTGGACACAGCAGTTTTAGTTCATAGGTATTTTAGCAGGTCTAAGGATTGTCAAAGTGTGTGATGATTAATTGTGGATAAAGTATTTTGATAAAAGCACATTAAAAATAATTGACTACAGGTAAATGTGCACTCCACAACCTACACTGGTAAAAGTATGTCAGCAAAATGTACTTTAACGCTGACATTATCCTGTCAAACATCAGTATTTTACTATTATATATAATGGTTTTCATTTCATTTTACTGCTGCGTTAGTATCCATGTTCCATTTAACTGATGAACCACTTTCTATACTATCTGTAATTTTATCTAAAGCAATGCATCATATTCTGCAACGTCATCATATGTTTGTAGCATCACTGTCCTGTGAGAACCACATACTGTATTTCCAAAAAGTCCTGTTCTCAGCTTTGACATGACACATTTTCCAGTCAATCCAAGTTTCGAAAGAGTCTAATTAGCTTAAGAAGAAGGAGAGTTTTCGCAATCAATAAAGCACAGCTTCATCCTTCAGTTTACCAAAAACATTCATAATTAACATTTGGAGGTTTGAGGTTTTCACTGATCAGGAAAGAAATAATAATTGTAAACTTAAAAGCAGTGTTGGGACCTGGGGTGCTGATAAGGGGGGAACATGACAAATTCATGGGGTCCAGCATTTGTGGGGGGCCCACAGAGTAGTGGATGGGGTCTAGTGGATACAGGGTAGAAGTTATGAAAATTTGATGTAAGATCCACTGTATAAGAAAGGCATAGAAGTCGGGAGTTGGACGTTGAAAATATGTTAAGTTTCAGTTTCATTTTCACGCTAGCGTAAATTATGTTACGTATGGACCACACCCCAACACACATACGACCCCCCCCCCCCCATAGGGTCCATAACATTTACCTTTCATGGGGCCCACAGTTGGTAGTGGTGCCCTTGGTTGGGACTAATGTGTTACATAAGTAATGCATTACAGTAACTGATTACTTTGTGCTGTAACACAGTAGTGTAAGGCATTATTAATCAATTTTCAGTAACATTTTATTCAGTACATGTTCAGTAGTGTTTGTGTTACAACACACTTTCCGCCCATAATTTTAATTGCTCAAATGAAAACCAAAACAAAAAACCCCCCAGCAAGACCATGAGAATTTAAGGAATCAGAAATACTTCAGCAAAGTTCTATTTCCTGTTGGTGTTCAGCCAGTGGGTGAAGTGGCAGAAGACAGTCCATTGTCCACATTGGACGTTTGCTCATTACTAACCCTAACCCTGCTTTAAGAAGCTAGTTAGCATGATCCCTGTGATCAGCAATGACAGGATAAGCTAACATTTCTGTGACTAGTTAGAATTCCTTATCGACTGCAGATTTATCTGCCTGTGTCCTCGGCCCCATGCCCCCTGTTTGAACATGACAAATGTTGAAAAAAATGCAAGCGTTCCTGCTGGGATTCGAACATCGTAGACCGTAGCGTTACTCATGGAGCTATCTGTTCACATGTACTTCAGGAGGCAAATGTATGCGTCCCAAGACTCTCCTATCTCTTGTATTGGGGGGGTTATTATTTCACTTTTTTTTTTTTTTCTTTTTTTTGGGGGGGGGGGGTACAGGAGTCATGTAACGCATTACAATTCAGAGACAGTAATATTGTAAGGTAAGGAATTACTTTTATATAACAGTAACAAGTAATCTGTAATGCATTACAGTTTGGAAGTAACTCGCACAACACTGCTTTAAGGTGACTAAAGCTGTTGGTTAAAAGCAGTGGAGTAAGGGGAGTAAACATGTTTTAAGAAATAATAAAATACTCTGAAATGTGAAACGCCACAGTGGGCATTGTGCCCGTATTGTAAACCAGTCGGACAAGTGTTCAGTAATCTGTGCTCTGTTTAGAAACATTTATACTGAGTGTGCAACAATAAACAAATCATATATTTTCACTGTTCTTATACTGCGTTAACGTAAGGAAAAGATATTTGATTAATGAGGCATTGTTTAGAATTCTGAAAACACTGTTTAAAGGGTTGCATTTTTTTTTTATTAATAAAGAAAACCTAAGAGGGGGATGGGATCTGATAAAACCTCCAAAATCTTGTAAATCCAGTAAAATCCCCTAATAGCTCTCAAAATGACTTTCAGTTACAAAGTCCAAAAAATGCTAACCTAGTTACTTGACAATGCTACTAAATCTAAACTCACCAGCTTTTTTGGTGTTGGCTGCAACTTTTTTCCCACCCTGCTCTCCACCCAAAGAGCAGCTCAGAACACACACAGCCTGCAGCTTCACATCACACACATGTTTGAGTTTTGTTCCAACATGGCCTCTGTCGGTTCGAACAACACGGCCGGAGGCAACGCGACTACACAAAGCAGAGTGTAGGAAAGGAAATAAAGTATGCATGACGCTCTGTACGAACCCTGGCACCAAACATGAAAACACCGTCGGTAATGATCCTGAGCCAACAGAATCCAAACGCTCACAGGTATCAGTGCACTAGCCACACACACCGACTGACTCTGACTCATTCCCTCAGTCCATCTTTTTCATCCCAACAAAAAGTCATCATTAAAGCCATATTCTGTGCTTTAAACCAGCCAACTTTTACAGTTTTGGGTACATACATGGCCTCTGTAAGGGTTTATAACTGAAGATATTAAATACTGATGGCGTACACAAAGCTATGCTGCTTAGCAACTAATAAAAGTATTTACATACCTTCAATGAGTGCAAATACTCCACCACAAGTAAATGTTATACATGTTAAACTTAATATTAGTAACCAGGTGTCATGATACATCCTGATTCCCAGTTAAACTTTATCCATCAGGATAAATCACATTGTCACCATGATTTCATGAGAAAAAAATATAATAAAATATTTTATTCCAACTTTATGGGTAACAGAGTACTGTATATGATGAGTAAGGCTGAGCTCTTTTTGACCTTCACTAAATGCACAAAAGTATTGGAACACATTGAGTTCAGGTGTTTAAGTTGGCCTGGTCAAAAAGCCTGATTGGACTAGTCATGGTCATGTTGTGCCAAGGTACGTACCCCCGCTCAGAATTGTTTCCCCTGGCCGCAGGAGCATAATTTCAACTTTTTATCTCATAATTATGACTATCTTATAATTTTGAGTGTTTATCTCATTTCTACTTTTTATCTCATAATTTCGACTTTGTATCTCATAATTTTGACTTTATCTCATAATTTCATCATTTATATTTCATAATTATGACTAATCTCATTATTTCGACTTCATTTCATAATTATGACTCCCCATGTTAAGTCATAATTATGAGCTAAAAAGTCAAAATTATGCTCCCATGGCCAGGGGAAAAAATTCTGAGCAGGGATAAATACCTTGGCACAACATCCCCATCCAGTGTGCATATTACACAACTGAATGGTCATGTGGTCATTAGGTATTGCCTTCCAGATCTCAACCTGACTGAACACCTATGGGAGATTTTGGACCAATGTGTTAGACACACTTTCCACCACTGTCATCAAAATGGAGGGTAGCAGCCTTGGAGCCCACAGACGACCAAATGGTATAGCATTAGTATCATGCTTTTTCATGGTACTCAAAGCACTAAGAGCAACTCAGGGTTCAGTATTTCGTCCATGTATGACCCACTTTACCTCCAAGTCCTAACTATCCCTGCACTGAAGCCGACATGAACACACGTGGTCAATCGACACATTAGTAAACTTAATACTGTTTTGAGATGACTTAACTGCAACATTCCAAACAGCTGCATCAGACAGAGACATTGGCATGAAGTGAATGAAGAAGTAGAGTGTGTGTGACTTATTGACACGAGTAAAGCAGCTACTCCACAAAACAAAACACGGATACATCTGAGATTTCTTCAAATAAGTGGCAACAACAGTGAATACATCCTTACAGTGCAGTCACTTAGACTCTGCAAAAATATCAATAGTTTATTTTACGTATTAGTTCAGCCTTGATCCTTCTGGGCTCTGACTCCATGCCACTGGCACAGGTCTTTGCTGGGATGTTCTTAGTTTTCTGTAATGACCTCTCTGAACTTCCTGATGTTGAAAACCAGATGTTCCTCCATGCTGTGTACTGGGCTGGGTTCAGATGAGGCCACATGCTAGGTTGTGCCTTCAAAAAGCCAGTATTCTGCCCGGATCGATGCTGTGGGTCATTGATCTGCTGAAATATCGCCCTTTGACCAAGCTTTCATAGGAAGGGAAGCATCTCCTTCTTCAAAACAGTACAGTACATAGTGGAATCAATAATTCCATCAATGAACTCCAGCTCTCTAGTACCAACAGCATCGCATAAACCCTAATGCGAACACCAATATATCTGAAAGTATGCACAAAACACTTCTCTGTGTAGTATTCATTGGGTTGTCACCATACATACTGGGCCCTGTCAGATCCAAACAAGCTGACCTTTGTTTCATCACATGCTTTATAACATTCCTGAATGTCTCATTTTTAATGAATTTCATGCCAGTGTGTCTGATGCAGCTGCATGGAAAATTACAATGAAATCATTTACATAATTTTCTTAAAAGTGTTTTATTTTTATTTAACCTTTATTTACCCAGGCAAGCAATTAAGAACAGATTCTTATTTACAAATGCAGCCTGATCAAAGAGCAATGGCTCCTTGAGGGGAAGGGGGTGAGGAGGCTAAAAGTAAAAAGTAAAAACAGGGTTAAACAATTACAAAAACAAATAGTTAATAAATAAATACATTACAACAATGACAGTGAGACATGTAAAAGACAAATACTCAACAGGTCCAACAGTCAACTAAAATTTGTTCCAGGTTTTGCCTAAAAACAGTGAGAGATGTGAGGACAGTGAGTTTGAGGGTGTTTTGTAGAGTGTTCCAGTTGTTCGCTGCAGCAAATCGGAAGGCGCTGCGACCGAAGACAGTGTGGGCTTTGGGGATAGTGAGTTTGATGAGCTTACTGGACCTAAGATTGAGTGCAGAATGGGAGAGGTGAAGAAGGGAGGAGAGGTAAAGAGGGGCTTTTCTTAATAAGGTCTTGTAAATGAGCTGGAACCAGTGACGGAGCCGTCTGGTGTGGAGGGAGGTCCAGTCAAAAGTGTGTGATCAGTTTTGTGAACTACTGTGCACACTTTGGATTGATCAACAGACATCAACCACTTATTCAGACCAAAAACCCTGAGACAGAATTATTAGTTGTTAATATTAAAGCTGTTTAAGTTATTTCTGGATAGTAATAAAGTGGTCTGCTTACAGAGTTCATTTTATTTCTGTTTATACATATGGGAAAAATATTCCGTAATGATAATTTTAACTTTTTATATCACTCCCATGATACTTTGTCTTGCAGTAACATGTCTGTTGGCAGCTATTTGAGACCAATACTGCACTTCAATAGCATAGCACAAAAAAGAAAGTCACTTTCCATCAATGTAAAGTGTAAGTCCTCTTTAAGCTTATGAAGCATAGAATGTGTTTTCAGAAAGCAGTAATATTGTTCATTTTATGACTATATCCATCCATCCATCTTCTGAACTGCTTAATCCTTCCGAGGGTCATGGAAGGTGTCAGAGACTATCCCATCGTAATTATATAAATAACATACAGAAAATGTGGCTCTCTGTAGATGTAACGTGTGTCCACTGTACATGTATAAATGGAGCTGTTTTGCCGCTGACTCTCATCGCATAGAGAAAGTTATCTGCATTTAAATGCCCACATTAGCTTTTAGGAGACACCTCAGACAAGCCTGTAAATGGACCGTATCTTATCAGGGAACACGATCATCTGGATTGTAAAACATGATCCCACACACCTCGAACAGGACAGCGAGCGCTGTGATTCTGCCTCCCGCCTTGACGGTTTCATCTATGGTGTCAAAGCGAAGAGGATCATAACAGTAAATCTGCATCTGGAGGAGAAAACACACACATTATGAGAAAAACAAACATCAGTGGGAACAGTCGTGTCATCAGAGCTATCCTGTTCACATCCCATTTTTGTATCATTAAAAATTAATACCATAATGGTAGAACAGAAAATGGTATAAAAGAAATACACTGATTTTTACAGGAAAATTGTTTTATTCTGTTCCCTGTTGCGTTCCTTTTTGTTTTTGGAAGGTACACACTAGGCTAAATAAAGAAACATACAGTTCATTTTTAGTTTTTAAGAAGAATTCTCTTCTTCTTTTTCAAGTCTTTTAAGTTTTAAGTCTTTTAACATCAGTTTGACATGGGACTTGCAAAAGAAAACATATATGGTGAATAAAGTCATTTATATTTTTACTCTAATTAGATTGAATTAGTCAAAAACCTACACTTTAAAATTAAAATTAAGAAAAAAAAACAACTATTGATGTCAAAACATAATTTTAGGTGAATTAAAACTTGGCCTGATTTGAGTCCAAGTAAGATACAAAAGAACAACAAAAAAAAAAACATGAAGCAAAATTAACTGTATCACAACTTCTACCTAATGATACTAAGAACTATAATGTGTAAGTATATGATAGTTAAAATGTGAGTCTATGTAAAAAGTTGTTCTTTTTAGAATTAAATTTAACAGGACAGAATGTGTTTTTTCTTTTACATCTAATCAACAGACTTTTATTCTGCACACAGCATATAAGACATAGGCCAATAGTGAGTGACGCTGAGCTCAAGAACAGACTCATATCTTACTTCTAAAGGGTATTTGACTCCATCCAGACTGTGTTCGGAGCCGTCTGAAGAGGAGTTACAACGCCCCCAGTGGAAGGTGATGCGTCCCACCTTGAATTTTGATGAGAGGCCGCCACCACTCACATAAAACTCTCCAACCACATCCAAAGCCACTGGTGACAGAAAAGACACATTCACAAGATGAGCAGAACGGGAATGTAAAATAATAATAATTTAAAAAATGACTTATAACACCACAGGGCCTTTGACCAAAGCATCAGAAAGTAACCAGATGGGATGAGAACCAATAAGAAAAAAAAAAACTTTACAAGTCAAATCAAGTGACAAAACGATAAAAGCTAGAAACATGGTTGTTGTTGTCTCCATCACTGAACACAGCTCTAAATGAAAAGAATAGTTTAAAGATGAAATCAGTGTTCCGTCTACAGTTTGATTATGAGGCTTCTGAAGGTATAAAGTTATTATGTGATGTTATTATCTTTGTTAAGTTGCCATTTGTTGATCCATGGTTCAGACTAAACTGTGACAGTTCTGGATGATTCCAAACAGATCTTCAGTTCAGCTATTGACAACAAAAACCTCACAGAAAAAAAGAGGTGATTTGTGATTCAACTGTGGCTGTTTTCTGTCTAAAAACAGAGCTAAGCTAACAGAGCTATAATGTAAACTATCAGCCGATGCAGCACATAAGATTATAAATGGCTATGAGTTTTTGTTGAAGAAAACTTGATGATACCATAATACAGATGTGTGTAAAAGTGAGTTTTATACTTTATTCAGTGAGCGATACAGTCTGTGGATACATAATGTTGATATATTTGTGGTTTAGGTCCTAAGAATGTTCTGGTTCCTTCTGCTAGTCAGAGTTTAGAATGTCAATACTACATATAACCCTTTTAAAGATGACATATTGTACCTATTTTTAACATGTTAATGAAAGCCTCACATGTCCCAGATTGTGTATGTTCAGTTTAAGCACAGAATATCTCACACATCCTTTGTTCTTCTAACCATGTCTGCATTTTACATGTTCAGCCCTCCCTGTTAATGTAAAAGTCATTATTCTGCAGCAAGATGTTTCCTGTCTGTGTTCCACAACTAGATATGATATTATTGGAAAAATGTTACTTGGGCACAGCACTTGAGTAAAACTACTTGGGTACATTCAACTATTGGCTTTGAAGACTGAACCACAACAAAGCCTAATACCTCAGTGACAAAGATGGATTATAAAGGTACAGAAGATGAGAAGATGTGAAGCCGTACAGTATATAATACTCCACTAACACGTTTATTTCACCATCAAACAATGATTCAACCAACAGAGGGATCTTCGTCAGGTCTTTTTTTTTTGTCTGTGTGGACAAAAGCTTCCCTCGAGGACTGAAACCTTCTTTGATGGTTTATTAGAGGTGGAGTGTCATTCAGGCCTTTCATCCTGTGCGCTGCTCCTCTAAACCCACCACATTTAACATAAGATACACAGGTGATTGTTGGTGCTGTGAATACATCCACTGATGAAATTCAGGCAAGTCTTCGACCTGCTGAAGACTGAGTGTTCTGTTGGCTCTGGGTTATGTTTTTATTCTTTCCTTTACTTTTGGTCTTTATGTGTTTGACCTCATTCATGTTCTCTTTGTCGTAGGTGGTCTGTGTATGTCTTATGCTCCATTATCCTTTATTTTCACCCAGTGTGAAATCTAATTTCCCCCTGAGGGATGTCAAATATTGACTCAACTCGCGGCTGATTCAGTTGTGTTGAAAAGTTTGTTTGCACCATTTCAAAGGCCTGAGCCGATCCATCACCTCCTTTTCTAAAACCTAAATTCCGTTTGTGGACGACAACTTCACAAAGAGCAGTCTGCGCCTTGAACCTACACTGGGCCCATTTGTCTACTGATAAAAACAGGTTTAAGTACTGTCAGCTTGAATCGTGCTCAAATTGTCCACCAAACATCTCCATCAATAAAAGCTTTTGGTGCAGCTGGCGGCTGAACAACAACTACAACAGAGTGCTTCTTATTTCTCTGAGAGTCTCGTTGCTAAGAAGCGCTGGACTCATCTGTTTGGAGCTTTTCGAAAGGCGAGGCGGGCTCTTGTCTACAATTTCACTTAACAATTACCTTGAATGCACACTGTAGATTATTGTGTTTCACATCTCTTAGAGGAAATGTCTAAAAGGCTCTCCATTTTGTCAAACTAGTAACTGTATCCTTTACAATAGGACACTGCCGCATTAGAAAAGACCTTATCACTCATTTTCTTTCTGAGAGAAACTGTCTTTAGGAAAAGAGAAAGTCAATACTTCAGAGAGGATGGAAGTGAAAGGGCAGAAAATAAAGAAAGAAGGAAAGTCATGACTAGCCTAATTAAAGCTTAAAAATCAGTTATTCACTGAATATAAAACGATGACACTTAAAAAAAGGTTGAGAAATCTGATAAAAGGGACTCAAAGTTGTGTGATTTTGATTTTATGTTTGCAGTGGTGGAGGAAATACTGAAGCTTAGTACTTAAGTAAAAGTACAAATATCCTGCAAAATATACTCAAGTAAAACTAGAAGTGCTACATCAGCAATCTTACTTATGTAAAAGTACTTACTTTAAAATTTGCTTTAAAGTATATCTTTTAAAGTAAAAGGACTGATGTAATGGGTTGTGTCAATGTCTGGGCTGTGGCATTTTGATAAAGAATGCAGATATACTGACTTATGCCTCAGCTGATGTCACTGCTGGAATAATTACAACCAACTATACACTACATGTGTATTTTAAAGGTGGGTGTACTTATTGTGTGTGCTCTCTGCAATACTGCATGTACTCTAATTTATAATTCTATGGATCATAAGTTATCTACTAGATGTTACCACTAATTTACCATTAAGTTAAACCAATTAAGCCATGATACAGCTTTAAATCATTTATTTACTTGCAAAACTATTAAAAACATTGAGCTCTGTTCAGTAAAAGCGCAGCATTTTTCAGATGCACAAAACAAAATCCAACTACATTAGACTCACACTGCACTACACACTAAATAGACACCCAAAAAATGTTAAATATGCACAAATCTCTGAAATCTTAAAGTTTGCTTATCCTATTGCTGTCTCTTTTCTGTGACTTTTACTTCCACAACTTTCCAAGCAACCAGATAACAGTATGGACTTCAAAGCCCGTTTTTACTGAACGCACACCAAACGTAATGACACTATTGAACTACTAAAAAGTTCTGTTTTTATTGTGTCTCATGAGTTTGGTTTTACTTGGCCTTTCAACACGATTGACTTCACAGTATTAGTTTGACATCTGCATTTTGCACACACATTGAAGTGGAGATTCAGTCAAAGGCACGCTCTGCCAACATTGGAGCTAATAGACTCACCTGATGCAACGGAAACAATGTCACAACGCAATCAGTAGGAGAACTATTTTATCAGGCAATTTTTATCATAAAAAGTAATGAGTAATGGCATAAGTTGTAGAAATGTAGTGAAGTACAAAGCAAAATATAACAGAATAAAATCAAAAGTATGCATTATTATATTTGCATAAGTAAAGTACAGATACTAAAAAATGTGCTTAAGTACAGTAATGAAGTACAAACACTTTGCTACATTCCACCACTGTATGTTTGTGCAGCTTTTACTTTTCAAGGACGTACATTTGAACTCATTAAACTCTGTAAACTCCATATTTTGATCAAAACTTCGAGAAAAGCCTAAAATATCTGTAAAAGTGCAGTAAACAATCTATGAATAAGGAATATTCCAAGGTCAAAAATAGTAAGTTAGAGAAGCAGTCAACACTTTTTAAGTGGTTTCAACTTTAGTACAAATGCATTCAAATCTAATTACCTGACAAACATGAAAACCAAACTCTTGAATAGTTTATTTGGGCATAAACCAAACTAACTGATAAATAGATAGAGTTTGGTGATAATCTCAGAGGATCAACAACTGAACATTGTAAAGCTCAAAATCATCTGTTCCCTGAAATACATTTATGACAAAGTTGGACGTTGGGTTATTTTGCACATGTTTTTTACCAGTTTTGCCGTCATTTTTGATGGTCGTGCTCTCAGCGGTCAGCCTCTCCCATCCTTCAAACCTCAGCTTCTGGTACTGGAGCTTCACCTGGGCCAGGTTCTCCTCGATGTTGATGGGAGACTGTTTGGCGTTGCTGCAGGACGGAAACTTCTTAGCCCAGTTTTTTTGGTTCAAAGTTCCTAGAACGGCAGACAGAAATGAGTATTTAGAGAATTGTATTATTTATAGTCTATAACAATGAGAAACTATGTTCTATAGTTAATGAAATACTCAAAATTCCTAGTATGAATCATATTTTTTTGCTCGGCATTTTGTCTTAACCACAACTCTGACCCTGGGAAAATAGCACATGAATGAGTCCTCTTAAATTACATCTACTCCCAAGACAGCACAGTGGATTTAGATAGGTGTCAGTATTTATGTTAAGCTAAGATTTTAACTTTATGTGACCCAATACAGTGACCAGATGTCCCACCTTATGAGCATTTTTATTCCTTGTCTCCATGGTCCACATATTTAAATGATATCCCACATTTAGATTTTTGAGGTTTTATAGGATGTTAGATACAGTCCCTCCAAAATGTACCTCATACTCTAACAGAAAGAGGTACTGACACACTAACCCACATTAGCTGCAATGTGATTTTTTTTAATATATAGAATTCTTTTTCTAAAATTAGACACTTATTATAGAATATATGGACAAAAGCACTGGGACACAGTGAATATGTTCATGAAACGTAAATGTTTAATTGATTTGGAAACATGCATCCATATTGATGTATATGATGCTAGATTAAAAGGAGGTTACAGTTGGCCTTTCTTACATCTAACTCAGCTTGTTTATACAACAGCAGCTGCCTGTAATGTAAAAAGAAAAAAAAAAAAAAAAAAAAAAACGGTTTCCAGAGCTCTAATGCTAAAGTTACAGTTATAGTGCTGACAATCTGGTATGAAATTGTTGACATTATTTAAAGTCTTTACAAACAACCACTACGCAATCAGATTTTTTTTGGTGGAATATGTCTGAATAGGTGAGCTGGATTAAAATATATGATGAAAACCTTAGTGTAATATAATAATAAAAAAAAAAAAAAAAAACATGTTTTGAATGGCTTCTATTCTGATATATTATTAAAAGTACATTAATGTATTTTGTTCTCCCTTATACCAATTTATAGGGATTATAAAGCTTATACTGCATATTTCAGTGCAGGTGTTCATAATAATGTGCCCTCATCTTGTAGAAGTGAGTCTGGACAAACTGATGAGGTGCAGACTTTCGTCTCTGACTGCTCACATGTGTGACGTTTATTAACCGCTAGCTATGAGCTAAAGGGTAGGCTAAAAGCTAACAATCTCCAGCTGTTCGCTCTGTTTTAACACCGATATCAGCTCACATTTTCCGCTCTTACTGCTTTTAAAAGGTCAAAGTCCAACATATTTTCATGATAAACCAGTGAAAGAGCCTGTAGCGTTTGGCTAAGTTGGCATCAGGTTTCTTCATTAATTTCAAAGAGTACATGATGGATGACATCAATTCAGCAAGGAAAGTGTCAAAGCCACAAATACAGATTAACCTTCACAGAGGAGTTCAACCGTCCGAACAGATTTAATCCATCAGCTCATTTCCATGCCAAGATGATCTACAACATAGAGATTTACCTTTACAGTACAAGATGTAATATGAGCAGCATGTGAGGATTGACTGAAGTACACATGGGTTTATTCTGTTAGAGTTATGGGGTTATATTGAACTGAAAGGAGATGATACAGCTGTCCTTCACCTGAACTCATCATAAGAGCTTTGTGGTTAATGATATGTTCACACAGCATTTATTTTCCCAAACTGTTAAATCTGACTGCTACAGAAATATTCATATAAGGGTTTACTTTTCTGTAAATACCGTCCACAACATGTTAATTACAAAAGCTGAGCTCCAAATAAAACTCATGGTGATTAGGGATATTCAAATGATATGAATCCAAAAATAATGTAGGACATCAGTCTAATGTTGACTCTGAAGTTTTTCCTCACCACTGTCACCTAGTGTTTGGTCCTGGAGGATTCTGTTGGGTTTCTGTAAATTGGCTTGAGAGTCTGGTTTCGACCAGCTCTATATGTAAAGTGCCATGAGATAACTTTTGTTATGATTTGGTGCTATATAAATAAAACGTGATTGATTGATTGATTGATTGATTTGAAATAGCAGAATTGCCTATAGAAGGTCTCTCTGTGTATGGTTTTAAGCTGAATCTCATAAATGTTTACCTCCCCCTGAACATGACATTTATCAGGATGAACATTTGAGACATTTAGAACAAGTGTAACTGTCAGACAGAGTATTTTAACCCATAACAACCCAAACAATCAAAACCATTTATTGATGTAAACAGTTCATTACCTCTTGATCTATTAATCCTATCAATCCACCTAAATAATTGGTGTAAAATACAGTTTATCATCTTTTCACGGTCATCAGATATGACCCATTTGGACGTTCAGATGCTCCGTAGTGAACATGGAAACAGCGTCATCTTCTACAGCATTGATTCACCAGTAAAACCCATGGAGTTGGATCAATGACAGTGGATGGAGACACACAGTTTTCTCTGTTTCTGATTGAATAACCTTCAACTTTAACCTGAGCGTTTATGAACATCTACATGATCAGTTAATTAAATATAAGAAAATACACGATTTTCACTGAAAAAAAACACAAAAAAGAGGATAATATTACAATAAATGGCGATAAATCACTTTAGAAAGGTTAAATAGAGAAAAATTTATTTGGGATCTGACACAAAAGTCACACTGGGTCTTTATGGGTTAATGATGAAGTTTGTTTAATGCTTCTCATGACTTTTTGGTTTTAAGTCATTTAGAGTTGACAAAAATGTTACAAATAGCATTATGAAATAGCAAAGTTAGTAAAAACAAATAACCTGTAAACATGCCTGGTTTTAAATTTAACGAATTACATATAAAGTTTATTTTAAGATGTGAACTCTGCACATAGCTGAAAAGTGTGGACAGTTAATGATGTTTGTGCTAGATTTAACATTTCTTTAAGGACTTGGTTGAACATTGTGATCTTAGTGCCTGGGATTGGAATGAAAGATGCATCCTATTTTTCACTGTGTCTTTCAACAATGTCTATGCAGGTGTTTTGAGAGAGAGAGAGAGAGAAATAAATGTTGAAAAGACATCGGTATTAAGTGTGGTCTTTGTTTTATTGGACCAGTGCCACTGCAACAATTTGTTTTAGATTTTAGCAGTGTGACTGTCTGGTTTACACAGAGTACTTCAACCCTGTGTTGAATAGTTTTTTTTGATATTTTATTTATAGAATCAGGGAAAAACATGCACTTTGTCATGTCAATCTGCTACAACACAGGAACCACAGTAAAAGACAACTTCTTGATACAAAACAGGTTTGGCTGTAAATAAAAAAAACAAAAAAACAAAATAGATCTGTACTTTTACGTATATCCTAATTTTCATTTTGTTAAAATTGACATCAATATAAGTATTTTTTCCACAGAACTGATGTTGAAGCCAAGACGTTAGTATTGAATATTCCTCAATAATATCCAGCCTTGGTGTACCCTGAACCTGTCATATGTTGAAAAAAAATAATTCCAGTCTCTTGCATACAATAAGGTCATTCGTCTTATTAAATACTGGGATCATCCAATATCCACAGCCCAGGTAAAGTCCTGTGCAAAAGTCTAAGGCAACCTATAGCCTTAGTCAGCTTTTGCAGGATGTAATTGTATTTATGTACTTCAGTCATTTCTCTTCAGATGCCACATGGAAATACAGGTAATATGTGCATGGTATTAAAATCAGAACTTAATTGCTTCTACAGGCTAAAGGCAGTATTTAGTGCAACCTCAGTTACAAAAAGTACCTCAAACAATAAGAAACAATGAAACCTGTATGAAAAAAAAAAACAATGATGCAATGAATCTTACTGTCTGAAATGAGTTAGACATGTTAAGACTAAACATTTCTAGAAGTAGTTTTTTCCCCTGAAACTATTTTTTAATTATATACAGAATTTTCTGTATATCCTGGTTGAATTTTAACCCATAAAGACCCAAACATTCACTGTCGACCAAAAGCATTAACTGATCTAAACTCTTCATACATGTAAATAATTGGTGTAAAATACAGTTTGTCATCTTTTCATGGTCATCAGATATGACCTATTTGGATGTTCAGAGGCTCCGTAGTCAACGTGGAAACGCCATCATCTTCTATAACATTGATTCACCAGTAAAATCTATGGAGTTGGATCAGTGACAGTGGATGGAGACACTGGGTTTATGTTCAGTTAATGACAGATTTTACAGAAAAAGTCCCTTTTTATTCAGTTTTTTCTGTTTTGATATAATAACCTTTGACTTTACTCTGAGCATTTATGAACATTTACATGATCAGTTAATTAATCACAGGAAAATAGATGAATTTCATTGGGAAAAAATGCAAAATTCAGAGGATAATATTATAATAAATGGTGATAAATCATTTAAGAAAGGTTGAATAGAGAGAAAATTCCTTTGAAAGCTGCCACAAAAGTCACACTGAGTCCTGATGGGTTATTATAGAGACTGACCAAAACACAGCGCTGTAGCTGAACTGAAAAAGGCAGACTGGTGCATTCTTAGTAATGATTATAATTTGTTCTTCACAACCTGTTTTCAGCCAAATGTCAACAAGTCTAACAACACCACATAACAAAGATGAGGATGTTTAAATAACGGGTTGTTTTTGGAGCCACTGAACATCGTCATAGATAATAAAGGTTGACTTATATTTTAATTGAGGCTGTTATCTATTATCATCCTGTCTGAGATGCTGTTGTGTGTTGGTGTTGTGATTGTCACCAACTACAGTGCATCGTTGGTTACATGACTCTTATTGACTCCAAATATGAGGCCAGCCAGGTCACACAAAGGCTTCTGGGTCAGGACTGATATAAGTACGACAGCTAAGGACATAAAAACATGCACGCTATCACAGGGGTTTCATTAACCTAACATTTCTGCTGATTTTCCCTACACGTCATCCTCTTTAAAAACACCGCTGACATCAACCTCCGATGTGATGCCATTTAACTGGCAGGTTAAAAGGCTGTAAAAAGTAATGTAAAGGATAATTTGTCTTAAAACTGACATTTATATGAGGCCTTTTTTAGGCCTTACCCACCTTTATTATACTTTCAAAAGGGCTACAAAGTAAATCCAAGTCTTAAACCATAAATATTTACCTTCACTTTGGCTATAAAATTTGGAATTTTTCCACATTATGACACAGCAACATATACAATATTCTGTCATTTGGTTCTTTATTATCTATATTATGTAAGCTGTATGATGTTCTATATCAAATCAAGTATTCAACATGGTTAGAGCTTTGTGTAGACTACATGCCCACACCACTTCAGTCCGAACAAACTTGTCATAAATGTCATTTCTGTGTCAATAAATTCTTCTGTTCCTGTGTTTACTTCACAGCTCAGAGAGCAAACATTTGTTTAGTCTCCCGCTTGCTCACATCTCAGAGCTGGGACACACTTTGCCACTGTATGAACTGATATCAGGTTCAGACAAAAGCGAAAGCAAGCAACTGAGGGACTGGAAGCTGTTGACGAGACAGAAGAATCTTACTAATGTGGTATAAGGTAGACTCAGTAGGTCACACCCAGAGGACAAACACAACACAGCACACTGTCATTTTATCCTGCATGCTTTCAACCTCTAGTAAATTGGTAAACCTAATACTTTCGTTATACTTTAATATGTAAGGCACTTTGTATCACCTCTGTGTACGAAATGCCCTAAAAACTGTAAATAAACATTCTTTGTCTTGTCCTTCATAAACAAATTTAACACACTGTCAAGCACAGGATTAACACCAACATTTTTAGATATATTCAAATTATTTATACTAACTTGATTATAACAAACATTACATTCATGATAGACTAATGTGTTGTCAGTAAATAACTCATTTGTTCTGTAAAAATATCAATAAATTAACATTATATCTTCACACTGCAATTTGATGAACACTGGTATTTTATCTCAAAAAAAGAATAAATGACCCATTCATTTTCTTTTTATCCAACAATCACTGGCACAGTGCAGTTTGTGAGGCTCTTTAATGATTATCTTGCATAAAATACACATCAAGTTGCTGAATTCAATTAAGTACTATAATGATATTTAATAAGTTGTAGAAAGTTAAGCCAACAAACAAGCACACAAAACAAATCCATATTTCTATGTGATAAAGATATTCAAAAGCCTCATAAATTGCATCAGTTTTATAGAGAATCAGTGATTCTTTGTGGTGGAGAGATTATAAACACACAAAAACACACATCAGACACAGACTTCACATGGTGTTCATGTGGCTCTGATGTCCACATCTTTAGAGTCACATCAAAAGCAGAAACATTAAAGTCCTTGCTGAACACCAGTGGAGCTGCAGTAGGACGCACACACAGCAAAACACAACATTCAGTCTAACATTCTAAATGTTAGAGAAACAATATCTGCTGACACCAGAAACCTGAGCATCAAGTGAGACAAGAAGCCATCCATATGGTTTCATGGATGTTTATGTATATATTCTGAGGAGTACCCCAGGGTTCAGTTATCGGGCCTCTGTAGAAATGCAGCGTGGAGACAGTTATTTCAGTCTCCTGGCTTCTGCTGTTACAGTCCCTTTCATTTTCTTGTAGATAATGAGTATATTTGCATGCACATAATATCTACAATATATTTTTTGCTCACATTCTGAAAACCAAATTCCTAATCATAATAAATGAAAATGAATGTTCTACTAATATTGTCACTGTGACCAGAAATGTGCACTTGCTTCTCCCGCTCTTCATAAATGCTGGCATTTTGTTGTGATTTCCTTTCTATTTCAGCAATTCTATTTATTTCTTGTACTAATTCAGTGAACGGTGCAGTCTCTGCAAATGCAGACACACATAATTATTCACTCGATCGATTTCCATTTAAAACTTCGCCCTTTTGTAGATACGCCAACTTTCCAGCTTCTCAACAGTAAAAACATTTTGTGAGATATTTCAAGTTTCTTTTAATGCTCTGCATTTCCATGTGCAAATTGAAAATGCACATAGAAGTAGCTGGATGGAAACACTACTGATGGGTGGCTGTGGCTCAGCTGGTAGAGTTGGAAGAGTCATCGACAAAGGGTCGGTGCTTCAAATCCTGGCTCCAAATGTCCACATGTCGAAGTGTCCTTGGGCAAGACACTGAACCCTAAATTGCTCCCAGTAGGGCCTGGCAGTGCCTTGCATGCCGCCCATTGGTGTACTGACTGTGTGCATGAATGAGTGAATGAGAGGCTTTGTAAACCACTTTGGGCACCATGAAGGTGTGGAAAAGTGCTGTCCATTTACCATAATATCACACTCTGAATTCTCTGAAGTTTAGATTGTGAGGAAGAAATGGTAGCTGGAATCAACGGTGGAGCCCATTTAGTTTGTTCCTCTTTCTGCTTCGGCCATAAAAATTATCCTTCATGTAACATTATCTGTGTTTTAGTCGTAATCATCACCATAGAAGCTCTTCTGTGCCACAGGGCTCCAGTGTTGTCCATTAACTAATAACACACATCATATTAGTAGGGGACTTGGTCCATCACAACCCCAAACATACTGTCCTGCTCACCAGAGCACCAAATAAGGATTAGATTAGATTAGATTAGTGTCTGAAAATAGTCCTCAACAAATGATCCATATTCTCAGACAGCTGTTTTTGGAAATTATTGAGCCTTCCAACCCATTAACTTTGGATTGACAGGTCATTATTTCAGTTTTACATGCAGATTAGCAACCTGCTGTCTGCCACATGTCCAGTAATCTTTTGGTCTCCACATAGTTATTTTGCTTTTTACTCACCTGCATATGACCAGTCAATGTCCTCTGAGAACTTGCGTTGATTCCTGTATGCATATCCTTCAGCTGCAAGAGACAGAGAATACATACGTCATTTTTATACATTTATTTAGCATACAGATTTTTGTTTCAGTAATCATTTCACACGTCCTCTAAAATCTCTTTTGTGCCACAACATAGTTTCCATATGTTCCAGAACATTTATTTGATGGACAGATTCACATTCATGCGCCATAAAATGCAGCTCTGGAGGCTGGTGTTAAACATCAGTACAGTCAAGGGGTAAATGCCTCTATGAGCTGACAGATTCATTAGTGGGTTGGACCATAATCAGTTTTATGGTTTAAGTGCCTTTTTGATGCCGGTGAGGTTTCAGTGAACATCTGCCAAACAAAACCACCTGCACGAACCCTGAATTCAGTCCATCTACAGCTTAAACAGCTCTGTACCATAAAGCTGCAGAACACCAGACGGCCAAGAAAGTGACCTTGGTTATTATGTTGAGCATTTAATTAGTTGTTAAGAGAACTTTCAGCATGCAGCGGGCAACAGACAGACACAGAAAGGGTAACACGAACAGCAGTGTTATTCTTTTGGTTAATCGGTTAACTTGCATTGTTGTAGAACCTCTGATCAAACAGCATTCTGATTGCTACAATAAATATATGCAGCTCAGTGGCAGCTGCTCGTTTTTCAGAGAGGGGAAGCTCATTGTCGGCTTACATCAAAAAAAATTGTCAAGTTATTTAAACATACATTCGGCCCTCCGTTCCTTTTTAAGAAAATGGTCAGTGACCTTATCGTACCAAGTAGGCGTCTTTTCCAGGGACTGGACCAGTGTCCTCTCAATGTCCAGCAGAGCTAGGCTGCTTAGATTGCCTTGGCCCATTGTGTTGTGGGTGTAGAACTTTTAACTTTTATTTAAACAAGAGACGCTCCTTTCACTCCGACCTAGCCGACAGTATGATTGATTTAACTATCTACAAAACGATATTAAACTCGAACAAGAAACAATTAAATTATGTAACTGAAACAAGAAAACGCTGAAATTATGTTAAATTGAAACAAGGAAGTACAATGAGTGTGTTTTATTTACAGTGCAAGAAATGAACGAGTAATTTCATAGTGGTTTGTCTCTCGATTTCACAGCAGAATGTGCGACGGTATGAAATGAACTGTGTCAGTGAAGGAGTAGATCTCAAACTAGCTGTCAGTCAAAGAGGATTCAGCCTTTCGACTGATCATCCAATCAGCACGTGGGATTCTGGCGTCCAGCCCGGTCGAGCTCCGCCCACAGCTCCATTCACCCCCAGAGACGCCCGGCGTCCGGGGGCGGGACAACATCGTGGCATTTATCCAATTACCGTCCAGTTTTGAGGCAATGAAAAAAACTGTTCCACTCAGTCCCATTGAAGCCCAGAGACGCCCGCAGTCTATGGGCAAATGCACTGAGCAGAGATCGTATGAGAAAACAGCGCAACGGGAATGTATGAGAAGTGAACAACATCGAGTCTGTTGATTTGTGATAAAGCTGATTCTGAACGAACTTGTCTGTGAGATGAACGGGTTCTAACGCATTTGTAGTCAATGAAATGTCAACACAACCGTACATATTTAACCATTTAATTTTCGTAATTTTAGGGGAAGCCGGGCTTCCCTTGCAGTCTATGAGAAATCGCCACTGATGTAGCTGGCATGGCTTGTGAACTAGGTGTGTTTACATGGACTTGTGCATCCTAGTTCTGATCTGGTCTTTGAACTACTATTCAGTTCTTGTGTTAGTGCTGTAATATGCTGATTTCAGAAACCTGGCAAAGCTCAAACACCAGTTTTCAGAGACTCTGTTAATGCAAACTGGAGTGCTCTGAAAGAATGCTGAGAACTTTTGCATAAATACATCTCATACATGAAGTATATACATGCAGCCAGACCAGACACGCATATTTTGTTGGAGTGCTTTTAGCTTGGATTACAGGATGCATTCACTGTGGGATCATTTATGCCATATAACGCTTATACATCGTCACAGTAACAATCAGTCACAATATTTATTTCCATTCAGAGCCGCATTAACCCATAAAGACCCAGTCACCATTGACCAAAGCCTCTACTGATCTAAAATGTTGAATACCTATTGATCCACTAATCCTATCAATCTATACATATAAGTAATTGGTGTAAAATGCAGTTTATCATCTTTTCATGGTCATCAGATATGACCCATTTGGATGTTCAGAGGCTCCATAGTGAACATGGAAACACTATCATCTTCAACAACACTGATTCACCAGTAAAACCCATGGATTTGGATCAATAACAGTGGATGGAGACACTTGTTTTTACATTCAGTTAATGATATCTTTGCTGAAAAAGTCACCATCATCGTCAACATCTACATGAAAAATAAATTAAATATATGAAAATAACAGATTTTTACTGAAAAAATGCAAAATTACACAAGGTAATACTACAATACATTGGAATGAAACCCTTAAGAAGTGTTAAATAGACATAAAAAATTCATTTAGGAGCTGCCACAGAAGTACCACTGGGTCTTTATGGGTTAATTTTGCTAAGATGTATAGTATAGATGATGGGGAGCATTTTCCAGTTTATCCTAAAGATTCTCACTGTGGTTCAGGTTTGAACTCTGTGATGGCCAACTCACATGAAAAATGTGTGTGTCTCACAACCCATAAACCACTCTTTCACAAACACAATCAGCCTGATGAATCCTTGTTGGATCTTCATGTTTTCTCACAAACTAATTGCTGTTTGAGAAATGAGAAGCAAAGAGTTGAATTACTTGTTGCAGCTGAAGAATATTAATCACTGCAGTAATCCAATGGAAGGCTCTTGGCCAGGTGGAGTGTATTCTGACTGCCAAATACCTGTGGAGGCGTGGCTTCAGCCAGGTGATATAACAGAAACACAAGCAATGGCACCAAAAAAGCATCTCACTTCCAGAGTGAAGATGAAAAAAAGTCTGGCCTTTCACCAGTGAAAGAATACACTCAGAAGTTCAGATTGGAAAAAGTGTCTAAATGGTGACCTACCCAAGTCTGCTGTCATCAAGCCACATGTAGCTGGTTTGTGAACATGAACAGTGGAATAAATCAGGTCACGGTGGAAAGCACTACAGAAACATTACTGAATAGGCAATTACTAAATCCAAAAAATGGCATCATCCAAATGGCAACTTCCAAATTTTACAAAATATTGTATGACCTACTGGGTCACCATCCACAGGCCAGAAGATGATGGTGTTGGTATAAGAAGGCAGTGATTGGTAACTGTACAGTGACATGAATACCCATAGGTGTCTGTTTAACATGCACAGGACTCAACACCAAACCACTGAACCTGGACTTGACTACTCAACAGCAGTCAGTCAGTCAACACTGAGATAAGCCTCATTACTAGGATACTGGAACAAACATCAGTCAAATACCAGTCACTGATAGACAAGCTGCATAAATGCATAATTTACGTTCTGCTTAAATCAGATTGTTTTATGTTTGACAATGACAGACTGTTACAATGGCTTCAGGGTTAAAAACTCTACCTTGGATAATCTCAGAGGAACTTCACAATGTGGATAATGGACGGGGGGCACATTATAGTCAAAGCAATATGGTATCCATCTTGTCTTGGATTAAAGTCAACCAGAATACCCAAATAATAAAACCAAACCTCCAAAACACCCAAAGCATTTTCCTGCACTCTGCCAGTCAATCATGTATATAATGAGTTCCGTCTCGGTGTGATGTCAGGAGGTGACATCATTAACCCGAACAGCGGTCCAGGCATCTGTCACGTTAATGAAGTGGAGTCCATGCCCTGAGGGGCCGCGGGGCCACGCTGTTAGAAAACGGCACCTCATTACCATAACAGAGCACCGAGGCCCCGAAAGTGACACAAAGAACACAAGTCACATGACACAAAAGAGGAAATAAACCGCTGAGATGAGGTGTGTGTTTACAAGTTGTGAAACAGGCAAAAATGTTGAGAATTGATGGAATTTTCTGACAGAGGTATGTGCTTTTTAACCCTCACGTGTTTGGCTCATTTGCTGTAATTGGTTTGACTGGTTTCTAATGAATCACACACTGTGGTTCACTTGAGGTGTCTGATCATTCTGTTGCCAAAGGCTATTACAAACATGCATGTGACATTGCACATTAATATTATTATTTATGCAGAGGTGAAGACACAACCGTAAGATGTTTTGGAATTTGCAAATTAAAGCAATCATTAGACAGATACAAGGTTAACGTTGATCAAAATGTCCTTTGAAGCCTGTCACAGTGAAGGAAAACCAGGCTTGTGCTTGTTTAAAGACTGACAAAGGAACACTAGATACCTCTGTCCTGTAAAGGCGAAGACACACCAACCCGATTTTTGGCAGTCGGATGTCGTCGGGCAGTCTGGCGACGTCAGTGACATGAGTCTGGTTGGTGTGTTCTTTGCGATCGGCCGTCGTTGATGCCATCGCCAGTCTTTTCAGCCGATTCAACATGTGTAATCGGCCACTACCCTTCGTTCAGTCAGACCAATCTGATTGGTGGAGGGACAGCCCTTCACTAGTGAATCAGTGAAGGAGAAGTTTCCATGTGAATCCAGCTATGCCAAGGAACTTCACACTATTATTGTCTCCTGTAACAGGCCATTCACTGCTCATATTGTATCTGAATGAGTGCCAGTCAGTGTTGCCTATGGACTTCATTTATTCCATGAAGTGAAAACTGTTAGCATTGTTAGCATAGTGTGATTTCTCCTTAGTTTTCACTGCGACAGCTTTACTCTTCCACAAGAAGCCCAAGAGCTGACAACGCCAGTATTTCCTTATGACTAGCCATTTGTTCAACAAGTACGACAACAACTCTTCTTGACTACTCAACACTCTGATGACAACAAGGACTGACGACAGCGAGCTTGTGTTTAAAGCAGTGTTTTTCAACCTTGGGGTCGGGACCCCATGTGGGGTAACCTGGAATTCAAATGGGGTCACCTGAAATTTCTAGTAATTGATATAAAACAAAAAACAAACAAACAAAAAGCTTACTAATAAAAATATATGGTGAGTTGAGAGAGACAATCACAAACATAAAAGACATGACAAACTGTGAAGCTGAAACTGAAGCACTGTGGTACTGTTTATCTGTCAAATGTTCATTGTGGTCGGTTTCAGATGCTACAGCTCTTTCATAATTCATAGTTTGAGTTATTGTTTGTTCAGTATTAATTGTCAGCCTTGTAAATGCAAGCTGGACTGAGTGTACATATCCTGACCAAGGAAAATAAAATTCTCACTTTGTGCAGTAATCTACACCTGGCTTTTCTGCCTCCGTCCATAATAATATACATTATATAGACTAAATGTCATCTAAAATTAACACTTATTTGCAGCATAGTATAGCAAACTATTACATGATCAAAAACAAATCAATTTTAGAAAAAAAAAAAAAGTCTCTGTTCTGAATGTCTGGGGTCGGCAGAAATTTGTGATGTGAAAATGGGGTCACGAGACAAAAAAGGTTGGGAACCGCTGGTTTAGAGAGATGTTCTGTCATTTTCCGGTTTTACATCTCAAGCAAGCGTAGAATGTATGCTGAAGTCTGTAGTCGATTTGGTGTGTTCTTCACACTTTTTTGACCGTGTCGGGGAGCCGACTGATCAGGACTGATCAGGGCTACCTTTTCTGGCAGTGATTGTCAGTCGGGTTGGTGTGTCTTTGCCTTAAAACCCACCTCACGCCAGAGATTCGCAATGAGATTGGAAAGTTTTTTAATGCTCGTCTCGGGATTTGAGGTGTAGTTTCCTGATACCACCTGCACCACCTACCAAATGCAGTGTTATCATTAACATTTTACCAACTTGCTGAAATCCTGTCTCAATAGTAAGGTTTCCCTGCTAATTAGAGATGACACCAACTCACCTGCTTTGTACTGTTTTATGGACTGGTGTACTGGATTGAACTGTTTTACGTCATCTATGTTGTTTTATGTAGGGACTAAATATGGAAATTAGCCTTCGCTATAATCTTGCGTGTTGGCACATATTGTGTTTATTAATATGCATTGTCCCTTTGAAAAAAAAAAATTCAAACTCTGCACAATGGAATGTTTTAATGTTTTTTTTCCTGTTTCATCAGTTGTTCTGAATATTTCACAATCTGCTGATCAAATAGGATTTTCATATGAAACCATCACTTGGGCTCTTTTTGGAGAAAACATCAAGTGAGCAGCAGTTCCCTGGGCAAAAATGCTTTATTAATGCCATAGGTCAGAGGAAAATGACCAGACTGATTCGATCTGACAGAAAGGCAACTGTAAGTCATATGACCACTGGTTGCTACTGCTATAAAAACCGTGAAAAGCCTATAATGACAATAGAGCTAAACTGACTCATTCCTAGAGAAACAGTGCACCATCTTATCTCTGTATTGGTATAAAAAGAGTATTACAGATTTGTGTTTTACAAGAAGCTGCAGTGTCTTCAGCTCCATCTTGCTGTGAATCTTTAGTCTGAGATGAACTTCACAATAGCTCAAAACATGACACCTGCCTACTGACCAGGAGCTGGGTTTGCCTAAATGACAGCTGAACACAAATTTGCATGAAATCTACATAAAAATGACACACATCTCCATTAATTGGTGGTATTTCATCCAATCTACCAAACATATAACACAAAGGAAGAGAAGTACATGGAGCCCTTTCACTACAGCAATATTCAGTTTTCTGTGGCTGTAAAAAGGTTTCATTTACAGTAACACTATACGGAAGAGGATTAGGGCCACTGAGAAAAAAAGAAAAAAAAATCAAGGTCCAATATATAGATATATATTTTAACATTCTTCTGAGAAAAAAAGTCAAAATTCTGAGAAAAAAAGTCAGAATTCTGACTTTTTTCTCAGAATTCTGATCTTTTTTGTCTTACATTCAGGGAGAGTGTCACTTTTGCTGTATGGCATGCAGGCAGTGTACAGCAGGCTGACATAATTATGGATTTAGTTGACATTTTATGCATCTGAGGGGTTCCGGAGAAAGCCATTTCATGATGAGATGAGCAAAAGAAAGGGAAACAGATATAAGTGGCTTTTTCTTCAAATTTATGTACACAAGTTTCAAAACACAACACTCACCTTTTGCTCATCTGAGAAAAAAGTCAAAATTCTGAGATTAAAATCAGAATTCTGACTTTTTTCTCAGAATTCTGACTTTAATTTCAGAAATTCTGACTTTTTTTCTCAGAATAATAATAATAAAAAAATATTGGACCTTAATTTAAATTTTTTTCCCAGTGGCCCTAATCCTCTTCTGTAACTCTAACACAAATTGTAAGTACATATAAAAAATTGTGCTGCAACAACATGTAGACACATGAAGCATCACATCCAACCTGGTACAACCAAGATTTATTATGCAGCCAATCATCTACTGTACTCAAAAATAAGTTAAAAGTGGGATTTTTTAGAGTAATCATAGCCTCATACCCAAAATACAATTTAGGTGTTACCAATCCTCTAAGAAACTTAAACCCAAATGAAAAAATGGTAACAAATCCCTCAGAGTATGTTTAGAGCCTCTTCTTCCAAAATGAAACGATGTGATCCAACCTGTTCTGTAGAGTCTGCAGTAAATTATGTGATGAGGTATCCTGCTGTGTGGACTTTAGTCCCACTGAGCTCTGGATGATAGTGTCTAATCCAGGATTACACATTGGACAGTCTGCAGATGGAAGATGTAGGTTCTTCATGCAGAGAGTAGTTTAGTTTTCATATAAACTGACCTAGGTTAAAACTGCACTGGATTAAATGCTTATGAATAAGGAAGGAATAATTCAGATCAGTTTTGACATTAAAACTAGACTTTAACCCTCTCATGCATACTGATCACTACAGTGGACAGCTATTCTACAGCTGTTCTCTTGTATATTCATGGGTTTGGTTGTTTTAGTTCCATATCAGCCAACAGAGTGGACACTTATGCATCATCCCCAACACTGCAATTCATACCATTACTGTAACTTTGTTGTTCTAGATAAACCTAATCTGCAGTAACATGTCTGAGTGTAAATCAGTTGCTAATTATTAGGCTATTAGACCATAATTAACAGTTTTCTTGAACAAAAAGTTGGGGTTTTTTTGTATATTATCTCCATGAATTGAGTAACAACTAATATTAGAGTATGTTAAAATGTGAGAAAATGGCATTAGCCGCATTAAAAATGTATTTATTTCATAGTTTTTACACAGCATATCACTTTATGATGATGGTTTTTAAATACATATATCTTCGCTTCAAAAATTAAACGCATGGTGTCCAGCTGGGTGGACATTTTTGTAACTCCATGGAAAACAGGGTCGTAAAAAAAATTCATCTGCATTGTTTTTTTCATGCCTAAAGAGGAAAAAAAAAATCACTCAAGAAAAAACTATTGACTAAGGTTCTCATAATTGATGCATGAAAGTTGTTAAATTAAGATAGCACATGGAAATAATGGTGTACATGATTAAAATCAACAGCATATGACTTTCATCACTAATTTCTCTTCAAATTTGTAAAACCCGTTTGATAGTCTAATTATCACTAATCCATTAGTCTTTCTATACTTACACATCTAAATCACTTCCCTCATGGTGAACTACTTCAAAGATGACTCCATCACAAGCAGTCCGTTTGTTTACATCCCAAACAGATAAGTCACTTGGGCCTTTTCAGAAATTTTGTTGCCAAGTGCATTGTGGGAATGGGAATTTTATGCAGCAGCAACAAACATGGAGACAACAAGCAATGAAACCACGTCTTCTACCAGGTCAGAAGAAATGGAAGGAATTACTTTAAGTCAATTGTCATCTCATAATACGGGGTGTGTGATTATGAAAAACAATACTTAGAAATCAGTTTCAAGGCATTTTCAGAATATGTCATTGCGTAGGCCTATCATACACATACTGTAAGGAGTGAGTGAATGCTGAGGGCCCGCCCATGCCCTGTATGCTTGCAAGGTGTGTATGATAAACCTACACAATGACATATTCTGAAAAGGCCATGAAACTGATGTCTAAGTATTGTTTTTCACGATCACACATGATACGGGGTTATTATAAGATGACAATTGACTTACAGTGATTCCATCTATCTCTTCTGACTCAGTAGCAGACACTGCGGCTGCGTGGAATTTCCATTCCCACAATGCAGTGCGTGACAAAATTCCGAAAAGGGCAGAGAGACGTATCAGTTTGGTATGTAAATGGACTGCTTGTGATGGAGTCATCTTCAAAGTTGTTCACCGTGAGGAAAGTGATTTAGATGCATAAGCACAGAAAGACTAATGGATTAGTGATAATTAGGCTACCACTCGGGTTTTACAAATTTGAAAAAAATTAGCGATGAAAGTCATACATTGCTTTAAGAATTTTTGGGTAAGTAATAGCTAGTCACATGACACAAAAGAGGAAATAAACTGCTGAGATGAGGTGTGTGTTTACAAGATGTGAATGTAATAACTATCTTGTGATCAACACTGGCAGCACAAAAAAATATAAAGCATTTTATTTTGTATTTATGTAAGACATGCAGGGTTGTTTCTGGGTATAATGCTCTCTTTCCAGATCACAGTTTGTAGACTTTGCTGTTCACTCGTCACTCACTGCCTCTTATTTTAAAAACAACACAAAGAGAAGGAAGAGGACACTGTGTTTCTTTTAGTTCCCAAAAACATCCCAGAAGTTAACATGAACACAATAAAATTCCAGCACAGGAACATTTTTGTCAGGTCATAGTGAGACAATGCAGTTATAAGAATAAAATCCTGTCATGTTTGATTTTGCCAAATACAGATAAGTATAATCTCAAAGTAATCTGTCATTGAAAAGTTTTAGTCCTAGTCCTTGTTTTTGTGTTTTGTGGATGTTGGATGTACAAGGCCCGCAAGACTGCAGCATCTGATTGGTGGAATGGTAGTCTCAGATATTCAGACCTATTGTAACACCTTTTTAGCGGTGTTCCATATTCAGTATTGCTGTAGATAAGCTTGACACCTTCTGCTACCATTTTGGAATGGGGGAAAAATATTTGGGTTGTTTGGCTAGCTTTAGGATGGTACCTTCTGCAGGATGCTGTGAAAAAAAGCAGGAGAGAAGTTGTTTTGGTAGAAAATCTACAATAAAATGACAATCTCTACAAAAGAAAATGGCATATCCTAGATAAGACAAGTATCTTTACTCAAATCTTTCAGGGTGTAACCACTGCTCAGAGGATGTTGTTCTGGGATATTTTCAAAGTGATAACACACAGATAACAAAAGGAAAGTATTCATCTTCATTCTGACCGAGTACCTCCAGTGAGCCAGATTCACTACTATAGTAGCTCTGCCTGTGAGACCCAGCTAAGGGGAAAATCTTGCAGATTAAGTGTTTCTGTTTGTTCAGTTTCTAAAGAGAGAATAAAGGTTTTCTTGTTCTTTTGGCTGAGTGGAACACCACAGGATACTCCAGTCATCCATTTAATTTTAGTTAAAGTGTAGAAAGTTTAATCTCTAAATCTAAAGGCGACTGAAACATAAGGAAACATGAGGAAAACCCAGCAGAGAGAACTTTCTCCTTCTGTTTCTAAGGTATAAAGGAGTAACAGAGCACCAAACTGGAACTAAACCTCCTGATGAGGCAGAGACAGGCTCGCTGCCATTTTCCCATGAATCATTGCATGACCGTACGTACAGAATGAATGTGACACATTCCAGCTGTGTTACAGCCGCCGCTCATTTCCTTCACAAAGCAGCGATAAAGGAACAATTAGGTCAGGAGGAAGAAGTGGCATCGTTTTTCTTTCCCTGGTGTTTCTGTGCGGTGGCATTATTCACTGTGTTCCTTTCACTTAATCATTGACCTAGAACAGCTCTGACTGCTGAAGGTCACGACCTCTGGTTAAAAGGTCAGAGAGGAGAAGTTCAAGTAAGAAGAGGAAGCTTTTATAGATGTTTCTGTCCTTATCACTTTGGTTCAGATCAAGGTTGTTATCATTAACGAAAACTAACGAAATGCCAAAAACTAGAATTGAAAAAACATTTTCGTTAACTGAAATAAATAAAAACTATTATTAAAAGAAAAAAACAATAACTAACTGAAAATGTATTGTGTGCTTACAAAACTAACTAAAACGTATAAAGATTATGGATAAAATTCCTTTTGTTTTCATCTTTGTCAATGTCAGATTGATACGAAAGTGATTTATTTAGCTCTAACAATTTTAACTAGCAGCCCCATACGACACTTCACCGTCTGTCACTTGTGGTTTCCAGTCGTCTTCTGGTCCCCACTCTACCTGGAAACATGGAGACTAAAGCTGGGAGAAAGCAGCAGAGTCCTGTCTGGGATTTATTTGAATACGACGGAGAAGAAGGGAAAAGATACGACAAAACCAAAATTAATACTAAAACTAAACTAAAACAAAGTATTTAGAAAATAACAAAAACTAATAAAAACTAGCAAACCAGCTCTAAAAACTAATAAAAATTAACTGAATTAGAGGGGAAAAAAAGTCAAAACTAAATAAAACTAAACTATAATGAAAAATCCAAAACTATTAGAACCTTGGTTCAGATACAAATGTCACAATTACTACTATAGGATAGTTTCGTTGTTAAAATCTTACTTCATTCCATATAAAGGACATGCTGGTGTAGCTGAAGATTCAAAGTAGCTCCAAGACATAATACACATTTAAAAGGGTTAGATTTACAGGCTGTTAGAAAGACATTAGGTAGAGAGGTCAGGGTGAGTATTCTCATACTGAGGTTGTGTAGTCTCGCTGTATCTGAATCCTCCTTGTTAACAAAGTTTTGGTTTGCACACCTAATTTGAAAGAACTCAGAGGAAAAAGGGAAGAGTACGTGCATGGGTCTGTGTTTGAGTCTGTGCATTGGTCACCTCATGAGTTTCAGGAAACATTAGACAAGTAAAAGGTAAGTCAAGTCTGGTTTCATTCAAACCAAGAACAAACAAGAAACAAACTAAAATCACATAAAACAGACTCCTGAAAATAGTTGTCAAAAAGTAATCCACGGAAGAAACATCCTTGATTGTAAAGTTTTCCTTAAAATTCCAGTTATCCTGAATAGACCTTGCTCCAGAACCAGAGCTAATATGGCCAGTGGTACATTGACTGAAGCATGGGAACTAGAGCCCGACCGATCGGGCTGTATATAGCATATCATCGGTTAATCAACATTGGTCAAATTGAAACCACTGTATTAATTTTTTTGCTGCTCGGAGAGTCTTTTGCTCTGCTCCTGTGTGTCTGTGCTGCCTGGAGAGTTAGAGGAATACTAAAGCATGTTCAGTTTCAGTTTCACTTTGACAATCACAGACCACTACCCCCCCCCGCCCCCCCACATCTTACGAACTATTCACCCCCATCCACACACTTCCTGTGTACCTCACAATTTCATTCTACAGGCGCATATTAATATCCTATATTAATTGTTGGCTATATTTTAAAGAATGATTTAGCAAACAATTTTTATGTCACTACTTGTAAAATATAGACTCACATCTTCTGCCAAAAGTCTGCTCTCCAGTGTAAAAACTACCTCTACAACCTCTGGTTCCCAACGGGTCACATACTAGTCTAATATAAGACCATTATAGAGCATTTTAAAGTTGCGTAAATTATCTTTGTGAGATAAACAAAGATGCAACTGTTAATTCACATGTCCACCATTATCTAATATAAGACTATTATATCTTATGTACATCAATGTTCTTATTTTATATATTGGCCAATATATCAGATATCACCTTTTCTTTTAGGCCCCAATATCGGCATCGGCCCCAGAAATCCCATATGGGTTGGGCTCTAACTGCAACTCCTTGAAAATCTTAGAAGCTGCTTGGAAAAATGACTTTTTGAATAACTGGATGGTTTACTCATAATGATCTAAAAGTTGAGTGAGGAATGCTGGACACATTTGTGAGACAACACTACTCTGAATACATACACTATGTACCTTAAAGCTGCAGGAGCTGAAATAAGGGATTAAAACCACCAGAAAATGACTGAATATAGAAATGAATGTAACATTATGGAAAAGTAAAGCTACTTTTCCAAACTTCTGTGTCAAGACACTAAGTAGAATCAAGACATTCTTTACAGAATCTGATCAGCAATGGGCGATTACAGCTATCAATCACACATTTAAACCCCTACAGGTCTGAAAACACTTCTAATTATCTAAAATCAGGGCGGTACATGGTACACTTTCAACATCCAGAAAACACACAAAGAGTAGATGCAGAAGTCTCATGTCCTCGTATAAATTATGGAATTTATGTCCAATCATGACACACTGCAGTTTTAAGGACTGTGTACAACAGGAAAGTGTACGATTAAATTACTTTATTAAATGTTCCTTACACAGCAAAGTCCAAGCTAAACATTTACTGTCTGACATGGGGACTTTGTGACAGACTCAGCAGGTGTTTTCTTTGTTTTCACTGACACAAAAAGGCTTAAAGCCAACTCATATGTCAGGTATTGTCAGGACGCCCATGTGGCCTGTAACTGAAACCTGCAGCGTTTGATGTGTTCATGTCGGATGAGACATGTTTGTCCTGCAGCAGAATGAGGATCAAAGCATCGACTGCAACTGATGCTTTCCACTGTCACCGTTACCGGCAGTCAGACTGGTAACTTTGCTTAAATAAAGGAAACTTGGAAAGGCAGTTAATGGCAGATAATAATGGAGGGGGCACACAGGGAAACGCATTTATCAAGCAAAGTGATTAAGTCGAGCAAAAAAATAGTCTGAAAAATCGTAGTCCTGTTTTGATGTTGAACACATTAGACCATGAAACAGAATGAATTTAAGGTATTTAATTTTTAATTTAAGAGATTTAATTAAGTCTAAGTCTCACAAAATGTGGGTGAAATGTAGCCTAGAGGTTTGATGCAAATACACACTTTATATCTCATAGATATAATAGGTTTGGCATGAATAGAGATATGGGAAAGGTATGTTTAATTTGATGAGAAACAAACAGTTAACATCACGGATTCAATGTCACCTTTGAGTCTGAAAAGGTGCTTTTAAAGGTTTATCTGGAGGCAAAAAGGGCCCAAATAGTCAAAAATAAGAAAAAAAAATATCAACATGTTTCAATTAAAGTGCTTCAGAGTTATATGTACAACATGGCAACAGATGTCAGCCTTAGTCTCACTGATTTTTAATATTGCAACATGTTGTTTTAAGCAAGTTTGTGCTGTTATTTTTTATTGGGATACAAGTGACAACAGGTACCATATTCTCTTATCTCTGCAGTGGCTGTTGGGAGTCTTTGGGCTTCGCTGACCTGATTGTGTTACAGTTTAGTACAAGCACAGTCAACGAGACGCATCGCTGACTCTTAAAGCATCAGCTCTCGACCTGGACGACAGCTGGAGCGTGGAGGAGAAAGATGAGCTCAGACGATAATCCTGCTGATACCAAACACTGACGGCAGGACGAAGCTCGCTACACCTGAATGAACATACACACATGTTCAGCCTAAAAGGCTCCAAAAAGTTAGAAACAAACCACATTTTTTGACCACAAATAAATAAATAAATAAATAAAAAAAGCACACACACATACATCGAGTCAAAGACAGCACTCACACACAGACAGTAATGAGCTGCTGCTGATGGTGTGTTCACGGAGCAGGCAGGTGTTTCATGTCAGAGCTGCTGTTTACATTGTCTGGTCTCCATTTCCACCTTAAAAAGCAGCAGCTTCCTGTCTGCCTGACCCACCTGACTGCTCCCAGGTCACAGCGGAAACAGGAGGAGGTGTCTGCGGTTAACTCAACTCAGCTTTAGTGTGTATGTTTCAGTAAGTATTCTGTAAGTAGTCTACTCAGTCTACTATATACTACTACTCAGTATGTGTGTGTGTGTGTGTATATATATATATATATATATATATATATATATATATATATATATATATATATATATACATATATATATATAAATTTTTTTTTTTGTTTGTTTGTTTGTTTGTTTGTTTTTTTTTGGGTACTTTCACTGGAGGATAACTCAGCAAATTAAATTCTAGTCCATATATGACTTCCTATCAGTGCTCAGTAGTAACTATATTGATTTCTCTAAGCATGTCCATGCATTTCTGTTCTTACTGTTCACTGCTTTGTATGTCATCCATGTCATTCATTTGAGATATTTCTCTTCTAGCGAATATTAATACTATATGATGACATGCGCCCCTGAATTTCTTCCCAAAAAAACTTTTAAAACTTTTATTTAACATTCCCAGGCACCCTGTATAGTCCATGACCAGGGAATAAGAAGAGTAAATGCAAGAGGGAAACAAAAAAAATCACTCCAAATTGCCAACTGTCCATTTGCACAAGGACGAATATTATCACTGGACCTCTGTGTTTGCTGAAATGGAAAAGAGTTTTGTTTTTGTTTTTTTTAATGAATATTTACTTTTCAATTACAGTCCTGACTGATTCATATGGGATTAAGATCAGATATGACCTTTATTTATTTATTTATTTTTACAAATTCAAAGAGGTCTACAGGTATTTCTACATCATATAAATAGGGCTTAAGTTGCAGAATTATAAAGTGACAAATGCAAGAAAACAGAGTACATGCTAAAATGCAAAAAAAAATCTTGAAAAAAAAACACTGTTTAAAACCAAAAATCAATCTTGTTTGTGAGAGAGTGGTGACATTTCAGAACTATAGTCATGTGTCTATTATTATAAGTTTGAAAAATACAGTGGTCTAATCTTAAAGTACTTTTTAACCCAAAAATTTATGTTTCCCTCCCTATCAAAGTAACCTAATCTTATTTCAGGACATATTCCCCTTTTTCATGAGGCAAAATCCCCTACTGCCATCCATTTATTCAAGGCTCTACATAATTTCTGACTGAAGTTTAATTATTTTTAGTTCTGCATAAAGACAAATGCATGTTCCTGTATGTAATATATTATAAAAAAAAAAAAAAACATGTAATGTTTCATGTATTCTATCCAGAAGACAAAGATATCTTTGTCCATATTATGGGAACTATTTATACCTTTTAAAGTAATGATCTAGAAAGAAAAAGAAACCTGCAGTGAAGAACGCTCAGTTCAGAGGAATGAAATGAGGAGCTGAGAGGAGAAAAGCTGATTTGGAATAAATGCAGAGAAGGAAGTGAAGATGGGAGGGTGATTCAGGAGGAGAAGGGGGGACGTAATTCAGGTCCCGAGTACAGAAAAGGAAGAGGGGGGTAAATGCTTATGTTCTACTGGAAAAGAGTGAATGAGTAGAAAAGATTCTATGGAGAACTCTTGCTCAGCGTCTGTACGGCGAGAAAAAGGCCACAACTGTGTCAGTGTGTTTATTCAGTGGAGAGTGGCCGGCTCGGCGCTCCGGTCTGTGGGAGCCCCGCAGCCTCCAGCCGGACGCTGAATAAGAGGATTAGCCGAGCCCTGGGAGAGCCAGGCCATCCACAGGTTGTGGGGGTGAGAACTGGTGCCCACGCCAGAATGTGTGACAACCCCCCCGACACATCCTCCTGAATCCCTGCCCCTCTTCTGATGCCAAGGGAATGAGGGTCTAAGGAGGACGGGGGCGGCTTGGGTAATACCCACCGCTGAGACTGGAGGGGACGGCAGGTTAATCTGTGGACAGTCTGGGCTTTTATTTCTTAAAGACCCAACCAGTGGCACCATACCAATATGGTTTGGCACGCTGTCAGCTGTTACTGTCTACTGTACTGGCACAAATATATTTTTCCAGGATATTAAAATGACAGTAGGGGTTGTCTTTGGGCGTTTTGTTTGCTCTGGTCTAATCACTTTAAGACAGTGACATGTTACCTCTATTGTTTTATATGCAAACATGATGCTTATTTGCACAGTGATTCTTCAGCTGTAAGAAGAGCATTGAAACTCCTAATGCAAATTTCTAACATGAGGTGGAAGAAGCACACGTATCTGATCCTTTACAAAGTAAAAGTAGACCGCATACTCCATTACTGAGTAAAAGTACAGCAGCACTATCAACACAGTGTACTTTAAATTAGTTATATTTTCATAGAGCAGTGGTTCTCAACTGCTCTCAGCCTAGGACGCCTATTTGTTCACCATCACGTTGAGAAACATGTTTATAGAATTCCAATCAAGCAGATATATTTTCAAAATGAAGTTAACACATATCACTGTCAGTTCTTTAACAAAATACGCACAGTTTCATCACTACAATCACATTACTCTAACAATAAACTAAGTGGATTGATTACATTCGTCATGTCTTCCATTCCAAATGTTGAGATTTTCTTGTGATCAGACAAGTAGAATTGAGGAAAAATGTTTTTTTTTTACCTGCTGACAGTTTTGGCTGTTGCTTCATCAGATAAAAAAAACATTTTTCCTAAATTCTACTTGTCAGATCACAAGAAAATCTCTAACAATAAACTACATGAGGATCACAACCTGCCATATACAGGGGTTGGACAAAATAATGGAAACACCTTAAAAAATCAACAAAATATAATTTAATATGGTGTAGGTCCGCCTTTTGCAGCAATTACAGCCTCAATTCTCCGAGGTATTGATTCATACAACTTGTGAATTGTTTCCAAAGGAATTCTTCAGTTAGAATACCCTCCAACTCTTAGAGACGATGGCGGTGGAAATCGACGTCTTACTTGAATCTCTAAAACTGACCATAAATGCTCAATAATGTTGAGGTCTGGGGACTGTGCCGGCCATACGAGATGCTCAGCTTCATTAGAATGTTCCTCATGCCATTCTTTAACAATTCTAGCTGTATGGATTGGGGCATTATCATCTTGAGGTGAAGGTGTTTCCATTATTTTGTCCAACCCCTGTAGGTAGGTAAGGCTTACAAAACTGATTTCCTTTAATATACATTGTTAAGTGAAAATAGTTTGTGCTTTAATTCTTAATGAGATTTCAGGTCCGTGTCAGTGTCAATGTATCACACACTTCAACACACCAACTGCCACTAAAAATCGAAGAAGAAGAAGAAGATTCACCTGGGCAAGGAAAGATGGCTGCAAATGACGAGACGGGTCAGACGTTTGGGGCTACAAATACCCATGGATTATTCGTAGCCCCAAACGTCTGACCCGTCTGATCGTTTGCAGCCATCTTTCCTTGCCCAGGTGAATCTTCTTCTCCTTCTTCTTCTTCGATTTTTAGTGGCAGTTGGTGAACCTTGCAACCACAACTCACGTAAACTCACGTCAGGTACAAGAACGAGCAAAGCCGAACGCAGCCGGAATGAGGGAGCCTGTGAGCCTGAGCCCAGGGCAGCCTGAGCCCAGGCACGCAAACCCTGGTTTTACAGACAAATCCCGCTGGGCATTTGTGGATCTGTCACGGCTGAAGTGTAGCAAAATTCGCGTGTGTAAAGAGAGCCAATCGAGAAGCCGCTTGACTTGTAACCAAAGATTTGTCTGTATTTCTGGGTCTTGTAGTGAAAATACTTTGACTTTTCAAATCTGATTACACACACACAAGTTGTTTTACACATTTGCGGATTGTTGTACAGACACACAAATCTCATCACGCATTTACAGATTCATTTACACATTTGCAAATCCGACTGCGCACAGACAGATTGAAATACGGACGCTCAACTCTCCACACGCATTTGCAAATAATATTGCTACAATAATGGCCCCATATCAAAACAACTTTTGTATCCCTTCAGTCTTTTTTGTTTTGTGTATTTCCTCCTGGTCTAAATGAGTTACAGGTAAGTTCTAAGGATCACTCGCAAACTGCCTTTAATTTAAGCAGAGAATTGTTTGTTTTACTCCTGGTATCCAGCTGTCGAATGGAAACAATTATAACAATTATGCAAAAACAGTTGTGGTTTACTCTAATAATTACCATAAGGTATTGTGTAATCATTGTGACAGGCCTAATTATGATTTTGGACATTGGAGATACATGATCAGAAAGTATAAAATACACTGGATCTAAAACATTTGTGGCTCTTCGTGTGATGTGATGACATTGTAGTAACTGTATGACTGAACAGAAGCTGCTCACTCTAAGGCAACTTTAACTTTAGAGTTTTTTAATGTCCAGGCTGAAGTGGTGGTTTGCCTGGCAGACAGAGCTCAGGGCTGTCTCCATCTGTCTTTATTCAACACTGTAAAAGCCACAGTGAGTCTGAACAGCTGGAGTGTTTTACACTTCAGAGGAGTGACCCAGGGCCTGGTCTGACAGCAGAGAAAAAACACAGAAAAAAAGAGTTCTGCTGTCATAACATGTCCACTTCAGGCTACTGTACAAGCCTGCTGCAGGGTTTTATCATGCATCAGGGCTGTTTGTTTCTCACAAAGCACCTGATATCCACTTAAAGCCTCACTGAAAAGAAATACAGTAGATTCAATCATAGATAAGTGAATCTGACAGTAAACAGAGTCTGTAGAGTCACTCACATGTCAGAGCCAAAAGTCTACACAGTCCAAACTCACTTCCTATACACTTCACTGTAATTAGCCATCTCTCCATTGGACATCTGTGCAAAACTTTACCAATATTTACTAAATGTTGACAAAACAGAAGTGCTTTATATCAATTTTTCCATTAAATCACAAATGCGATGATTTGTTTATTATCGAAAGATGACACGAGACGTCATTCCATAAACAAGGTGATGAACATAAATATGGTGTTGATTTACAGATATATTCATTATTATTATCTATTACCCCTCTTCTTCTTTTAAAACTCTTCTTCTTCGCTTGTTGTAACGTCTGTCAACATCATTTTTTTTTTATTCATGTGACTCTAGTTGCAGAAAAAGGTCTTTCCATTGCAGTTTTGCTCGATACACCATTTGCGCTACACCCAAAAAAATCACCTCTTTCCAGCACAAAAACTTTTAATTGAAAAACGAGTGTTTTAGCGAAATTATCATTTTATCATTATATTCCACCATTTAATTTTAATTCTGAGAGTGAAATATATTGAAATTCAACAACATTTCCAATAGTAGTATCTGTCAAAATCATCATTAATATTCATTCATTTTCTGAACTCACTTTATCCTCACTAGGGTCACGGGGGTCGCTGGAGCCTATCCCAGCTACTTATGGCGGGGTCCACCCTGGACATGTCACCAGTTCATCGCAGGGCTGACATATAGAGACAAACAATCACTGTCACATTCACACCTATGGGCAATTTAGATTAACTTATTAACCTATCAGTGCATAAAGCCGGAGTACCCGGAGAGAACCCACACAGACACCGGGAGAACATGCAAACTCCACACAGAAAGGTTCCACCCCCATCGACTGGTGTTAGAATTGAATCCAGGGCCTTCTTGCTGTGAGGCATGAGTGCTAACCACTGTACCATGGAATCACTGTATCCACTGTGTCGCCCTATCATTAATATCATGCTTGGAAAAAAAAAAAAAGTTTTTTGATTTGAGAGAGCAGTAAAGAGCAAAGTTTCCAAACAAGCTTTACTATAAATCCACATTTGGGGAAACAGAGTTTGACCCTGGTAAAGTGCAGATTGCAGAATGTGATTCATCAGAGTGCTCCTGCCAGCTCTATATACAGCAGATCCTCTGAAACAACCTAGAAAGCCACAATAAGACCACCAAAAGGAAATCAAAGTGCCTTGATACAGGCTGCAGGCATTAGACAAATGAAACCTAAAAATCCCTCTACACTGAAACACAGGGGAAGACGAGCTGTAGAAAACTAAACTCATCAGCCCAACAGAGGCCTCAAGGTTTAGGTTCCTCTCATCGATCAGCAGCTCTCATCTCCCTCTTTTAACTATAAATGGCAAAGAACAAAAAGCCATGGATTATCTGCAGGCTGAGTCCATCAACCCTAAAAGGAGGCAGAAACATAAAAGAAGTGGAGCTGCTGTGAGGACGAGTTCACATGAAGCAAACATGCACACAGGAATGAATCAGACTTTACTGAAATATATCCTCTGTGCTACTAGTTTACTATCACCATGTTCTCTCAGCCTAAGTACATACAGTATGCTTTGGACATACTGAATAAAATAACACTGGAAATTAAAAAGAGAATGTAGGATCTATGTATTCAGACATTAATAAGTGTCCAAACGTAAACAGACGCCTCTTTTACAAGCCTCAATCAGCAGGGAGCCATATATCTGACCTTGATTCAGTTCATTATGCACAGAGCTGTTATTTAGTGCTCATGATTAAAAGTGTGCTGAGTCTGCTGCTGCTGGAAGCCATAACTAAAGCACTTAAACACTGAAGAAAACTTAGAAATGCACTTTTTCCCTTAGAATGTTCTGCAGGTACAATATGTTTTCTTGTATTACAAGATGGGTGTACTTAAGGGGTCATATTTTGCTAAACCCACTTTTATTAGTCTTTGGTAAATTTATGTGTGTATTTAGACCCTAATAGTTCATAAAGTTTGAATTTGAACCCTCCAGGTGCTGCAAAACTATCTTTATATTCATTTTGGCAAAAATCGAGTGGATTTCTGCAAGCCATTTTAATTCCTTCTTAATTTGTCTATAACTAGTTACGTCACGACATTTGCACATATAAGGTCAAGACTTATGACGAACATTTTTCCGTGTATGACATAGTATTTTGTCAGCAGCAGCGGTAGTAGTCCATACTGAAAATATGTCCTAACTTTGAGCCAATTACCTAAAATGTTCAGTTGTTGGTTGAACAGGACAGAGCAGCACAGCCAACAACCTGGAGGGGGTGGGGCATGAAGTCGCTCATTTGCATTTAAAGGGCCAGCACTCAAAACAACCTTTCTGGTGTCATTACTCAGAAATAGGGTTGAAGGTGGACCTGTGGAGTTTAATTAATGAAGAATTCAGAACCAAGCATAGCATTTACAGTTTATGTAGACCACAGGGAAATGTTTTAAAATGCATAATTCCATTTAAAAAAGCTAAATATCACTCCTTTAACATTTATGTGTTGCATAGGAGTTGCCATCCAATATTCATTCTTAAATCCCCATAAGTCATGTTTCAATCTGTAATATGTGATAGACAACAACCTCTACAGGCCTTGTTGTGTCCAAAAAGTATTGAAACATTCGTCTGAAGATAAGAGGATTCACATATGTCTAATTTTGTCAAATTGAGTAATGGTATCTGAAAAATTTGGGATGCACTTCAGCCGCATATATGCCTATTGAAAATGAACGAATTTTAGTCCAATGCAAATGTATCAAAGAATCATATATGTGTACTACTGAACATTAACATGTGTTTCATGGAGCAAAAGATATGATAACAAGGCTATTTTTAAAATATAAGGAGTAGAAAGTACAGATAATTGCATGAAAATATAAGGAGTAGAAGTAAAAAGTCAGATGAAAAAGAATTATCCCAGTAAAGTATAGATAACCAAAATTATCTATTTATTTGTATTTGTACTTCGTTATTTGACACTTCTGCAAAGTGTTCATTTGTTGGTGGTTTTGGTAGATGTAAGTGTATTCTGGGATGCTACTTTAAGAACATAATATTTTACCACTAAGAAGGATCTTTTCCCAAAACTGTACTGTAGAGTAGGAGATTTGTTTTCCTTTTAATCACCATTAAGTTAAGTGGTGTTGTTCTAAGTGCTGTTTGGTTGTAATGCTCACTGTCCATACACTTTGTCCATCAACACACCTCTTACATGTTGTTAAGATGGCACCACCCACACAAAAAAACAGGTTATAAAGCAACATTGTGGGTGCTCAGTGTTTATCTACAGCTCAGAGAGACGATGGAAACTTTAGACAGCAGATCCATTATTCATCTACTCCCCCCTGAGACGGATCATTTGTTTCTAACCACAGATACAGGTCACACAAGAGTACACGCACACACACAGTGACACACACACACACACACACACACACACACACACACACAGCTGTCAGTGTCAGAGAGCTGTTATCACAGTCCAGTGCACTGAAGCTGGTGTTGGAAGATGCAGACCAGAAACATAATACTGCAGTTAAAAGTTATAGCATGACCACACACTCCGGACCTCTATAGCTGTCTGAAAAACACACACCACCAACAGTTATACAGACAAAGAAGCACTAATCCTTATTTAATCTTCATTTTTTATTTAGATATGGTCATGTTTTAACAGTTGTGAGTCAGCTGAATAAGATAGCAGTTTACATTTGTACTGGAGTAAGGTCCATAATAGATTTTTTTTTTTTTTTTTTTTTTGCACCAACTTCCTTTCAATGACAGTCTTACCTCCTGTTTTTGCATAACTATGGTGTGAGACACATTATCATTACCACTTCTAGATAAAAATGGTACCTCCTATAGAGCATAGAGCTCTTGAGGTACATCCCATGTGTGTTCTGATATTAGAAATGAAGGATAAGACAGAAGCATTCAGACTCAATAACTATCCAAGACTGAGGATCTACGCTTATCTGAGGTTGAGAGGAACCAGCTTGTCCTCTTCGGTAAAAACACCTGCTGCTGCCAGGAATGATCTATGACCATAATATCTGGATTAGCTGTGAATGCTTCAGCACCTGGAAATGGGAGAGAAAAAAATCTCATCTCCATTATCCCTGGTGGCTGTAATGTGGAAGAAACTTAAAAACCCAAGAAAATGACAATGAAGAAGGTGAATGAAGAAAATAGTCACTTTTCCATTGGACATATGTGCAAAACTTTACTGATATTTACTAAATATCGAAAAAACAGAAGTGCGTAATGTCATTTTTTTCCATTAAATCACAAATGCGATGATTTGTTTATTTATTATCACAAGATGACACGAGAAGTCATTCCATAAACATGGCGACAAATGTAAATATGTTGATTTACATATATATTCATTATTATTATTATATATTACCCCTCTATCTCATGCTAAATTAAAAAATGATTTGGTTTCCTGGTGTGTTCACACATACCAGGCCATGTTGCTTTTAAAACTCTTCTTCTTCGTTTGTTGTAACGTTCATCAACATCCATTTTTTTTCTTATTCATGTGACTCTAGTTGCAGAAAAAGGTCTTTCCATTGCAGTTTTGTGAGATATACCAATTGCGCTACACAAGACAAAACACCTCTTGCCAGCGCAAAAACTTTTAATCGAAAAATGAGAGTTTTGGTGAAATTATCGTTTTTCCATTAGGTAAAATTTTTTTGCGCAAGTTATAGTCGCACAATTTGAGGGTCAATGGAAAAGTGACTAGTGACAATTCTCAGGAAAATTGTGCAGCCACAATCTGTTATTTGATCACAGTGGATAATAGAGATATGGACATCAGTGGATTTTAAGTGAATCCGAGTGCTAATATTATTATATGAAAGATGGCAGATATATATATATATATATATATATATATATATATATATATATATATATATATATATACACACTGAATATATATATATATATATATATATATATATATATATATATATATATATATATATATATATATATATATATATATATATATATATATATATATATATATATATATATATATATATATACACACTGAACAAAAATATAAATGCACGACTTTTGTTTTTGCTCCCATTTTTCATGAGCTGAACTGAAAGATCTAAAACTTTTTCTATGTACACACAAGGCCTATTTCTCTCAAATATTGTTCATAAATTTGTCTAAATCTGTGTTAGTGAGCACTTCTTCTTTGTCCTTTGCTGAGATAATCCATCCACCTCACAGGTGTGGCATATCAAGATGCTGATTAGACAGCAGGATTATTGCACAGGTGTGACTTAGGCTGGCCACAATAAAGGCCACTCTAAAATGTGCACTTTTACTGTATTGGGTGGTCCAGGGGGGTCAGAAAACCAGTCAGTATTTGGTGTGACCACCATTTTCCTCACACAGTCTTCTTCATGAATTCTCTGAAACAGCTTTGGAGATGGCTTATGGTAGAGAAATGAACATTCAATTCACAGGCAAAAGCTCTGGTGAAGATTCCTGAAGTCAGCATGCCAATTTCATATTCCCTCAAAACTTGTGACATCTGTGGTATTGTGCTGTGTGATAAAACTGCACATTTTAGAGTGGCTTTTTATTGTGGCCAGCCTAAGGCACACCTGTGCAAAAATCGTGCTGTCTAATCAGCATCTTGATATGCCACACCTGTGAGGTGGATGGATTATCTCAGCAAAGAAGAAGTGTTCACTAACACAAATTTAGACAGATTTGTGAAATATATTTGAGAGAAATAAACCTTGTGTGTACACAGAAAAAGTTTTAGATCTTTCAGTTCAGCTCATGAAAAATGGGAGCAAAAACAAAAGTCGTGCATTTATATTTTTGTTCAGTATATATATTAACCCATAAAGACCCATACAGCTACTGGCAACCAAAATTACCATCTGCTATAAAATATTTAATAACTTCTGCACTACTAACTCTATCAATGAATTGAAATAATTTGGGTAAAATACAGTTTGTCATCTTTTCATGGTCATCAGATATGATCCATTTGGACGTTCAAAGGCTTTGTTGTGAACATGGAAATACCAACATCTTCTACAACATTGATTCACCAGTAAAACCCATAGAGTTTGATAAATGACAGTGGATGGAGACACTTGTTTTATGTTCAGTTATTGATAGATTTGACTGAAAAAGTCCCTTTCCTCAGTTTTTGATAGAATGACCTTCAACTTTAAAGAACATCTACATGATCAGTAAATTAAATATAGGAAAATACTTGATTTTCATTAAAAAAAAACACAAATACAGAGGATAATATTATAATAAATGGTGATAAATCACTTAAGAAAGGTTAAATATGGAGAACAATTCATTTGGGAACTGCCATAAAAGGAGCATTGGGTCTTCATGGGTTAATCTAGGAAGCTTGTAACAGTATCTCTAAAACAAAGCACTCCCTTTTATCGTCTAAACATTTTACTAGGGGCAAAAAGCAACAGTTTGTTGTCTGTTGTGGGTCTAATCTGTCTAAAACCAAAGCAGCTTTGGAAACGACATAAAATGAACAACTTCACATCCAGATTTTACACAATCGGCTCCAGTCGACTGCAAATGTCGTCTCAGCTTTCTGTCTTTGTTGTGTTTACTCGGGTTCTCAGTGCTGACGCAGGCTGCCCCATCAACACCTATTCAACCTCTAAATGTCTGCTGGGTACCTGCCCATCGCTCGCTCAGTGCCAGTCTCTGCCGTCGCTGCATCAAACCGCTTCCTCCCAGTTCATCAGCCCGACCGACGGGCTCCAAACATCCGAGATGTTTAAACAAAGAGAACCGGCTCACAGAGACTTGTTTACAGGAAGACGAAGATTTACAGGGAAATTAAGAACCAGACGGCTCAAAAGCAGCAATCTGAGTGACGTCTTATTTATTTAACCTTCACTTATAGCTATGCCAGGCTCAGCGCGGCACATTGGATTTAATCAGACATCAAAGCATCAGAGTGTTTATAACAGCAGAGGGGTGAGCGTGGCCCTCTGCAATTAAGGGAAAGATAATTAAAGCACAGTACAGTATATAGATCAGGTTACTCAGTTTATAATTTTGAATATCATATTATCTACAACCGGAAAACTGATCCTAAAAAATAGTGTTGGACAGAAGTTCCTATTCACATATATTAAACGTGCAGTGCTCAATAGCTTTTTGGTGTTATTGAGTAAAAAATCCACAATTAACTATCAGCATACTGTAATTCATTTACTATGACAGGAAACAACTGGCTGTAGAAAATCTACCCCTTGACATAGACTTATCCTTGGTGTTTTCAGACAGGTAGGAGGGTGAAATATTTGATGGCTGTAATTACCAATTGGATGTAATTACCAGTCACTGATCAGATTAAGTCAGATGTGATTCACACAGATGCATGGAAAAGTGTCTTTTCCACAGCAGAGGGTGAAATGAATGGTGTCAGTTCTTCTATATTTCCAAGCAATCTATTTAAAAGCAATCTGCACCCGAGACCGGAAGTGACCTAATCACCATACCAGCCTCGGATCCGCGCTGCACGGGCTCACCTTATAGAACAAACCATTCAGTGATATATCAGGGACAATGAAGGTTGCTCTTTTTCTCTTTGCCTCAAACAGGCTAGCAGATAGAAAAGTATTGCCTGTATTGCCGCCATTGTAGACAAATGAACAGAACAGTTGCTCGGTTGATGACGTAAGGGTTTGTCACTTCTGTGTTTGTTGGATAGCTATAGAATTCCTCCCACACCACCACCTATTGTTTTGGCCCTCTAATAACCACTCAATCTTGGGCGCGGGCTGAGGTACTTTCTTGTGAAGGCAACATCTGCGAGAAAGGTGTGATCGTATCCAGGTACAGCACAGATCTGGATACCCAGTCTGAAAATGCCCTAAAATGTTTTATTCAATAAGCATCCAACTCACTTGGCGAGACAGCTGTCAGTCACACTTGTCAGTCAAAGCCCAAACAGCAGGCATTAATGTTACTCTCAAAGGACTAAGATATTATTATTAGGGCATTTTTTTTATAAAAGGACCACTGACATTAATTAAAGGGTCTAACACCAGAATGACTTCTAGAAAATTGTCGTTGACTTAACATTTCCAGGGAGAGGTTCCAAGTCTATGGAGGCCAGTGTAACATAGTTTAGCTAATGTATTTCCACAGGCCATAGCTTCATTGTGCGGTATTTTGGTAGCTGTATTGGTTCAGTAGCGCCCTCTCTAAGGAGCAGTCAGTAAATGCAACTGGAAGACCTGACAGTCAGTTTGTGAAAGTTTATGGGGAGGGTTGCCAGTACAGCTTTGCCTAGAAATGTGGTGTATTTGTAATTTTAGGTTTACTATATGAGCACGGTGCCCATGGGTACGTGGTAGCCCTCAGGAACCACAAGTCGCCCGCAAGGCATGTTCTAAAAATAGCACTAGTCACCATGGAGCTAGGTCTAAAAATTACATTTAATTGTGTTGCTGTTCTTTTTGACTCAATCCTTGCAATTATGCAGAATTGAAAATGACAATATTGAATGTAAAATGTTACAACTAAATATATTTTATTCATATATGAACACTACACTTGTCTGGGGTCAAAGTTCAAACCTCTATCTTACTCTTTACCAGTACTAACATGTGGGTGCAGCTATGATGGGGAGCCAGATGCAGTTTTTAGACCAAAAAGTAATAACCTGGCAGAAAAGGGAAAGAGCACTGTACAACAATTGGGAGGATTGTCTCGTGTGAGGCAGAGTGTGGCGATTCAATGTGGAGAAACACTTGTATGCTGCATAACAGACGGTGTTTAGTACAAACAGGACATAATGCACAAAAATATAACAAAATGAACTGAATTATGAGAATCTTAATCAGGAGTTTTTTTGCTGAGTGTTTTTATTCCTCTTTAGGCATGAAGAAAAAAAAAAAAAAAGCAATGCCTTTGAATTTTTTTATGAACCTTTTTTTCAGGAAGTTACAGAAATATCCACTGAGCTGGACACCATGTGTTTAATTTTAGAAGTAAAAAAACAAGAATTTACTGATATACTGTGTGAAAACTATGAAATGAAAACATATTTAATGCTGCTAATCTTATGTTTTCTCACATTTTAACATACTGTAATAGTAGTTATTACTCACTTCATGGAGATAATATAAAAAAAAAAAAAATTGTTTGAAAAAACCCCAAAACGTGTTACTGCAGATCAGGTTTATTTAGAACAGCAAAGTTACAGTAATGGTATGGGATAATACATAAGTGTCCACTGTGTTGGAACTAAAACAATAAAATCCATGAATATACAAGAGAACAGCATTCTAACAGCTGTCCACTGTAGTGACCACTATGTATGAAAGGGTCAAATAGATCTGTTTCCTGCCACAGGAAATCAGGAAATCATTGTTAGTCTCATGACAGTCTCTTCACATATGAACATTACTATTATTGTTATTATTTTTAATTTTATTATTTAAGGTGATCCATGCAACTTATTACTATTATTCTACACATTTGAAAGTTGCAGAGGTAACACCATCATAATTTTCCCTTCAGTTTGTTCAGAGTTGAAGATGTCTCTGTAGCTTCAACATGACTAGACTTGTTGTGGTTTTTGCATCTTTTTGTACTTAGTTTACTTTACTTTACTTAACTACTTTACTAGTTTTTTAACCTTCCATGAGGTGAAATATTGGTTGGTTGGTGATGTGCATCATATCATATCATATGCAATGAGAGATGCAGTCCACTGAACCATTTTACATAAAACTAGATGTTAAAGACACAGATACTAAAGAAAGTAGAAGGGGCAGGACTTTGCTCTTCTATTGGGTTTAAGTGTAACACCATTATAGCAGGCTGCCTAAGCGGTGCAGGGTGTTTTACAAGGTGTTTTCTTTGCAATAGAAATGTCAGAATATGTCTTTTTTGCCAATTCTTTTACACATTTATTTTCAGGAAGAACTTAACTTTCAATATCTGGCCATTAATTATCATTATCATAAATAATAAATGCATAAAAACAGTGTGTTTTAGTAAAAAGAAAAAAAAGGACTTCAAGTTTTTAGCATATTTATTGTCAGAAACAACTATATATGTCTGTAACAAAACTTTCTGAGATTGCAGAAATAATCTTTTAACTATTTTACATCTGCTCAAACATGCTTTTTGGTCTTGAACATTCAGTATCTATAGTGTAGCCTGATATTTTTTGTTATTTCCAGATGTTTTTTTAGCCTGTGTGGAAGTCTCTGAAACAGTTCCTTTCCACTTGTAATAGAGTTCCACATTCCTAGTGTTAAGTGTAATATACTGTCACAAAGCTCAGGATCTAAGCTTTCTGATATTGATTAATTTTGTGGGTAGCGTAAATGCTCAAGGAGTTACACTATTTTGAATACTGTAAAGTGCAAAATGTAGCACTGGAGAGGCTGCCGTCATCGAAGGGTAAAAAATAAATAAATCTTCCCTCAGTTGCTAGGTCAGTTTTTTCATGGTACCCTAGTGATAACCCTGGTGGCCATGTAATTGTGTAGTACACTATGTGAGTATGTTATATAATACTGTAGCATGTCATGTGCAGTATTTTCATGACCAGTGGGTGATCCCAGACTTGGCCAGTGTCAATCAACTCGTCACGAAGTGTGATCCAGAACAACTGGTCCGACCAAAATCTATTTAAGTTGTTTTTAAGTTTATCCTCTCAGAATGGAGCCTTTGGAGGGCATCCCACCAGTTGGGAACCTCGGCTCCACTGAAAACCTGAACAGCAGTGAAAAGCAGCGAGTTTCCTTCTTCACCCAGATTCCCTCTTGTATGAAGCGTCTGTTCCAAGCCGAGCTGTTTTGGTTCCAGCAGACGTGTTTCTAATCTAATCGTACACACAGTGACGAAACAGTTTGTCAGAGGTGCAAAGAAAAGCTCCTCTAACAGAAAAACGACTTAATTAAACACTGGAGCTGAATGGACAGAGGAGGGTGCCAACACTGTATCCCACAGGAAAGACAATAAGAGAGGAAGTCCATCAGTGTGCATGTAAAACCCTCCTGTTATGTTATAATGATTAGGGAATTTCATTTACTCCTCAGCTCAGGCTTTTGATGACAAACAGGTTATTCATGATGTTTCTTGCAAGGTCTTGTAGCCCACTTAAAGGACTTTTTATTGAAATTAATTTTAGGACTAATGTGGCATTCAAGTCATGTAGGACTTTTGAGCTGCCAAGTAGGGAAAACAGGCAGTAAACAGTGAACAAATCCACCGATTCTAAGCCAGTTTGAGCCCAAAATGCAAAGCAGAAATGAAAATAGCATTTGAAATTGCATCTTATAAATTTACACTAACAGATAAATGGGTAATTCTGTAAAAAATAAATTAATTAATTTAAAAAAACAACCTCACAGAGGCTGGCCAAACCATTAAGTATGTATGAATAATATAACATCTTTACATTTATATAGATCTGCAATAAATATTAGCTGATGAAAAGGTTATTTGAGGACATTCAATAAAAAATATACCAAAAGTACACGCAGGATCAAATAAAATTGCACAAGCACACACTTAATCTTATGACTCTCTTGTTCTGGCCAGCCGTTTATTGTCTATTTTCCAATGATAGATACATTCTTGCATCAGTAGCCTACATTGTTGAATTCCCCATGGATGCCGAGTGTCAGTGGGTTGTCTATGAGGCAGCACCGAGCTGTTTTTTTCACTGCAGGAAAGCATGGTGGTCATTGGCTAAATGCATAAAATCATCCCACCCAGAAGCCTTCCACGGACGTTCAGCATCTCTGGGGGTGAATGGGTCAGTCAGTAGTCGGGATAGGACTCAAGAATCGGTTCTTTTTGAGAACTGGTTCCCAGTAAGTCAGTTTCTTGGAATCGTTGGCCTGCCTGCTTAACGATTCTGCTCATCATTTCCGCCTTTGTTGCATATACATGATGATGTCATGTGTACGCTGCATTATTTTGCTTTAGAGCGTAGTCAACATGGCGTCAAGGCAGAAACACTCCTAAGTTTGGCTATATTTCATGCAAAAAGATGACACCAGGGCCAGTTGTAAAACTTGCAAAGCTTCCATTTCTTCAAAGGGGGGAAATCCCTCCAACATGCTCAAACATTTGTCCACACAGCACACAATTTATCTGCAGGAATATCAAGTGTTGGATACACTACTTAGCAATGCTTGTGAATCTAGCAGCAGAGAAAACACCAGGGCGTCAACCCGGTTCGGTGGGGGCAACAAACGTCCTGCCCCCTCAAATAAAAGTTTCCAAAGGTAGGGAAAAGGAAAATGATGTGCACAACAGCGGGAAACATCGGAATTAGTAAAGTATCTTAAGTTTCACTTTCACTTTGTACAGTAGGTAGCATGGTGTGGACCCCCCCGCCCCCAGTCCCATGTGGATATCGGTGGAAGAGAGGTCATTTTCCAAAGTGCCATGACTACATCAGCTGAAGAGATAAAGGGTCATACACCTGCAAGTGTGTATTGCTGTGGTTTTGTGGTACAATTGAAGCACAACAGCCTCAATAAAGCATTCCTTTTATTTTTAATTGCTTTGCTATAATACGACAAGTTTAATGATGGAGCCGTAAGATGAGCTTCCCCTGTTTTAAAGACCAGCCGCCGCCACTGGTTTTCATTGTGTATTTTGTGTTTTCAAGCTCCTTAAAAATGAGTGCATTTGTCTATTAAAGGTCACTCAGGTCCAATAACATTTGTCCTCTCCACATAAAACAGCGTCCCTCTGTCCACAAAACCTTCACCTGTCCTCGCAGCAAGTAGTCCCGCCTCCTCACGCTCCATCATCTGCAGGTCACAGCAGGAGCAGCGAATCTGCAGCCAAATACTAATTGCTTTTTCACCTGCATGAACCCGTCATGCTGCTTCAGTCGAACATCATCAGCACAATCAGCCGCTCATTAGCAGCCAGACATTTGTGATGGTGCCTTGGGGATGCGGGACTATTTTGAGGAATGACCTAAATGAAATGAGGCGGGACACACAGAGGAAAAATGGATTTTACACTTTGTCCTGTTTTAACCTTGACACACTTCTGCTGGATTTTCCCCACGAACGGAGTACACTCATGACAATAGACGGCTCCATTTCATTAAATTTATCCTCAAAATGAGACACGTTTAATAAAATAAGGTGCTATTTTCATCACTATCAGTTATTTCAATATTCTGCCACATGTGCTTTAATTGTTACATGCTGATCATTTTGCATTTATGAGTATTTTATTAATAACGAGGGATGATTTGTATTGTTGAGCCTTATACAGGGTTCCTACACATTTTTCAAGGTCAAATTTAAGCACTTTTAAGGGTCATTTTCAAAATTTTCCAGCCCAGGCAGCACCTTATCACTGGGGTAAAATACATATCTACAGGAATACATATACTCATGATTTTTTTTTTTCACTTTTTATCACAATGATGTACACTGTATTATGCTATAAACATCTAACATTATGTTTCATAAAAGAAACAAGTTTAGAAATTCAAGGAGAAGACAAAGTTGTGTCCCAAGAAAAAAGGGAAGTCACCTGGCGTTCTTCAGACACATTCTCACTTAGACAAAGATTAAGATAAAAATGTACCTGGAGTCGACCTGAGAGCACCTGCTAATTTTCCTTTTTTGACATAAACTTTTATTTTTTAAAATGTTTCACCTCTCAGTAAGTAACTTTAGCTTGGCATCTAGCCTGACAGAGTTAATATTAAAATAAATAAATCACATCGCAGAGTTATAATTGCAAGCACTTTCAAGCACTTAAACAAAAATTCAAGCCATTTTCAGACCTTGAAAACACAACATTGAAATTCAAGCATTTTCAAGGACCCGTACACACCCCGACTTATACAGTTTCAACAACTAACTTGAAAGTAGAGATTTTATTTAACTGTATTTTAATGAATTTGTTACGGAATTTAAAGAGGTTTAGTTCTTCCTGATTAAAAATGGTTGCACATGAGAAAAAGCTTAACTTGCAGAGAGGATATTAGTCTGACAATAACAAAAAATATATAAAATAAATGAAAAATGGCTGATGGTTTATGTTGATATTTGTCATTTCAACTTCGATTAAGAGCAGACGAGAAGGTGCGATCGAAATTTCTTTCTCTGTCTGGTCAAAGTCAGACTAGATGTCAGATTTTCACACCTTAAATCTAGTTACACTGGACTCTGGTTCAGTTCTGGTTCAATATGGTGAACACAGTAATCAAAATCAAATGTAAAAAAAAAAAAAAAAAAAAAAAAAAAAAACAGGAGGAAAAGAGGCGGTGGTCTCCATCAGACCCCCAAATTAGGATGACTTTATTTGTGATGAAAATGAGACCCGACCAGCTGTCCTCTGTAAGTTTGACCTGGTTACTGCCCAGTTTTACACCAGAAACCTGACGTACAGTATGATTTGTTCCATGTGCAAGAATACAATTTCCCGTTACTCATATTTTTCAATCATTTAGAGCAGTTAATGGAATTTAAAGGCAGTTAACCCTCAAAGACCCAACCACATCTACTGATCTAAAATGTTTAATAACTGTTGAACCACTAATCCCGTAAATACATTTAAATAATTCATGTAAAATTAAGTTTGTCAGCTTTTCAGCAGCATCAGATGTCTTTTTCAGATGCATCCATAGGCGCTATAGTGAATGTGGAAACACTGTCATCTTCAGTAGCATTGGTTCACTGGTAAAGCCCATGTAGTTTGACAAATGACAGTGGATGGAGACACTTGTTTTTATGTACAATTAATATGTTTTCTTTGTTTTCATATAAAAACCTTTGAATTCACGGAGCTTTTAACACCTACATGGTCAGTATATTAAATATAGCTGAAAAAATCTAAGTGATGAGGTAATGGTTATATGTAGAGAGAAATTAATTTGGACATCACCACAAAAAATTGCTCCAGGTCTTTATGGGTTAATATAAACATGTTACATTTGTTTTAGTGATTTTGAATATAAGTTTCATTTTTGATTTTATACATACACGTTTTTATCAAACAATCAATCAGCTATCAATACCACACAGGCTAATAGTAGCCCATAGTAGCTTGCAAGACTGTTTAAATTTAAGCTATTTTAAAAAACTAAAACGCTCTGAGCTTTTGAGAATTTATGCATGGCTGCAGCCTCAATTTATTTGCTGCTTTATCATTTATATTGTAACTGTCTCTACTTCGCAGATGCTTTTTTCCAAAGTGCCTTACAGGGGAAAACCAATCAAATTAATCAATCAATCAAATTTTATTTACTGATATACTGAGTGAAAACTGTGAAATATTTATTCTATTTTTCTTATTATTATTTTCACTCACGGCTTCACACAACATTCACACTTCATTGTCCATACTATATGCACTGAATGACAATGATGTTGAACTGCGGTAACCTTTTAATATCCACTTTTTTGGGGGGTTATTCAGCCTCATTTGAAATACAGCATATCGTTGCTGTCGGGTAGAAACCTTGTAAGTCTATTTTTGGTCTTTTTTTGTTGTTGTCATAAAACACATCTATTGGTCAGTCTTCATGTTGGCCTGACGGTTTTAGAAATACTTAACCAATGAAAAGTGTTGAAAATCTCTCATGACTACATCTGTTAACTCTATTAATTTACTTAGAATATACATCGCTTTTCCAGTTTCCTGAAAAATAACCGTTTTGGACATAAGAGGTTTCCGCCCGACAGCAACGATATTCTTACTTCTTTCTTTAACATGTGACTGAAACACAACAAAATAATCTAGAGCAGATTGGGAAATGACAGACAGCATCTGTGGCAGGTGTACTTTGCATTCTGGGATGCAGGCACCAGATAATGTAAACAGTAGCTTCTAATAGCAGCAGTAGCATTTAGAGAATGTAAGTCCAAAATACAAGACCTTCATATTTTATTTATCATCTTCTTCCCACCTCAGTCACATCAATCAAAATAAGCGGTCAGTGAACACTCTTGCATCATTTGTAGCGATGCATTTTGTTTTGGTTTTTGCTTTATTCTTTGTGAACTAAAATTGAAATAAAGGGGAAAACTCTGCCTGATGCACTCATCAAAAAAGTCCATCTGGAGACAGTGAAGTCAAACCTGAAACAAAAATCAAAAACTCTCTGTAGCAATGAAGAAACCTGCACATTCACATCACCTACAGTGACTATAACAACTTCAGGTTTTCACTGAGTCAATGACACATCATTTAGTATCGCTATAAGAATGAATTTTACATCTTTGCCTCTGTTTTATCATGTACCATTAACAGTCTAATAATAAACTGGATTTGTTTTCCTTTAATTACCACACGGTGAACTGGAGCAGAACATTAGCATGGCTATACACAGTAAAGACACATCTGAGGCACAGACTGCACATCTGGCAGTTATCATCACCGGTTTGATTTGCAGTCATTTTCAGTTGCATTGACTGACGATGTCACATCATGTCATACCTGCTTCCACTTAGATTTAACTGCTGTAATTTTCTGGTACTTAAAAGTTTAACCTTTCACACCTTCTCACGCCTCTCCCTCATCCACAGTCAGGTGAGACAATACGACCTGCGGCTTCACTCTGCAGATGAACCAGTCTGACCAGGATGAGGACAGATTCTGCCTCTGGGCTCTGGAAACATCTGTGCGTGATGCTGCAGATCAAACTGACAGCTGACCTCTGCAGATCCTCACTGTACCTGCACCACAGACACCTATGAAGCCCTCAGAGACTGCTCCAACATCAGTTTTATTTAAATTATTCAATGTCAGAGTAGTGAGTAATATACTTTAAATAGCAGGCATAGTGAGATGATTCTCTCCTCATCTTCATCAGCACCATCCATGTATAATTTAGAGCACTGTGAAAATCTGCATACAAAGCATTATAAGCAGCACAAGACTTTAACCGCCAGAAATTAAGAACAATGCACAATACTCATAGATCAGACCCACAACCTCAGCTTTAGCCTAGTAGCACTTTAACCCACAATCCATAAGTGGAAACCCATTACAGAGCATGTTTGGAGGACAGAGGGATGATCATCACGCAATGTGACAATCATAAACCTGATCAAATAAGCTCATTAGCAGCATAACACGCAGCACACCACCACGCACATGTGGTTTGGGAATGTTCTATAATGTACAAGCAGATGTCTGACAACTCATGTGCACATGTCCTCCTCAGTGAGAACTCACCACATTTCGCACTTTGCAACACAGAGAGCACACAGACAGGACCTTCTTTGTTAATGGTCGTCAATGGAGATAATGCTTTGTCTACAAAACTTTGCTGGAGAATATTATCACTGAAATGGAAATGATCTCACAAAATTCACAAAAAAAATCTCACAAAAAAACGTAAATACAAGGAAAAAGGAAGCTTAATAAGTGAGTGTCGGGCCTAAACCTGTATTTAAAGCTGAAATTTGCAGATTTTCCTTCATTCAGTGACGACTTTGTACTGTAACAATATGTTTTTTTTTCATTGCAGTGATTTGGACTTATTTAGAAAGACTTTAGAAAGTGCTGGCACAAGTTTTGAACAAGAAATATATTGACAATGGTGGTTTTTTTTGGGTTTTTTTATAGCGACTAAAAATGTATTGCACCGAAAATAATGGTTTCAGCTTGTCTTTACAGACAGAGAGGAATCTCCAGAAACATGTTCATCTTAAGAGGAGCAGAGGAAAAAGTATCAGGTTTGACAGATTGTACTGAGTATAGAGATGTTCCTGGATATAGAGACATTCCTGGATATAGAGACAGGTGGATCGCAACAGCTTTAAAGTTTAAAAGATTTCAGGGGCTTTAAACTTCCTTGTTGTGTCTTGTTTCAGCCCTCTTCTCTTCTTCTTATTTCTTTGGGGTCCTGACAGAATACTGTTCAGCTTTGACCCCTGCTACTGTTAGCTTGTAATGTCGCTGATCGAGGAATTTAAGCTCATTCTCCTGCTGAACTCAATTGAAGCTGATCTGGATAAGAGGATCAGACTAATGCCTGAAATGTAAATGTAAATGTTCTGTAAATACTTGAAAAGCCTCATCGAGGCCCATCCAATCCTTTTGTGCATGCTAACATCTGCCTAAAGCGTCTTCACATTCACCTGCTTAGATCCCCTCCACAGGCTGGTGAATGGGGAAGAAAAGAAGTGAATCAACCCTTTTACCAAAGAGGACTTTGACCGACCCGCGTCTTCCACGCAGGCCTTTTATCGCTGGCCTTTTTTTCTGCATCACTTTTTAGGATTTCACATTGAGCGGTTTGAGAGACCATCGAGCATCCAGGACGAAGGACAGACCACACACTCGCAGGCAGCTGAAGAGTGGAGGACAAATCAAATGGCTCTCCACCAGCTACTCTACGGGGGCTCCACTTGTTCTATACTGCAATGCGCTCTGGTGTAAGGGCCCCTCCTTTTCAGAAGCACCATGGGCCACCCGGATCTGCCCCGTCATCCATTACAGCGTCCAGAGTGGCAGTGGGCAATGAGGAGGGGGATGGGGAGGAGAAGGGGTGGGTGATGGAGGTGGCAGAACGCCAGCAGGACACCAGCAGAGACAAGATGGTTGGCTAACCCCCACCCACCCAAAAAAGAAAACACCCTAGCCCTCATCATTCACCCACCCAAGAACCAGAGGGGAGACAAATGAGGAGGAGGAGGAGGATTAAAAAAACCTTAAGGGGGACAAGGAGGAGTATAGGGGACAGACAGTAGAAGGATGAAGGCATGAGGCTCAAAAAGGGGGAGAAATGTGGGACAACAGGGAAACAGAAGATGTGCAGGAGTAGAGAAAATGAGAGATTAAGAGCTGGGGGGAAAAAGGGGTAAAAGAGGAGGACGGAAAAAAGGATAAACAAGACCGAAGAGGAAGAATTTTTTAGAAAGGCTCTGGCCTCGAGGAAACACACTGAAAAAAAAAAAAATCTCAATTTTAATGTGCCATGTCTAAAAATCCTAGTCCGTTAAGAGAATGTATTGGATTTTTTTTTTTTACTATATCCAGTAAATATCCAGAATATTTTCATTTGGTAAAACAGTTCAACCAAGTACATTTTGAAACATTAAAAGAAGATTTAGAAAAGTCATGCAAAGTCTGGTAATGATAACACATTAAACATCTTCTATAATTAAGCAAAATCTTACTGGTTTATGGAGTACCCCATTATATTTGGTTAAAGCTTCTATTCTACTTCGATTCTATTATTCTATTCTACTTCTATTCTAGTATTCTATTCTACTTCAATTCTATTATTCTATTCTACTTGTCAATAATGTTGTGAAAAATACATTATATTTGTTCAGATGCTGGAAAGCAAGTGGTGTCACTGCTTGTGTAAAAGAAGTTCTAATTTAATTATGTGAGGTGAATAAATGCAGATTTTATTCATCTTTTTTTAAGTTTATTTATTAAAATCAGATCACTTTATTTAGAGTTGATGTAAAATGAATGGAATTTCTAAGAAGAAAGATTTAATTTAAGTTAAACAAATATTGCCATGTAACCATAGCTCCAATGTTGCAAGATGATGCAAGATTTTAACACATTTTGTTATTATTAATTTTACATACTAGAACTATGCATGACATGACATATCTATATCTACATATCAATATCTACTTTTTAGAGGTTTAAACACTGAACAAAGTCAACTATAATCTCAACATGCAAATTATCAATCAAAATGGATCAATAAAGTGTCCTGTCTTCGCCCATAGGTTACTGGGTTAGGCTCTGGTATCCCCGCCACTCCTATGAGGAATAAGCAGTTCACAAAACGAATGGATGGATGATAAATACAGCATCAGAAAACACAGCATTAAGATATTCAGGTTCATCAACAATTTCTCCACTACTACATCTAGAACTGTGATAATTCCAGAGCTGTAATTTCAAATTTCCTGTAAACTACACAGACTGAAGGCCAAGAGCAGCAGAGGTGAGTTTGTTAACCTCTGTAAAATCAGAAAAGTGATTTTGTATGTGAAAGAATCTAGGATTACATCAACACACTAAGGCCATGTCCACATGAAACTGCATCTTTTTCTTTATCGTTTTCAAAAAAGTGCTCCGTAAACACAGTCGTTTCAGGAAATATCTGCGTCCACATGAAACCACTGAAAACCACTGAAAATGATGCAGTACAAATGCCAGTCCTTTATGTGGCGTTGTAATGTTGTAATGCTCTCGCAAAATACAGAGAAGAAGACGTGGAGCGTGCGCATAAAGCTTGCACGCTGTATACAAACCATAGGCTACAGAAGAAGAAGAACAACAACTCTCGGCTGTAGATCCAAGAGCATGCAGTGAATATTGTTAGCTATGGCTGTTTGTTGCTCATTGTAATGAAAGAGTAGTAGAAGATTTTCATTCAACATTTCCAATAAGATCAATAGCTGTTGTAGCACGAGCACTACTCTTATAGTCCACTATTATTGTTGTTGTTGGGAGGTGACGTCTTGCTTCCGGGGTGAAAGGTTAGAGAAGTGGGGCTATGATGTCATCGTTTTATAAAAGTTAAAAAGTTAAGTTAGAAGACACAAAACCGGCATTTCCAAATTTATGCACTCTGGGACCGGTTTCAAAAAGGCCTATCCGATACAAAACTTTTGCAGATACGACCAAAACTGTCTTTGTATGAACAGGAACTAAAAGTATGAAAGGGAACATTTCAGAGCTCACTTGATCAACTTTTAATTATTAAAACTACTTCTCAAACAGGAGGTGGAAGTGTCATCTAATAAGCGTAACAGTGTTTAAAGTTTTGCCAACTGAATCTGATTATTAGGATGGAAGTATTTTTTTACAGTGTTATGAGGGTAAAGGAGGTCTGAGAACAGACGGGGACACAGAGTGAAATGGGGGGTGGGATGGTGTGTAACGAGGCTGGGGGTGTTAACGAAGACTAATGAAGGCAGGAGTGCTGCTTAACCTGCGCTCCATCGCTCTGTGAGACCTCCAACCTCGAGGTGTTGGAGGAGGAATGTGTATGTCTGTTTGTTACTCCCCCACTCCCCACCCCTGATACCCCCTCCACCCTCCACCTTACACTGCGCTCCCACACTTCAGCTCCAGCTTCACAGTGTGACGGCGTCCTCTCCTTCTCGCCGCCGCTGCCACTGGGACAAATCACAGTGCCATCGTGCGTCACGCTTTAATGCTCCCCCCTCTGAAACCCACCCCTCACCCCCTTCTTTTCTCTAGCTCTGCCGCTCTGCACCCCACCCCACCCCTCAGTCTACCCACTTACACCTCCCTTCCTTCTGTAGTTGCCCTCTTTCCTACTGTTACAAAACAAATCTCCCCTCTGACAGCATAATTCACCGGGCCGAGCCCAAGGAGGCGGCGAAGGATGGTCAGGCCTCCTCAGCTGACCTCCGAGGAGGCCCCGGCTGGTTGTTTCCCCACGTAACCCCGGCCTCCTTTCAGTCGAGGGCCAGCAAAGAGAAAAAGAGGGGCGACTCAAACCGGTGGCCCCTGTGTATGCCTGAGTGAATGCCGTTGAGCCTAATACCCACTAATCTGGTCATCAAATACCCCTACGACTGGAAATCTGTTTTTTTTTTCCCCACAGACGACCAACGAGTGGGCAGTGAAACACCACTGCAGCCAGATTTGACTGAATGAAGGAAGCCAAATCAGCCTGATAAGTAGTCAAAACTGGCACAGGCATCACACATAAAAGTCACACTGACTCTAAAAATATATGATAGTGTGTTAGGACAGAATTTTCACAAACGAGCAGGCTAAAGGTGTGCACCATTGTGACTCTACCTGTTACTAAGCTTCCACATTACAAGTTTCCTGTTGATTGTATCAGAATTTTGGTGAAAATGTCATAGGTGTATCACTCAAATGGTACAAAACACAGCATAAATTATAACAAATTCAAATTTGTGCCACCCACATGAAGAAAAAGAAGAGTAACTGGGCAGAAAACTTCTCAATCTGGCAACACTGAGTGGAACACTGATAGACTGGCAACTATTTTGAAAACTTTTTTTTTTTTTCAGTTGCTGAAATTTTAACTTTTTTCTATGGTGTGATTAAAATATCTGTGGATATATCTTTGGAGTGTTGCTTGTTGGATGAAAAAAAAAAAAAAATCACCTATGACATTATTTTGGCTTTTTTTTTTTTCTCGCAATTTTTTGTAGAGAAAGGTAAAGACTTTCAGTCAGGTTTGACTCTGACTGAGGTCGGTGGGCATCACATCCACATCCAACCCCTGCATGAGTCTGACTGACAGACTGTCTGACTGAGACGGCCATCTGTCAGCAGACTCCCTGTTAGACAACATGAGGCCAGAGCCTTCATGAGCCCAGGCGAAGAGCAGGGCACGACTGGCACTGCCCATTCACAAATATCTTTTGGGAGGACAGATGGTGCTGAGTTTCTCCTCATGTGTCTTTTCTTCCACCATCAACCATTCCTGCACTGCCTCCTCAGCGAGCTGGCACCTCCTTTGTGCCCCGACATTTCATCAAAGCTTCATTTAAAAATGAAAAGGGAGGAGGTGTGAAGCAGCCCGGAGGCTTTCTGCAGGTACCGAACCGGCCAGCACACATCCAGGCTCTCTGGCCCGGCCACAAAAGGTTTCACATCCCTTTAGCTAAAGCTGGCTCTGGCCAGATTCTCCCCCTAATCTTTGTTTCCCAAAAGATTCAACCAAGCAGATCGATGTCCTCTCTGGCAGGCTGAGGCTGCACCGTTCGGCTGGGTAAGAGCTGGAAACCCATCCCACAGCACCGAATTTTTATTCATTTCCAAATGACTTCCTAAAGATCCCCAACTCTACAGGACGCACCAGTGGGTTAGTAAACGCATGTGGGATGAAAACCTCACCATATAATGAATCCTATATGTCAGGACTGAAGTGAGAGGAAGATGTTTAAAATGATGCTTCATCTAATACAAGATGAATAAGCTGTGTCCTGGGTTAGAATATTAGTAAAGCTTCACTAGAACTTCAACCTTGAAGGGCAGAGCAGAGAAAAAAACAAACAAAAACACTGCAATCAACAGTCCCTCACATCCCAGACACCATGAGACATCTGCAAGAAATTCTGAAAGATCAACATGAGCACCCAGAGAAACCCAGGAAGGGTTGTGCAGACTGGAGGTATCCACACATGGATTCATCTACTCCACCCCCCTGAAAATATGTCCTTACATGCATACATATTTTCCTGTATTTAGTATGCACCCATACACACGCATGTTGGGTATCATGGAACCTAACCAACACCAAAACACCCCTGTTGTATCTACACATCTCTCAGAAGAAAAAAAAACACAATTACCCAAGATGCAGCTTTCTTCATTAGGATAAAATCAGTTTAGTAGTATATTAGTGGAATATCCTGGAGGCAGGATTTTAAATGAGGCTAAAGTTAGGACTATGTGCACAGCATGTCGAAACTAGAGAGGCTGTCATTTTGGGGAGCTAAACTGTCCTCAGTTGTACATTACATACAATGCACTATGGGAAACTTTAGAGCACTGATAGCTGTTATTAGATGTCTGGACAGGATTATAATCTTATTTAACAGACTATCAAGCGAAACATTTTATATAGCTGCTAATTTGCTTTAGTTCCATTTAAACTGTAAATTCATTCAAGGAAAACTATGCTCAGCTGCTAATATTTAACCATTTCAATAGAATTCAGTTTCAGGAACAACATGAAAAATGTTTTACACTTTACTTTGAAAAGTAAAATCAACATATTAAACATCACAACTATTTACACACATCTGTGAAGTACAAGTCAAAGGAAGCAGGGGGTGATCAATGAAGGTCAAAAACACAAGTATACTGGCTTCTGACTGGCCGGAAGGTTGCATCACCACAGAGACACTCAACATGAGTGTTACCTTTCTGGCCAAAAGCAAACCGCTACCTGGAACTGCTGCTTATGCCTTTTTAAAACCTGTGCCTCTTCATTTTTGTGAGCAGACATGTCCAAACAGTAACCACTCAAACCTGAAACAAGCAGTTTTAATTTTCTTTTTTCTTTTTTTTTTTTTTTTACAGCAGACAGACAAGTTTCCAAACACAGGGAGAGGATTTCAACACTTAAACACCACAATAAGCATCTCAGAGATGCTCATTAAGGGAGATTAAGGTGAACTTCACCTCCTCATCCAAAAATGCTCCTTGTGTTTTGGTTTCATATAAATAAAGAACTCTCTGTGTTGTCTTTTTTTGCAGTGATAGCATCATTCTGTAGAGCATTATGGGATTACTATAATGCTGTTGTTGTCGCTAGATATGGAGCCTGTGACACTCTTAATAAGCCAGTCAGACTACCGTGTCCAAACTTCTCTTTTCATGCTTGACAGCTCCGGTTTGGAGCTGATATGTGACGCCCTGCGCCTCTCAACGTTTTAATCTGCGATCCCACAGACCCGCCACTCAAGCATCGATTATCAGCAGAAAACACCGACAGCAGTTGAAGCGTATGACACAGTGGCTCAGCTTTACAAAGGTTTGCGTTTTTGCGCTGGTGTTCTGTAACGTTTCCAAAGACGCGCTCCAAATTACGCAGCGTAAATTCAGCACCGAGGGTAAACCCCAGTGCTATGTTTCGATTTCCGTCAAAAATCATTGTAATTCACAAATAGTACGAGGTTTCACTAGGTTTGATTTAGGCAGAGTTGGCTCCTCAATATGCTGCGCAATCACCTTAAAGTTTGCGCAACTTAAAAACCATGCGGTCATTGTTAAAAAAAAAAAAAAAAAAAAAAAAAAAAAAATCCAAACACTTGACAATATTTCAGTGTTTGGTTCACGTGAGGACAAAACATGAGTGACAGCATGCCCTACCTTGTGGGGAAATGAGGATGAAGTGCAGCGCCAGGAGCAGCCAGCAGCCTGTGGTCTCCATGATAGGGAGGAAAAATCTCTCAGATGCGGTAAATAAATAAATCAAGTGTTGTTTATTTGGGGAGGGGGAGCAGGTCCCGGTCTGTCGGCAGCCCTCACAGCTCCATGCTGCTCCGCTCCTGCCTGCCTGCCTGCCTGTCGGTCGGTCAGTTGAGGTCTTGTTGTGTTTGTGCGTCGTACAGATCCAGGTCCCGGTGCGCCGCTCCGCTCCGTCCTCTGTCCTCCACACCGACTGACTGACTGAAGAGGAGCCGCCAGACTGAGGCTGTGCGCCGCCCACAGCCCGCAGACACACCGGCCTCACTTCCTCCACCATCACAGGTCATACAACAGCGACATTAAACATGATTATTTTTGACATTTATATTGTATTATATTGATTTATTCTTTGGAGAAATGATAACAAAGACAGTCGATATAAAAAATGATGAAAAGAGGAAAAAGAAGAAAAAAAATCAAATGGAAATAATAAAGATATAGCTGTGGAAAAAAAAGGAAGAAGGGACGGATAAAAAAAAAAATACAATAGGAGAGAGGAATAAAATAAGAAAAATAAAAGAGCAATAGCTTTTTTAAAATTCATTTAATGAAAGTTTAAATGGATAAAGTCCTGTTGGTCTCCACTATAAATGATCCAAATGTTTATACTGACATAGAAAATTCAAATTCTCTTCAGTGGTGATCTTACAGCTCACTTATTTTAGACTAGTTATTATCATACCCTATTCAGTGAAAAGTTATAGAACTCTGTGAAAGTATATTTGTAAGAATTTGATCAATGGAGAATATCGATGCCCAGAGTTTCTGCTTTAAAATCTGGTGTTGTCTCTGCTCCATCAGCCCCAGAGGGAAGCGAAGCAGCAGGGAGCCATTAACACAACCTTTAAAGAGTAATGGAGTGAAGCAGCACAGAGAACTGTTTTTTTGTTTTTAAGTGTGTGTGGTGGAGTTCACAGGGCCGTCACCTTCATGACCTCTGAGACGCTGCCACCTCAGACTGAAATAGAGACCAAAACATCAGCAGTGACCCAGAAATCACAATTCACTCTGGGAACAACTCCATGTGTGTGTGTGTGTGTGTGTGTGTGTGTGTGTGTGTGTGTGTGTGTGTGTGTGTGGTTCATTTTCATCTCTATTGAAACCTGAATTACTGACATCACTTCCTGTCTGGCCTCTGTGCTATTCACACCCAATACAATCTCTCACTGAAGATTATTTTGATAGGAAAAAGAAAATGTGAGTCTACTGTCAACATACTCAAAGAAACAGGCTCCTCACCAGCGCCTCTTAGTCTACTTAAAGTATTTATGATCAAGAAGAAGAAGTTACATCCTGATTTCTATTTTATTTTAGGTGTACTTTCATTAAACTACCCCTTTATGGTGTTTGTCATGGTGTGGTATTAGCCCCTTTTCAGCCTCTTTTAGATTCAGTTTCCTGCTGATATCACTACGCCTTAAAAGCTCATTTTCCCAGACATGGATTAAGCTTGGTCCAGGTCTAAAAAGTATTTTAAGTGGCTATTTAAGTGATTTTTTTTTTTTTTTCTTATCTTTTAGTCACAGAGTAGGTTTAATATTAAATGTTAATGTTAAAAATGTCTGGGAAACTGACTCCAAATGTAAGTTCTCATCCCTGCTGTCTCTGAAATGTATCAGCTAGAAGCATATCGTGGTTCAGAACAGGCTGTAGATGCTGCCCTCACAATCAGAAGTTCCAATAATGCAAAGATATTATGACATTAATGTTCCTGTTTCCTTAAGTTAAGCTTTTGCAGAAAACAAAAAAAAGCTCAGAACTCAAACCTTAAAGCTTAATCAGTCCAGTCTTTGTTTTACATTTTGTCCAGGCTGATCCTTCTCTATTGTTTCTTCCATTAATTACAGTCCCCTCCAAAAGTATTGGAACAGAGAGGCCAATCTTATTCACTTAAATTTATTTCAAGTTTATCTATCCCAGTACTTTTGCTCTCCTAAAAATGTGGTGTTCTTTTACAAATAATGCAATCTCCTGAGTTGTGTATCAGATCCAGATGGAAATACCTGGAAATAAAAGCTGAAATGTTGTTCTCTTGTCACATCTTTTGGTGTCAAAACCAAATGCTTCCTGCAAGGGGACTGTATGATGCAGAATTTTCCTAGAGTTGCATTGTTCACCCACTGAAAGGGTACATACACTAGATTCAGACCATTGTAAGAAGAGTGTTTTAGCCTACTAGTGAAATGTTATTGTAACAATCCTGCTTTTAAAAGCTGAATGTGGTTTTCTTATGAGACATACAGTCGTCCTCAAAATTATTCATACCCCTGCTATTTTTTTGTAACTCTTTGTTTTTGTGATGAAATGAATGAGTTTCGTCAAGTTTGTTTGTGACTTATATGTGATACACAAGTGAGGAAATAAGAACAAATGATGCTTGGAGAAATACTTTATTTCAGGAGTATTTTTATTAGAGGATTTCCAAAAAATGCCACGTTCAAAATTATTCACACCCTAGGTTTACTAAGTCCAATGTCTTTTCTTAGTAGTCAGTAGAATAGCCTTTGTTCTTGATAATGGTTCCTATAAGTGTCCACAGGTTCTCTTCTGTCTCCTGTGGGGTTTTGGTCCACTCTTCCAGGACCAAAGCCTCTAGCTGGGTCCGGTTGGATGGTTTCCTACCCATCACGCTAGTCTTTGGCTCCCTCCACAGATTCTCTATATGATTTAGGTCAGAGCTTTGACTGGGTCATGTCCTTGAACCACTACTGCACTACCCTGATGGTATGCTTGGGGTCAGTGTCCTGCTGGGACGTCCAATCAGGACCAATCTAGAGTTTCTCAGCAGACACTTCCACATTGTCATCCAGGATGTTGATATAATCCTCCTTTTTCATGATGCCCTGTATCTTGATGAGGTTCTCGGTGCCACTAGCAGAAAAGCAACCCCATAGCATTATGTTCCCACCACCATGCTTGATGGTTGGGGCTGTGTTCAGCTTGCGTTCTTCTCCTTGCTTCCTTCAGATGCAGTCAACATCCATATGGCCAAACATCTCCATCTTTGTTTCACCAAATCACTGGATTGATGACCAAAAGCTTGGATCTTGGTTAAGAAGAGCTCTAGGAAATGCCAGATGAGCCTCCTGATGTTTCATCCTGAGTCATGCCATCTTCCTGTGTCTGCAACCATGGAGAACTCCTTTGTGCAATACTGGCTGGATGGTTGTCTGTGATACCTTCATTCCTCGGTTATTTTGGGGACAACATAATGCTTTGGTTATAACCTATAATGCTAGGATGCTTCTCTGCTAGTGGCACTGGAAACCTCATGAAGTTACAAGGCATCATGAATTTAACATAATTATATCAACGTCCTGGATGACAGCATCAAAGTGCTGAGAAACTCTAGACTGGTCCTGATTGGATGTCCCAGCAGGACACTGACCCCAAGCATACCACCAAGGTAGTGCAGTAGTGGTTCAAGGACATGACCCAGTCAAAGTCCTAACCTAAATCATTTAGAGGATCTGTGGAGGGAGCTAAAGACCAGAGTGATGGGTAGGAGACCATCCAACCGGACCCAGCTAGAGGCTTTGGTCCAGGAAGAGTGGACCAAAACCCCACAGGAGACAGAAGAGAACTTATGGACACTTACAGGAACCATTATCAAGAAAAAAGGCTACTCTACTGACTATTAAGAAAACACATTGGACTTTGCAAACCCAGGGTATGAATAATTTTGAACATGGCATTTTTTGGAAATCCTCTAATAAAATACTCCTGAAATAAAGTATTTCTCCAAGCATCATTTGTTCTTATTTCCTCACTTGTGTATCACATATAAGTCACAAACAAACTTGACGAAACTCATTCATTTCATCACAAAAACAAAAAGTTACAAAAAAATGGCAGGGGTATGAATAATTTTGAGGACGACTGTATTTAATAATTTCATAGAAGACATGCGTTGCTGTAGAATACGTGATCCAACAGTAAATAGTATATAATTCAGATTTGCTCATCCTTAACGCATCACACATATTATTGCAGCAGTAAAATGAATCCAAAAACATCATATATAATATTAGTGCACAGTGATTTCTCTTACTGTTCGTAATTTACACAGACTTTGCTGTTAATACACACTGTCAAAGTGTTGTATCAGTACTTTTATCTAAATCCTTCCTCAAATGCAACCACAAAACTTTTTTTTTTTTTTTTTTACTTTTTTTTTAAATATTTAATGTACCTCCTCAGGCAATGGCACACTCTTTGCAAAATTCACTGACAGTGAAATGATGACTTTGAGCATTTACATATCACTTTCTGATTTTATCTGCTGACTGTAAACACCATCTGACCCACATTGACACAGACCGGTTTCTTCAGTCATCACAAGCATATTCACAATCAGCTCATGATATGTGATAAGTTTCATGTCTGTCATTGAAGTGCAACCGTCTGAAACTAATGTGAGGATTTTCTGTGGCTGGAAAACCGATAACGTCTTCAGTTATTTTCTCTTCATCCTCTCCTCAGAGCTTCATTCTTGCTGCTGCAACATCCCAGTGTTATTTCCCCACAAACCAAGCATTCACCAACTTTTGAAACTTTCCCCCAGTTCAGCTTCAACCACTGGCTCAGATTTTTTAACCTCACAATAAACGACCACACCGCCCCCTCCTTTATCTGAGCGAATATATTTGCATAATTTACTCTGGATTATCTTTAATTTATGCAGAAACCGCTTTCCACTTGTTAGGTTGAATGTTTCCAAGGGGGGCTAATAAAATTAGTTGTACTCCCACAGAGCACCCATTCAAGGATTTTTTAGGGGTTTTCGACTAGTTTTCCATGACTTTCCTGCAAACTGCACTCACAGGCTGAGTGATTTTTCCCTCCAGCATGAGCCTGTGACCTGAAATGATCTCTGGAGGCAAACTAACAGGCCAGATAGTGAGATAGGGTTTGTTTCTTTCATCTATTTACTATGTGACTCATTCAGCAGAGGCTTTTCTCACAGTGCCCTGCCCATATCATCAAACAGAAAACAGCAGAAACTGTTTATAGGTCAGAACCAGCTGCTGTGAAACGGCAGAAAGCTGTTTCAGAGCTTCGAACAGCCACAAACTGATTATTGATCCTGCTGGCAGAGTAAAGGGAACAGCCGCTGGTCAATGAACCGATTGGTACAGGAAGTGGACCAGTGATGGTGACGGAGCATTTGGGAATCAAGACCTTTTCCCTTCAGCCACAACTGAATCATTGTACTGCTGCAGTGCCTCCTGCTTTATGACAATCAGTGTCAGGTGGGAGTAACGTGTTACAAAGTAATGCACCATAGTAACTGCTTGCTTTTTATTGTAATGCAGTAGTGTAAGGCATTGCTAATCAGTTTTCAGTAATATTTTGCTCGGTGCATGTTCAGTAGCACTTGCATTATAACACACTTTCCACTCATAACTTAGTTCCTCAAAAAAAAAAAAAAAAAACGTAAGACTGCAAGACCTTAAGGAATCATAAGGAAATGAGGAAAGTTCTATTTCCTGTTGGTGTTCAGCCAATGGGTGAAGTGGCAGAAGACAGTACATTGTCCACATTGGACCTATGCTCACCCTGCTTTAAGAAGCTAGCATGATCCCTGTGATCAGCAATAACAAGGTGAGCTAACGTTTCTATGACTAGTTAGAATTCTTTATTGATTGTGGATTTACCTACCAGCATCCTCGGTGCCATGCCCCTTGTTTGAACATGTCAAATGTTTTTAAAAAATACAAGCGTTCCTGCTGGGATTTGAACATCGTAGACCATAGGGTTACACTGAGCTGTCCAGCCACATGTCTCTCTGTCTGTCTGTCTGTTTGCAAGATAACTCAAAAAGTTATGGATGGATTTGGATGAAAATTTCAGGAAATGTTGATACTGGCACAAGGAACACATGATTAAATTTTGGTGGTGATCGGGGGGGGGGGGGGGGCTGATCTGCCTTGGTGGAGGTCTGCAGTCTCCAAGTGCTTTTCTAGTTATTTATTTAATATTTGTGTATCTGAGACAGTAATATTATAACATAAGGAAGTACTTTTAAATTACAGTAGCAAGTAATCTGTAATGTATTACAGTTTGGAGGTAACTTGCACAACATTGACGATCAGTATTGTGTAAAATCTGTTGTTCTGTGTCCTGTGGAACATGTTGGAATCCAGGATTTTTCACAAACTTTTTCTCTATTTTACGTTATTGTTCCACCTACAGCAGACTACTTGTGTTCAGATTTATCTACATCCTTCTACTTGCACTAGAAGGTCATGCATCAGTCTGACGCCTGGCTGGTTTCACATGTACTTACCAGGAGAGCAAAAATACATCAAGAACTAATACACATGTACACACAGTTCACATGATAGAGATCAGGACATCTTTTTTTTGTTTTTTTGTTTTTTGCAAGGCTGTCACCAAAACAACCACCACATCCTGCATTGATGACTGCTACATCCTTGTCTGGGATGCATTAGTATTTTCAAGAAACATGTGGTCAAATTCATCCAAGACCACCACAGTGAATAGTTTGAAGGATCAGTGAGTTTCAAAAGTGTGTCTTAGCATGTGACCACCACCTGGAGATCAGTGAAATAATATGATTATGACATGTTATGATGTGTTCTTGTGTCCAAGCATATGTCAAAAACACCACAGGGAACCTTTAAAGGTACAGAAACGCTCCTTGTTTTGGTGAACCATGTTGCACATAAACCCTCTGTTTCTGTCAATATTAGATTGTCCATAATCCAGTTACCAGAATGAAATATTATATGCAAACCACAGATAATGTAAACCAGAAAGATGCTTCATATAAACAGTTCATTTTAGTGTTTGAAATACTTGTGGTATCTTGAGGAAAGAGAATAGTAGAAAAGAATAACAGAAAATTTAACATTTTTATGCTCAGGTTTAAGGACTGGCAGTACTTGTTTAGGGTTAGGGAAAGATACCAGGGAAAGAGAAAGTCAGCAAATATATGATAAAATGCAGTCATTAATATGAAAATCAAATGATTTGGATGATATATTCCTAATCCTAATCAAAGTGCTTTTATTGCCATTTTTTTAAGATCAAGGAAAAAAATCAGTTTTATGTATCCTCAGGAAAAGAAAGGCTCAAAAATACAACTTGAATTGCCCTAATGTCTATATTTCCTATTTCATCATTAATACACTGCAAGAAAGTCTCTGTTTCTTTTATCGTCTCCCTATCTTTTACGTAATCTTCATTTTGTTGCATATTTTATGTAATTTTTTTCTTGTTACATCTCTTACCTCTTCTCTGCGTTTTAAATATACTGTAGGGACATGTTTGCAAACTCTTCCAGAGAACACTCCTCTACTGTTTTATTCAGTTATGTGGCCATTTTTTGTTTGAGAAAGGTCTAAACCTAAGTCATGATATAACGTCCACTCTCTGGAGGAAAACTGGAGGGAATGTTGTAAATTTACATTTACACCAAATCCCTCCTATCTGTTGAGGAAAAGACAAATGCTGTAGATTCTTTAATAAATGAAATTCCGGTGAAATTAATCATATCTATGGTTTACAGAAGCATACAGTAGTATTTTATTCAGGTGACGTCTAAAAGTCATGATGAACACATTATTGTTGGAGAACACCACAAAGAGCAGACAGAAAGACAGACAGACAGACAACGGGCAACAGCAGCTGATATACTCACTGGCCACTATATTAAGTACACTTGCAAGCAGCCCATGAGTGTATGTGTGCAAGAATTCTTTTTGACAGCCACTGTAAAACGAATTAGTTGTGTTACAGCCCACTCTACCACTGTCAGCCAGTGTTTAACTGCTGTAATAATAATCTAAATATCATATAGATAGATAGATAGATAGATAGATAGATAGATAGATAGATAGATAGATAGATAGATAGATAGATAGATAGATAGATAGATAGATACCTGAATTCTGATATTTTTGTGTATTTCATGTGATCGACCACTCACTGAATTTAATCTGTGTGTAATCAATGGATACGACCAACACTTCACTTTTCACATTTTCACATTTCAGTGAGGATCCCCAGAGGGCAGTGAACCAGCTCCAGAGCCTGACATTTGACCTCTGACTTGTCTGTTAGTGGAACGGGGAGGTGTTATTGTACAGTGAGTGTTGTAGCGGGTGGGGAGGGGGGTGTAACGACACCCCAGTCTGTTTTGTATGACATGACCTCATTACCTCAATCCATGTATTGACGGAGGGGGAGATTATCCTCAATCTGACAACACGTTCAACTGCATGGTTACTGTTAAAGGGTTAGATCACACAAATCACAAAGAAATACAAGGTTTATCTTAAATGATCTCTGGTGAATGTTGTAAAAGAGTGACAAAAAAAAAGAAATTCTAGAAGGAATTCTTACTGTTGAAATATGTAAATATATTGAATATGTTTATCTCTGTTGTAATGGAGGCAAAAAAAAAATAAAATCTTGAAACCTGAGTAAAACCATGCTGCTTCATGAATACATAGCATATCTTTTAGTTTGTTTGACCTTTCCTTTTGATGTGCAGCATTTTTTTGTTAATCATAGTGATTTTTTAGGGAAAATGTTTTGCTGTCTAGAGACAAAATTATGTTATGTGTTTTAAAAATGGTGAAACTCTTACACATTTAACACAGAGACCAAGAGGCATTTTTGTTTTGTCTGACGTGTGTTAGATTATATAGTTTTTCTAAAGTATCCCTGTAGTATCAGCCAGTATCAGGTGTTAAACATCATCTGATTCGTGTGTACCTCCATTTCATTCTCTTCATTTAAAGTCACACTTCTCACAAAAATTAAATGGTGTCAAAATGTGATTTCTTTTTTTTTTTTTTTTTTTTTTTTTTAATTTGTACAAAACCTTTGGCATGTTTTTTTTGTTTGTTTTTTTCTTATTTATACAATTGTGTGTTGATGTTTGAGACAACCTGACCAACTGCTACATTTCTGTTGCAAATTAGACCCATTCATTGTCTCAGAGTTGGAAATTGTAATGAATCAGTGTTGCCAACATTAGGGTGTAAAACACATTGACTATGGAGCCTCTGCATGTCCAAATAAGAGCTACTTAACATCCTGAAGAGTCCAAGTCCACTTTACTTTACTTTATATATGACTTTTACATTTCAAATTATTTTTATTGTGTTTTCAGAAAAAATACAAAAGAAAAAAGAAGAACAGCAGGGTTAGGCAGTTGCATTGTATATAGACATATACACACACACACACAAAAAAGAGTAACACTTTGTGGACTTAACATGGGTGAAGAGCAGTGATCTAGTTAGGAAGAACTTAATGTCACTTTTTAACAGCGTATGTGTGGATTAGTGGTTAAAAAGATATTGAACATTTTTGGAAAAACAGCTATTTAAGCCACATACTGTATGATGGTCTCAGTGTTTGAGAGTTAGCCTACTGTCCATTTAAACCAAATCCATACAACACCAGTACAATAGTTGGATTGTTCTCATAACACAAACTTACCTCTGAGGTCTCGACTTTTGATCTGCAACTAAACCAATCATCCATTTGTCCTCAATGTTCTGAAAAATGCATTTCCAGTACCCCCTGTTGGTTTTCCTTGTACCTGCCTCCCAGTTTAACCCCAGTTTGTATGAACAGGGTGGAGCTGAACTAGAGCACAAAGCTCAGCACAGGACCTCAGTACAAAATAAAGCTTAAAAACAAATGACAATAAAAACTGAATGTGCTTATCTGATGTCCTGGAAACACTCTGGGAAACATCCCTCAGGGGATTTCATGTTGTCCGTTTGTGTCAATGGCCAGACCTTTTTTCCCACGAAACATCATCCGAGGGAGGAACCCATCTGTGGAAATGAAAAGGATGTTTGGTGCAGGTTTGTCTGTCACACTTTAACTGTAGAAGTCCAACTCAAATAAGACAAATAATAGAGGCAAAGGATGTTGGCTTTCTAAATAAAGAACTTTTTACGCCTTTTATGTTTAACATTTTTCCTACAACATAGTCCTAAATCGAGCAAATTCATTCTTGTTCAGAGAGTAGCAGCATATGGAAGCTCTGAGCCCTGAGAAAATCATGCATTATGAGAGAATAGAATGGAATAGAATAGAATAGAATAGAATAGAATAGAATAGAATAGAATAGAACTTTAAATGACTATTTATCAAGTACGCTGTTTTCCTGAAAGACTTGAATCCTTGGATGTGTGGAATATGTTTGGAAACAGCCTCATACAGAGTTGTAGGTCAGTTCACCATCTCACAGATGAATTAAGAGAGATGGATATGATACTGTCGAGAGCTGAGAGTCCCGCTCCATCTGGTTGTGCTCCATGGGACCTTATTTCAGGAAAAAAAAAAAACAAAACAAAAGTGTTGCAGTCAATAGGGAGAGACATTTTTTGATCTGGCTTGAATTACGCATGATTTACACATATGTTCATCAGTTTAAAACACAGGTGTCAAACATGCGGCCCGGGGGCCAAATCCGGCCCATCAAAGGGTCCAGTCCCACCCTTGGGATGAATTTGTGAAATGCAAAAATTACACTAAGATATTAACAAGCCTTTTGGTTCAGGTTCCACATTCAGACCAATTCAATCTCCAGTGGGCAGGACCAGTAAAATACTATCATAATGACATAGATATAATGACAATTCCAAATTTTTCTCTTTGTAAATGTAAATATTATCATGTATTTACACTAAAACAAAGTATAATTTCGAAAAAATGTGAATAACCTGAACAAATATGAACAACCTGAAATGTTTTAAGAGAAGTAAGTACAATTTTAACAATATTCTGCCTGTTACTAAATGTTTTGTGTGTTTGTAGATCCACTGTGATCTGTAAGTTATAATGTACATGTGTAAATGATAAACTGAGGCAGAATATTGTTAAAATGACACTTATTTTTTTAGTTTGTTCATGTTATTCACATCTTTGGAAAGGGTAGTTTGTAGATGTAAACCTTTTCATAATGTAAATTTACTTTTTTTCGCTCTAAAACAGAGAAAAGTTTGGAGTTGACATTATTTATATATTACTATGTTATTATTTTACTGGTTTGGCCCACTGCAAATCAAATTTAGCTGAATGTGGCCTCTGAACTAAAATGAGTTTGACACCCCTGGTTTAAAAGAACATTTTTGAATGTCAAGAAAGTTGCAGTTTGTGGTAAAACTGAAAAAAACAAATACAAAAACTACACACCTTAAAGTTTTGGAGGTGATATCATTTTAACTGATTACCTCCGCCAAGGAGGTTATGTTTTTGCCAGGGTTTGTTTGTTTGTTTGTTTGTTTGTTTGTTTGTTTGTTTGTCTGTCCGTTAGTGTGCAACATAACTCAAAAAGTTATGGACAGATTTGGATGAAATTTTCAGGGTTTGTTGGAAATGGGATAAGGAAGAAATGATTAAATTTTGGTGGTGATCGGGGGTGGGGGGGCCCACGGGGGGGCCCACTGATCAGCCTTGGCGGAGGTCTGCGCTCTCCGAGTGCTTCTAGTTCTCTCTATGATTGGTTCAGAGTTGCTGGAGGTGTCTCTGCAGCCTCAACATGATCAGACTAGAGTGATTTTCACACGCCTCACAACAAGAAGGTCCTGGCTTCAATTCCAACACCAGCCAACACGGGGGGGCTTTCTTTAAAAAAAAAACAAGTGACTTCACTCACTCTCAAAGATTGAGGTAAAATGTGCCAAGACATCGGCCGTTTTGGTGACATTTATCATATGCGACAACGCATGTAGTCCATTAAGCTGTTTCACACAAAACTCGATGTTTCTTTAACTTCTTTTCCACAAACTCTGACTTTTCTTGGTTCATAAAGTTATCTTTAAATTGGCAGACATCATGTATGTGAATAGCTGCATGACTCAAATGGGATCAAAAAATGATTAGTCTATCCCCATTGACAGCTGTTCATACTTTTTCTGAAATTAGGTTCCAACTTCAGAAAAAGTATGGTCTGAAACTGAAACCAATCATCTTTAAAACATCATGACAGTTATTTAATGATAAACATAGGTTTTGGCCATTAATGTCATCGATAATCACTAGCTCATAATGCTCCACAGTCACAGTCACCACTCGTAGGTAAAAAAAAAAAAATACAACCCAGATTTTTTTCCCCCTTTAAACTTGTGGAAGGACACCTCTAACTGCTCTAACCAGTCTGTACATTACAAATTTACAAAACTAAAATACAATAAAAGGAGATCTGCTACAAATTGCATGTGTTTTTCCAGTAATGCAAGAGATTTGACTTGAAAAATAAAATAAAATGTGTATTAAAAGTTCAATATAGAAAATTTGTGTGTGCTCATGTGAACTTTTTTGTCAGACTCTGTTTTATACTGGAAGCTGAGTGTTTTAATGCTATGCAACCCCATTTCCCAGCCAATAACTGTCTCTTTCACCTACATCCACAATAACAAACACAATGCACCATGTGACACATACAGTAACTACGATGAAATCCATGCACTCTTTCCAGGGTTTTTCAGTGCTTCTTGAATGCTTGCCTACACCTGTAACAGTGAGTACCATTTTGTTTGCTAACTTCCAAAATTGAACTTCCAGGACAACACAGAAATACATAAGCAACTGGACACCCCCTCATTCTCCTTTATGGTGGTCACTAAAAATGCAAAGGGCTTGTTTTTGCCTCTTTATGGAATTTTTGGTCAAAGAGACAATAACTCCCCAGATTAAAACACAGAACAGGACATTAATGTACCTGAACAGTACAGGTGCCAGCCACTATTAAACAGAAAATCAGTGCATTCCAAGCATCTGCAGTAACATGGGGATGGAAAGTTGCAAAGTCCAAAGAAGAGGACCACTACCTCTTAACATATGGTCCATACTAAGGTAATTCTTATGTTCAGGTGATTATAGTGTGATGAAAGTAAAGTTGTAAAAACTTTATTCAATTTCTGTAGTTAAATTCCTGTAAATCTCACATCCTGAGCCATTACAACTGATACAGTGCTTGGTTTTGTGTTTATGCTAAACGTCTGAGTAACTGGATGTTTAATTAAGGTGGAAATCTTGGTTGTATAGACTTAAGAGTCCAAACAAGCAGTCAAATGTGACTGTGCATGTTTACTTTCTGCAGAGGTCTTGTTGATTTAGGTGATGGGAACCGGCCGCTCTGCGTTCAGTCTGACTTTGATGTTTGGTTGCCATTGTGGGGGCAGCTCTGAATCGCAGCCGGTTGGTTGGCAGCCATTGAACATTTACGAAGATTAACTGTTATTACCAGCGTCTTTGTGCATCCAGGCTGCTCTCTGCATACCAGTGGCGAAACAAAACGCTCCTCTCCAGCCTCTTCAGTGGAGGAGGCTTCAGAAAACAGCAGGTCTGATTTGCTTTTATCTGTACAAGAGCAGAAGAGCACTAAGTGGTCTCTCCACTGACAACAAGGTCCTTTTTAGGGGAGAAGAGGTCCGATATGCTCCGCGGTAGTCTTTGGCACCACACACACATGCACACAATGGAAAAACTTTGTATTTCTGGATTTAAAAAAAGGGTCACAGATCACCTTAATAAAGAGGCAGGAATGTGTTGGACACTTCAACTCACTCCAACTTCAAGACCTCTGACTCAGTTTCATTTGTACATTCTCCTGTGGCTCTAATGAGCTTTACATTCAAGCAGCACTGTCTGTATTTGAAACACATGTTCACACGTTGTATAACACGCTGCCAACATGTGTGCCCTCTGACCCCTGCCTCACTGTGCAAAACATCATCTGAAATGTGAAATCTGTTTGCAATGGAGGAGAGAAAGTGCAGTCATTCAGTCAGTTTATAACAAACATAAACTTGAGCTGTCAGAGGTCTTTTTGTCATCTTGAACAACATTAAACATGTATTAAAATTAGATTTATTAAAGGTGCACAATGGATGATTTATGCATGTGTGCTAAAATGAAGATGTTTTGTGCTGGAAATTGGTTATTTATTTGCATTAATTAAGTTGATGATTGTCTGTTGATGATAACAGCTACAAAACACTAATTTATATGCTGAGGATCAGGTCAGGGTTTTTTGGGTTTTTTTTTTGCTCCTCTACCAGTGCAATTGGGTCAGCTTATATGTACAGTCAGCTAATGTCAACATGTAATAATCTAATATAAATCATCTCATAAATGTGCTACGCCATGAGTAAACTGACATATTTGTGCTTTGTTTAAAGTTTAGGCCTTTATGAACGCACAATCACTGGCAATGTATTAAAACACCTTCTCATTAATTTGCTTTTTTTTTTTTTTTTTTTTTACGTAATACAAATTTCTTCAGCCACACTAACCAAAGTTAGAATGACTAGTGAGATTTTGGCTGTATTTCAGTTACATTAGAGAATCCTGGATTTAAAATGTCATCAGAGAAATAAAATATGTAAAAACTCAGGAGCTTATTTTTAGTTCTCGCATCAGTTTTTAAGATGAAATGGTGAGTTTTTCTTATCCAGCAGACACAGAACAATGAAACTGTCTCCTTAAAGTAGCGTACCAGACAAAAAAGTTTGAGAACCATGAAATAAAAGCATTTTCCCAATAGAAAAATAATAAGTGACTTCAGTGTTCCAATTGGCAGCATGTATTTACTGCATCCAAAACCTCCTAAAGCTAATTAGCATAGATCTGGTGGTTTTCTACATGTGTGTTTAACTCATTCTTTATGTTTACCATTCCTAATGTTGTGTTTCAGATTAGTGGGCAGTCGAGTATGGCAACAGGAGCATGTTTGAACTTACATTAAGTAGGTTAGTAAAGTCTGACACCTCTATTCATTCATGAAGCAGGACATATATTATTTAAACAGCAAATTAGAATTGTCATGTGCCACCACATAGCAGATTTAGCATTGGTCAAGCTTTCTCACAACGAGCCACATTCAATGTCTTGTACTCTCCTGGGTTTCCTGTTCTCCTGAGTAGAACTGGGTTTCATTAGAGTCATCTAATGGCCATGAGTGCAACTGCAGTATTGTAAATTGTTTTAGAGATTTGACTTGAGTCTGAGACTCGTGCTGGTAAATGCTGTTATTTAGGATTACTAAAATGGTGATTCAGATTAATTACTAAATTAAATTAATTATTATAATTATTATTTTTCAAAGCACTACTGTGGACAGACATCATTTTCTATCTATAACTTTTGTCACCCACCATCCAAAGACTTGCACCTTAATAGGGTTCTTGGTCATTCTAAATTGCCCATCGGTGTGAATATGAGAGTGAATGGCTGTTTGTCTTCATGATGAACGGGCAACACGTCCAGTTTGTACCCCAGCTTTATCCACTGATAGCTGAGGTAGGCTCTGGCATCCGTGGCCTTCTCAAGCGCTAGGCATTTCAGAACATGGATGGATAGAACTTTGGCAGAACCTCAGGTCTTTAACCTCACACCTGTCAAGAGTCAGGTTGTAGACAGCTAGCTGAAGGATTACCACAGAAGGAAAAAAAAGGATGTGATATTAACGTGATTTTTTGAATATATGAACATGTGGATAAATGGGAAATTGGTATGATCTATGATCAACCATTTTACCCTTTCAGTGTCAGTAAAAGCCTGATGGTCTGTCCATCTGCTGTCAAATGATTAGTTTATCATTTAAATGATCATGGACTTAATTGTACTAATATGTCTTTATTAAGACAAAAGAGTACACTGTAATTAAAGGTAACTTAATCCAGGATGAACAAATCAATTATCTGGACGTGAATAAAAAATATTTTGGGCAGATCAAAGTAGGTTTGAAAAATGGTGTCCTGATGAACAATAATGAATTAAAATGCTCTTCACTTAGTTCAGTATTGGTCACATCAGTACACTTTACTCAAAATCAAAATACACAGCCAGCCACCATTTGTGTATTTGCAGTTTATCTTCTGACCAGTAGGGGGCGACTCTTTGCGTTTTCAATGACAGATCTGGTTGTAAACAAGGTTTGAATTCCCCCAGACAGAGTGATATTTCAAAGCTGTGTTGGCTTTTCCTGAATAAACCTTCCCACCGCTGCAAAAGGGCCTGTTTGCTGGCGACTGGGAGCACAACAGAGCCACCTGACAGAGCCGGCAGCCAGCAGAAATTCACCTCAAAGCCTTCAGAGAGCTGCTTTATATGTCCTGCCTTCGACAAGTGAGGAGGGAGGAGAAGGACCTAAAAGAAAAAAAAGTGCAAAGTGCGAATCCAAGCTGTAACTTAGAGTTTCCTAGCAACATGCTCTGCAAAATCAAAGTGGGAGATTTGCTGAAATCATTCCTTGAATCTTGTTTCAAGTCTGGTTTCATTACGTGAGTACCACAATTTATTTTTAAGTTTCACATGTTCCTATTACTGTCCTCATGCATATTTTCATCCCCACATTCAGTCATATACACAGTCCTCCATTAATACATTTCCAGCAGCAGCTTTCACCAAAGCATGAGCATGGGTTGTTTTTTTTTTTCAACTGTAATCTCCCTCAGTTTTCTGCCTAAGACCTGTTGAGTCTTAAACCTCACAACTCCCCCTTCCTCTCTGCCCGAGGAATAAAACCCTGCAAGACAAAAGCATGAATGCATAATTAATATAGTGAAGCTGCATTTTTAATTGTTACTGGTCTTCAAAGTTGCCTACTGGCATTGTCTCTCAGTTCGGGCCGGCTGCTTCCGATGGCAGAGCTTCATTCAGGTCTTTTTAGGGCCCGAGTTCTGCAGAAGCACCGGCAGACAACGGCTCCAAACTCGCCTCTTTTCTCAGGGTGTCTGCCTGCACAATGGACTTCCTTAGCCTGCACACAAAAGAGGCTGGCTCATGAAAAAACAGCCAAATTCAATGGCATTCCAAGCCACAATGCGCTCTGAGAATATGTGCTTCTCCCTCTCTCTCTTCTCTTTCAGCACTGGGTGGCTGATGTATTAGGATGATGACTGAGGATCAGGAAGTGATCTAAGCCTGCAAAATAAATCAAATATAAAAAAGTTGGTCATAAAAATGAATAAAAATGCAAATTGATATAGTGACAAGTTGGAAATGGTTTTGGAGGAGCTGAGGTTAAAGGTGGGTTAAATTTAAAGGAGCAATTTGTAATATTTTAAGTTTGTTAAACATAAAAAATAACTGGAATTATCAACAGAATAAAAAGAAATAACAGCTAAGTTGATGTTAAAGTACTGAGTTGCAGAGATATCCACTGATTTAAGCATGCTAATCAGCTAGCCCTGACCTGTCCTGTCTCATACTACCCCTTTTTACCTCAAGAGGTGCAGCGGTTCATTATATTGTGCCTGTCCACCGTCAAACATGACAATCAAAAAATGTAATGCTGCCCTGCTGACATATGCTAGCTTCTTGTCAATCATAAAGACAGGCAGTCTCTGAGAAGAACAGTAAACACAGTGATAGCTGAGGATTTCACCAAGTTACCATTACCATCAGCACTACCTGAAACTGAGCAATAGAAGTAAAATCAAATAACAGTTAAAGCTAATATCATTTTTCTCCAAACTGGTTTTTATAAGTGACTTTGCTTCTTTTTGCTGCTTCTTGGTGAAAGGTTTTTATTAAATGCCAGAAAAGTACATTTATTCAGGAGTACAAACAAAACCTTATCACTTCTAAATTTACAGTCAAATGAAGTGTCACATTTGGGTAGTGCTGTACCATTCAGCTGTTATTTGTCCAGATAGATCTATAGCAAATGAAAGCAGAAATAGAATAGAATAGAATAGAATAGAATAGAATAGAATAGAATAGAATAGAATAGAATAGAATAGAATAGAATAGAATAGAATAGGGTTTACGCAACAAGATTTTGTTTACATTCCTTTTAAGTGCTCAGTATTAACCCATAAAGACCCAGTGTTATTTTGGAGGCAGTTCCCAAATGATTTTTTTTTTTTAACCTTTCTTAAATTAGTTTTCCCCATTTATTGTAATATTATCCTCTGTATCCTGTGTTTTTTTTATAAATGAAAATCATGTATTTTCCTATTTAATTTACTGAGCATGTAGATGTTCATAGAAGTTCAGATCAAAGTTGTGGGTTATTATATCAAAAACAGAGAAAAGGGAAGAAAAAGTGACTTTTCTGGTGAAATATTTCATTCACTGAACATAAACCAACACCATCTCCATCTGCTTCTACTGTCATTGATCCATCTCCATGGGTTTTACTGGTGAATCAATGCTGTAGAAGATGACGGTGTTTCAAAGTTCATTACAGAGCCTCTGAACGTCCAAATGTGTCATATTTGATGACCATGAAAAGATGATAAACTGAATTTTACACCAGTTATTTACATGGACTGATGGGATTAATGGTTCAGAAGTTAATAAATATTTTAGATCAGTAGATGCTTTTGGTCACCACTTCCTGTTTGAGTCTTTATGGGTTAGAACAAAAGAAAACCGGATAAAAATAGAAGGGAACTATGGGCAGAACATATGCAGTTTGCATACAAATATGGAACATAAACATGAGTATGAACATGATAATGGCTATGGGTAGAAATGTGTGCAACTGAACAATTCCTGTATAAACATAAATTCACCTATTTGCCTGTTTTCTTCTTTATGCCTTAGAAATCAGCCTCGGTTATCCAAACTCACAAAACACAACACAAATCTCGGCCACAAGTTTAAGATAATTAGCAGCAGATACGCCTTTATGTTTTCATCTTTGGGAATCTCAGTTAATGATAAAATCTGCTTGACGTGGCAAAATAGTGAGTTCAATTCAATGCGAAACTTTGCATAATTCTTTATTAATGATTTAAAAGCCTCATTATAGGCCATTTATAGATAATTTATAAGTTAACCTTATGCTGAAAAAGTTCCTCATCCACTTACATAATAAAGTTCTAATTAATAGCCACAAAAATGTACTGAAAAGTCTGAGAATTTGTGAACCCTCATCATTGTAACATTAACCCTGACACCAGAGAGGGGAGTAACCACAGTGTGGGTGTGTTGGCAGGTTGTTGGCATCACACTCGTAGCACGTTAACCCCACTGCTGCCTGAGCTTCGGCTGGTCAGATGGGGTGACATTAGCTCCCCTATCATATCCTCTGTGTGCAGAGATGCAGTGGGTGCGAAGGGGTGATCTGTGAGGCAGGGGTGGGGGAAACTGCTTCACCATTGTCGAGGTTGGCAGCTTACTTACCACCCCGAGGCTCCTGTGAGCCACAAAGGGCCACGACGGAGGGAGAGTGGAGCCGGGTGAACGTCACCAGCACCCGCAGCCTAATCCTCCTGCCCTGTACATCTGCGCCGGGCCAGATTCAAAAGCCAGATCCCCCTTTTTTCCCCTTAAATCCCCCCTCCTTTATATCACGCACCACCTCTTTTCTTTTCTCTCAGTGTTATTCTGCAGCAGGAGAAAGGACGCGCTTTTGTAGTGGCCTATAGTGTCACACAGACACAAGACCTGAGGCTGCCAGTTGTCAAATGGAAGCTCTCTGGGCCTTTCACAGCGCTCACTTTGCTCATGTCGACTTGCGGAAAGAAGGGGAAACTCTTATGTTAGCACGTGAAAAGGCTCCAGACAGGGACACGAAGGCCGGCTCTTCACGTCCAACACAATTGACTCTGAAAGCCGGCGTTTCTCTGAGAGTGGAAGGGAGTGTTTGCAGGGATGTTGGCATCATGTTTTAATTGAATCTGACTGTCAGTAGGTCTCAAAGGGGCCCAAACAAGCTGTGTTTCACAAGATAAACTTATTATGGAAAGTCTCTTCAAGGATCCTGCAGAAGTAAACCAGACACAAACATGAAAGTAAAGAAGGTCAAATGGCCTCAACACACTGTTGCACTGATTCCAGTTACATGTGGACATAAAAGATAAATTCTTTTAAACTGACTTTTTGTGTACACTTAGGCTCTTTAGCATGTCAACATTTTCAACAACAATAGATTCTATTTGAAAACTTATATTGACCTTTTATATGGTTACAGCTGTGCTCTATATTGTTGAACACCGCCTATTTCTACATCATTCTGTTGCTGAAGAATGTTCTATAGTTGTTGTGTTTACATGTAATGAAGTTTATCCTGGTTTTGCATTCAGAATACAGTATGGAACACAGATGAATGTTGTTATTTATTTATTTTAACCTATATATGATAAACATTAGCATCCTGGGTACTACCTGCTGTCTGTGCAGCCGCCTGTAATATTTATTTAACCCCCAGTCACTTAAACCATCACCAACAACCAAAAGCATCAACTGATCTAAAATGTGAAATAACCTTTGAACCACTAATTCTATAAATTAACTTTAATAATTCAAGTAAAATGCAGTTTCTAAGCTTTTCAGCAGCATAAAATGCCTCTTTTCTGGGCATTCAGAAGCACTGTAGTGAACATGCAAACACGGTCATTTCATTCAAATATACATTTTGAGTTGTGACAGTGGTTGTACACATCTGTTTTTACATGCAGTGAATATCATTAATATAATTTTCAGGAAAACGGCCATTTTTCCGTCAGTTTTCTCTACTTGATCAGCACTATAAATATAGAAAAATACCTGATTTTCACTGAAAAATGCAAAATTCAGAGGAAAATATAAAAATAATATTTTAGAAAAGGTTAAATGTGGAGAAAAATTCATTTGGAAGTTGCCACAAAAATAGTTCTTGGTCTTTGAGGGTTAACCTGACCTTCCTGAGAACTTTAGCCCTATTAGACCAGACTGGCTCAAATGAACATGTGGAAAATCTAATCAAAATTGGCGCCCTGTTGCCTGTTGACTCTGCATGTGAATGCTGACCCTTTTTTCAACCATAAACTCACACATTTGCACCTATAGACAGTTTAGTGGAACTAGTTCACCTATTAAGGCTCTCTTTGGGTACTCTGGTTTCTTCCTGCTCCAGAAGTGAGACCCTCACATTATCACTGTTGTTTATGTTTATATTTTTGATGTTTCTCTGGCTCACTAGTAGGTGTCTGTTGGAATAAGCCTGGCAATGACCATAATATTCTCCACCCCATCTGCTATCTATCTGCATGCTGCCATTGTAAAAGTCCGCCTCACTATGTCAAACACCAGGAACTTCCAGGTAGGCAGGAAAGCAGACCAGCTTGGTGCTTTGTTATTTTGTGTTTTTGGATTTTCTTGCCTCCCAAGTGCAAAATGCAAAATAAGCTCCTCTTGACGCCGCTGCTGAGGTTAGCGATACCTCCGACACTGTGACTGGCTTTAAGAAATATAAATAAACCACAGTGATTATGGGTTCAACAACATCTTCTTGAGAAATTTCTCAAAGGAAGTGAGGAGATAGGTCTGGTTATGTGAAAACACTGTCACCTCACTTTGCTGAAACTGCAGCTGCATAAGTAATCGGTATTGGTGAGAGGAAACAGAATAAGATGCACACATACAACAGCACACTGGTTGGTTTTAAGTATTCCAGCCAGAATATGTGGGTTTCATGAACCTGATTAAAGCTTCTCCAGGTTTCTAAAATCATGATATGACATTCGAACATAAAAACAGGCTATGCCCAATACCCAATCATAAATGCTGGAAAATTTAAATAGGATACTCATGCTGCCTCACAACGTAATCATAATGTGTTTGTTTTTTTGGGGTTTTTTTTTTGAGTTGTTTGATTTACCTAACTTAATTATATGATAGCAGATCATACATTGTGAGATGAAGCTGAAATATAATCTGACAAAAGCTTGGAAGATTCCTCTTGAACCTTAGTGGATGCTCAATATTCCCCTTCCATTCATCCAGCGCTCCATCCTTTCATCCACCCTCTGCTTCAATACATACACTGTTGCCCATAAAGTTGGAATCATTTTTGTTTCCAGACACATTCCTCTTTTTATTCCTATTTATACATAGAGGTGTCAAAAGTATTCCCATTCATTACACAGGTAGAAGTATAGATACTAGGCTTTAAAAAGACTTCTGTGGAAGTTGAAGTATCAACTCAAGATTTTTACTTCAGTAAAAGTTCTGGTTTCAAAACTAAGTTAAATATAAAAGTAAATGTAAGGAGAAAAAATGCCATTAGGACAAAAGCTTAGGCTGCGCCACAGGGGCCTATAGTGCACTACCCCACCTCCCAAAAAAAACATTTTTCTAGAGGCCATAATGACTATAATGTTATATTAAAATGTTAATGCTGAAACAACAAAAAATATACAACTTTTAAAATATGATATTAAACGTTTTGCTTACAGCTACATTACAGTGTGTTATCACCATTTGCTAAATGTGAATATAGTCGCTATGAAAGTTAGGTGTTATTACTTTTTCCTCATGTACTGTTAAAACCATGAAGTGATCTAGTAAGTAGTACCACAGAGCTCCATGGCTGTCTATACATATTGCAAATACAACAGGGAGCCACAGTGCTGCTTCTCAGAGTGAATTCTTCTTTCATTACCCTGAACACACACATTCCACTCAGTACTGCAGACACCATCCTGCTGCCAGAAACACTCACTGTTTCTGGTGTTCATTCAGGTTCTTATTCTGCAGCTGTCAAACATGGTCACACCTCCTGTCATGCATGAAAATGTACATGCAACAGATATTGTCATGATTTAGGAATTTGTGGCTGTTCATTAAGGAATAGGTGTAACAAAAAAAAAAACAAAAACAAAAAACAACAACAAAAAAATATATATATATATGTATACATACATACACACATATATATATATATATATATATATATATATATATATATATATATATATATATATATATATATATATATATATATATATATATATATATATATAAATGATGATGATAATAATAATAATAATAATAATAATAATAATAATAATAACAAAAAGACACAGTCTTGGTAGGTCAGTGAACTCAACCTAAAGGTAACTTTGCTGAGAGAAAAATGACAAGAGTGAATAAATATGTAAATATGTACATTCTGTTTTTTATTTCTTTAATTTTTATTGATATTTTCAACATTTATAAATAACAATAATAACAACACTGTTTGGGAGCCACATTATTAATGTTCCATCCCTTCTTTGCTTCTTCAGTTATTCCTTTTTTACTTTGTTTTCATCGCTGTTTCGTGTTCTAAATAAAGTCCATTTTCCCCATTTTTCTTCAAACTGTGCCTCTTGTAATCTCAGACGGTGAGCCAACTTTTTCATTATGCAGATTTTTCGACAGTCTCCATCCACTGTTCCTGGTTAGAAGGATCTACCTTGCCCCATTTCCTTGTAACTGCTTTCTTTCAAGCTATCAGTAATATTTTAACCAAATACCTATCAGATGCTTTTACATTTTCCTTAATGTAATTAAGATAACAAAGATAAAGTATCATATAATTCATAGGGATGTCATATCCCAATAGCTCTTTCATGCTTGTATGTATATTTTCCCAAACATTATGTCATGTTTAAAGTGAACATAGTGAATTAAATTGTGTAAACCTCTGTTGGTCTTTATTGCCTCAAAGAAATCCATGAGCACTTGTCATCTGTAAGGTGAGCATTTAACCAGGTGAACAGATTGAGGATAAAAGGATTGGCAGTGCCCCCTAGTGGGCTTTTGATGAAACCTCACCAGAGGACAAACAAGGAGGTTCTTCATGTAAATATGAGTTTCTGACACTACATCAGTGAATAAGGGGTTAATGGATAGAACGTGTTGTATAGAGAACAGATTGTAAAAAACTGAAGCTTTTTTTTTTGGGCTGTAGATTAATGTTAGATCCACAAGTACAATCCTCTACATAAAAAATAACTATTGTCTTATCTAGTCATGCTTTTGAACCACTAATTCCCCTTGAAACACTACTGATACAGTACTGGACAAACTGATAAAGAAGTCCAGCTGCCCTGGGAGGCCCTCTGGAACTTGTGGTGGTGGTGGTGGTGGGGGTTTGACAACCAAGCTGTCCTCCATGATGGACAAAAACTCCCATCCCCTCCAACACACACTCACTGCACTAAGGAGTTCCGTTAGTGACAGGATGATACACCCAAAGTGTGTGAAGGAGAGGTAGTGCAGGTCTTTCCTTCCTGCAGCTGTCAGGCTACACAACAGAAACTGCTCTAAATAATTATGTGCAATAAACTGTCCAATAAACCATATCCCTATCCAACCTTTGATCAGAATGTGCACAGCTGTAGATCGTACATATAGCTCTTTTTGATTTGTCTTTATTTTTGCTTTTACACTTTCTTTTGCTCTTGTATGCTCTTGTGTGGTTTTGTGCTTTGCTGCTGTAAATCTGGAAACAATACTCCTGAGTTGTACATGAGGTACATTAGGAGGAGGAGCAAACTGAAAAGAAGGAAGGTCTCATTGTGGAAGTGAGATTTGACAGACGGTGGTAAGAATCTCTTCGTCTCCTTGAAGAAACAATAGAAGTGACTTCATTAACTCATCAGTACAGGAAAGCCTCTGACAAATACTGGTGAGTACACTGATGGTACTTATTGTGAGAAGTTTTGAACATTTATTTGTGCATTTACTCAGATAGGGAAACCTGTCATTTTATATTTGTTAACTACTTATGAGTGAAACTGTCAGTCATTTAGCATTATTACGCAGAGTATTTTGCTAAAAATGTTTGGATGAATATAATATAATGATCTATAAATATATAAACTATGTGACGACAGTTTTGCTTAATCACATTTTACTTTCACTTTTGTTCTCAGTGTGTAGATATGGCTGCTGCCAGTTGCCTGCTGTCTGAAGATCAGTTTCTGTGTTCAATCTGTCTGGATGTGTTCACTGATCCAGTCAGTACACCATGTGGACACAACTTCTGCAAAACCTGCATCACTCAGCACTGGGATGTTAATGTCCCATATAACTGTCCATTTTGTAAAAGGCTTTACACCACAAAGCCTGAGCTGCAGGTCAACACTTTCATTGTTGAAATGGCTGCTCAGTTCAGGCAGTCGACTCAACAGAGAGCTAGAAGCCGCTCCGAGCAACAAGCTGTCACACCTGGAGAAATTCCCTGTGACGTCTGCGCTGAAACCAAACTGAAGGCTGTGAAGTCCTGCCTTGTGTGTCTGGCCTCGTACTGTGAAACTCACCTGGAGCCTCATCTGACAGTGCCAGGCATGAGAAGACATCAACTGATCGAACCGGTGGAGAACCTGGAAACCAGAATGTGTACGAAACACGATAAACTGCTGGAGCTGTTCTGCAGGGATGATGAGATATGTATCTGCACGCTCTGCACATATTCAGACCACAAGAAACATGAAGTGGTTCCTCTGAAAGATGAATATGAAGTAAAGAAGTTCAACCTGGGAAAAACAGAGACTGAAATTCAGCAGATGATCCAGAATAGACGACTGAAGATTAACAAGTTCAAACAAGTGGTGGAGTTCAGTAATAAAGACGCAGACAGAGAGATTGCAGATGGTGTTAAGATCTTCACCATTCTGAAGGAGTCTGTTGAGAAAGGCATGAGCAACTTCATCAAAACAATAAAAGGGAAGCAGAGAATTACAGAGACACAAGCCAAAGGCCTCATCAAAGAGTTGGAAGAGGAAATCTCAGAGCTGATGAAGAGAAGTACTGAGTTACAGCAGCTCTCAGGTACAGCAGACCAACTCCACCTCATCCAGAACTTCTCATCCCTGAACTCTGCTCCATCCACCAAAGACTGGACAGAGGTCAGACTCCAGCCACCCACATATGAGGGAACTGTGGTGAGAGCCTTGGCTCAGCTGGAGGAAACTTTCAACAAAGAGACAAAAAGTCATTTTAAAGCCGACCTGAAGAGGGTTGAAACATGCAAAGTGGAGGTCACACTCGATCCTGCTTCTGCACATCCTCAACTCCTCCTGTCTGGTGGTGGTAGACGAGTCAAACACGGTGATGAGGAGACCAAAGTCCCAGACAGTCCAAAAAGGTTTGATCGTCTCTTTGTCTTAGGAAATAACAGTTTCTCCTCAGGAAGGGTTTACTACGAGGCTCAGGTTCAAGGAAAAACTGAATGGACTTTAGGAGTAGCCAGAGCGTCAGTCAGCAGGAAGGGGGTGATCCCACTGAAACCCCAAAATGGTTTCTGGACAATATGTTTGAAGAATAAATTTCAGTACTTTGCTTCTACCAACCATGAAGTCCCGCTCTTTACAAAGTGCAGGCCTGAGAAAGTCGGGGTGTTTGTGGATTATGAGGAAGGTCTGGTCTCCTTTTACGATGTCAATGCTGCCACTCTTATCTACTCCTTTACCGGCTGCTCCTTCAATGAGAAACTCCACCCATTCTGCAGTCCTGGTCGTAAACTGAGTGGAAACTCTGCCCCTCTGATTATGAGTGGCAGTGGTGGTCTTTCCTCATGGTTTGACGAGTTAAAGAAAAGACAAAGGGAATTATTTAAGTTAAATTAACATGTGCGCAGCAGATAATTTACTGTTGTTGAAAAGGTTAATTAATTAATTAATTTGTCTTCCAACACATATTTAACCACAGTGATTCATCTAACTTGAATCTGCCTTAAGTCCAGTCTGCAGGGGGGTATGTAAATTGGTGCACAAATGTTCACATCACATTAAAACCTCTTTAGCCCTATTGGCCCGCCCGCGAGCCAAAAAAAAATTATATTAATATTCATCTACGGTAAAAGTATAATAAATCAGGACAATGGATGTTTTTTTCAACTTTTGCTCAAAGTTTAGACCCTAATGTTTATAAAAGTACATCAAAAGTGTATTTTAGTGCAAACTTTAATGTTCAAACATGATTTTTAATCTTTGTGGGGTGAAATATACGCTATTAAAAATCTCCGACACAAACAATTAATTTATGCATATCATCGTCAATCAAGCGGAAAAAAAACAAGCGAGGATAAAAAATTCTAATTTCTCTTTTAGTTTGTTACAGTTTACTCAGGCATAGTAATAGATATAATATTTTAGACAATGGGAATAGATTCTGCGAGGTCTCTAAATGTCCATAGACACCAAGAACATCCATATGAACCTTATTATTGTGAAGTAATTCTTCATTTACTTTGGGTATGTCTTTTTAGGCGTTTTTCCCCTGAAAATATGGTCAGGGTTAAGCAGATTAAAGATCTCATCCTTCTTTCTCTCTACTTATTTAATGTTGATTTTCTTCTGCCTGCTGCCGAATGAAGTCTCAAACGTAACACATTTAAAATTATGCTGTAAGCCATGTGTGAATGAAACACAACTCATAAAAAGTCAAGTTGAAATACTTTTGGATTAAAGCGCCAAGTAGACAAATTTCAATACGATTAAAATATGCATATTTCCGCCCAAAAAATGTCCCACATAAATGTTTCTGTTTCTGTTGTTCATTCAGATTCTTATTTTATAGCTGTCACAGTTAATGAAAATGTCCTGTCTTGAATATGTACCTGTAGATACTTTATTGATTTGTTACGGATTCTCATGACTGTCCACTTATGTAAGAGATGGTAGATGTTTTTGATGCTTATTTGTTTTATTTTTAACTGCTTTCAGGCTTTTGTTTGATCACTGCTATACTGCACTACTGTACAAAACAAATCAGTTTTGTAGTTTTAAGTTGACAGTGATTGAACTTGGTTTGTGTTCTTATCATTGACCTATTGCCATCACAAACATGGCAAAAATGATTACAGCATAATTGAAAGAAACAACTCAATAATGCATACCACTGTGTTGATCTTTGTGATTAACTTTGAACTACTCTGTGTGGACTGATGATGTGACTGTGTATATGTTTATTAATGTTTGAGCAGGTGAACACTGTATAAATGAGAAGCAATAAGCCACCATCAAATGGAATTTGTAAGAAACTGAAACCAAGCAATTAACTGTGTGTGGGGAATAAATGTATTGTTTGAACTCTGCTAAAGGTAATAAAGGTATACAGTCTTACATATCCTTACAAAGCAAGAATTTTTTTTTTTTTATCAATGCTGTCCATCATATTTGGCAAGATATTCTCCACAATTATAGCAATGTGAAAATAAATGCCAAAAAAAGTTAAGTGCATTTCCATTTTTCAAAGGATTTTTTCTAGGATTTGTGAATAAGTTTAAAAGTCAGAATTTTCTAAGATTTATTAGTGATTAGGAGTTAATAGCAGAGGCCAAGTTTAAATTTAAATTCAATTGAATTAAATATGTGTAGTGTGCGTCATTTCTTAGTTTGGAGTTCCAATGTTTCCAATAATAAATGCTTTGGATAGAGGCTCACAGTGTGCACAGACCTTGCCTGTGCTTCTCGCAGTGCCATCAAAACAAATAAAGTGTTATTTTCTGCATTCTTCCTTGCCTAATAATACTCTTAATATCCAACCAAATTATTTTAGTATGGTATATGTATTAATAAAACAAATTACAGATTATTCCGTGCTATTGTCCACTGAAATTGTGACATTTTCCAATGGTATGTAGTAAAATGATAAAAATGATAATACAACCATATAATAATAAAGATTTTTGTTTTTCCCCAAAACTTTATTTACATAATGCCGTATACAAAATAGATCAACAGCAGTCAACAGTAATAAACATAACACGGAATACATAATGCTTGAGGTAACGCAGGAAGAAATTAAATATAAATACATAAATAGGTAAGTAAATTAAGTAAATAAATAAAAAGTAAAAGAATAAACAAGGAAAAAATAAATTACAACTTAAATTTGTGCAAGTAGGATTTTAAGTAGGATTGAAAGACCACAAAGTTGGGTTCCTGTTTGGCAAATTTGCTAGCATGCACATGAAATTTTGCTAATAACAAAATGAGATTAAGAATGAACAATTTCTTAACAGGTAGATCATTAATAAAGAAACCAAATAAAATATATTCAGTTTTGAAGTTTAGACAAATATCCAGTTTTCTATTTAAAAAAGACTGATATCACACCAAAAAATTTGACTGAAGGCACATTCCCAAAACAGATGAGCTAATGTTTCATCAGTATTGTGACAAAATGAGCAAAGAGGGTCGACATTGATCTTATACTTAACCAGAGCTGAATTAAATGAATAACACCTATGTAACAGTTTCAGAGATACCTCTCGCACCTTATTCGAGATGAAAAACTTCCTAGGTAATAACCATACTTTTTCCCAGGCCACATCAAAATATAAATTATTCCAAAAAAAGATAGAAGCTGGCTTACAAATTGTATCCCTTTGAATCATTTCTCTAATGCATTTATTTATTTATTCTTTTACTCAAGAATGGATCTAAATTTCCTGTGTATAATTCTGATTGAGCAATTTGAGGGATAATGGTTGTTGAAGGTCTGATAATAAATGACAGCAAAGTTTTTAAACCTGAAGGGATAGCATCACACACAATGGCATATTCTCTTGTGAATACAGGAATTTTATATTCTGTCAAAAATTCACTATAAGTAAACAACTGACCCAAGTAGTATTCCATTATCAACCCAATTGTTTAATAACAACGAATTGAATTTGATCAGACATATTCTGGTTATCACCTATATTACACTCATAACAGAAATACAATAATTAAGTGTTTTTTTATTTATTTTTTTCTTTTCTTCATCAATCTGGCAGGAAATAATAACATCTTTGCTACTGTAATGATGTTAGGTGAACAGTAAATCCTTTGTTTGTCCTATGGGTCTCATTCATGGTGCAACTCTACAAAAACACAAAGACAAACACAAAAAGGCCAATAAACATTGCCATACACACATTAAGTCAAAATTAAGACAAACACCACAACCCCACTGAACCCCTGCACATTAAAATAACACACTTTCAACAACATGCCCAATACCCACAATGCAATGCAGAGATAAAAAAAAAAAAAAAAAAAAAAAGTGTGGTCATTACTAAATTTGGTGATTTAAATCCATTCAACTTAAACTTTTTTGTACTTTTGACTATGTCTACAAATTAGTAGAATATACTAAACATTTTATAGTAATGTAATAAAACTTAAATCATTTAAGTACATTGTAATTAAAACATTTTAGTTAATACAAAGTCCACGCTTACAGTGTACTGTCTTCTGCTCTTTTGCCGCCGCCTTCTTCTTCTTCTTCTTCTTCTTCTTCTTCTTCTTCTTCTTCTTCTTCTTCTTCTTCTTCTTCTTCTCATACTTTATTTACATAATGCCATATACACACAGACCAGAACATGGCATGGAGAAAAACATAATGCTCGGGGTGAGGCAGGAAGAAATTAAATACAAATACATAAATAGGTAAGTAAATTAAATAAATAAAAGTAAAGGAATAAACAAGAAAAAATAAAATAAAATAAAATAAATAAATAAATTACAACTTAAATTCGTCACATAAGACTTTAGTCTTCACAGCTTTAGGGTTAGTGCAAAGGTTAAGTGTGTCTAGGTAGGACTTTAAATAAGATTTAAAGACCACAAAGCTGGGTTTCTGATTGGCATGATATAATAACAAAGATTCCATTCCATTTCCATAATCGTCAACGTCATATGGAAGCGACGTACAAGCATGTTTTTTTCAGAAGTGGTACTGCGCCTGCGCAATGTGAGGAGTCCTTGGCTGGTCGGCCTGCTGTAGGTGACTGATCCTGTGAGGGGACACAGACAAAATGCAGAGCTGGACTCAGTTATACCGCTCTCTGGCCACGGTAAGGACTCATTTAAGTTAACCACAAACTGGTATGTGAGGTCTTGGAAGGGTTTAAACACATCCCATTCGCTGCTGGTTCTGTGAAGACTGTTGTTTTTACTCCTGCGTCCCGGTTGGGCCTGGTTAGCGGCTCAGCTAACTGGTCTGGATGGGTGTTCACTGCCAGACTTCAACGGCAAAACTACAATTTACAGCAGAAGTAGACGCACAGAACGTTTCCTGATGACGGACATGAATCACATATTGGTGTCGTACTTCCTAAGTTTCCCTTGTTAGTTCGGCTGAAGAGCTTTAGTAAAAACGCCACTTTAACGAACAATTTCAAACAATTTCCTTGAACACGAAATGTAAAGGTAGTTTAGCTAGCATTAACCTGGCCACTCCAGCTGAAACTAATGTTCAGAAGAAGCGATCATTTGCAGAAATAAAAAGAAATTCATGTTAAAGTCAGTCTAATAAATTTTTTAAGGTAATGTGACATGTGTTCATCGTGACGTCTACGTTCAAGACTGCGAGCTAAGCTAACTTAGCAGTGCTTACCTAAGTGTTACTTTGCTACATTAGTTAACTTAGCATGTTATATCAGGTTTTACTGAAGAAACAACAACCATAAGAGTAATTCTCAACTCTCTGGTTTATATGAAGTGTTAAGGCCCTATAATTTGGCAATTCGCTTCAAAATCATTTAGTTTGTTTACTGTTGAGCACCTTATGAAACAGCTCTGACAGATGACAGCTGCAAGAAAACATGTTTTATATCTACAGTGATTTTTGAGCAAGGCTCTTATTTGTCCCCAAGCAACAGGAGGTTTTGGGGTTGTACATAACTAAATTAGTGTCTAGTTTGGAAATATGATTTTACTTAATAAAAGGAATGGATACTGGAGTTAATTTAACCTCTGTTGGTCATTTATAATTGGTTGGAGTTTCTGGTTGTTTTGTTCATCTACTCCACAAGTAATCGTCTTAAATCCTATTTAGGTGGCTTTAAAACCCATAGTGATATAACCTAAAATGAAATTACCCAAAAATTAACGAGACAAAAACATTATATATGAACCTTTATATGTATGAATCTGTGTTAGGACATAGTCTGATCAAAGATGAGCTGAACTAGTTAGCATATTTTCCACCGTCTGTGATAGGGACACTTCACAATACAGGGTGTTACTTTACTGTTTTTTGTTTTTTTGTTTTTTTTTTTTTTTTTAAGGAAGTTCTTTTTTTTTTTTTTTTTTTTTTTTTTGAGGTTTTACAGTTGAAAAGCTGTATGTGGAATTTGTAGAGCCAAACGTTTCCTCATTAAGTGGTTTCAGTGCAACCACATACTTACAAACAATAAACAGTTCTTTGTGAAACTGGTCCACCTACTTGATCTGTTGTTAGTTAGCCTACATGTTTTCATAAGTTGTGGATATGTAGGTATGTGATCTAAATGGAGTTAAATTTGCAACCATTTTCTTAACTGAATATTTATTTGTGTCATTTTTCAGCAGAATTGTTAAACTTTGGCTGGTTGTTCGTCGTATGTGAGGATTTCATGCTTTTTTGATATCTCATAGCAAATTGATTTTTTTTTTTTTTTTTTCTATTTTAGATTTTTGGATTGTTGAATGAATAAAGCAAGTGGTATGGACAGATCAGTTTTGTCTGTTCATAATATATGATGTTTTTCTAACATTTTATTGACAGCCCAGCTGTCACCTTAATAACTAAGAGTCACTGTGATGGAGCTAATTTACTATTCCTCTTTGAAATTAGTTGTCTTAAAGTATTTTATGTTGCTGCACAACTGGAACATATGATACAAAAAAACCCACAGTAGCTGAATATTTGAGCAGGTCTCTCATTTGATTTACAACTGTACTTCATGCCAAATCCCTCCTGAAGTAAATATCAGCAACATGTTATCTCTCTGTGGCTGCCTCTGTAATGTTAGTCTGATAGTGTTCAGACCTTTGTCATGTTGGAAAATGACTTGGTTGCTTTTTCAGACATACTGTTGCCCTATTTTATTCTCATCATAGTAAAGTAGTGGGTAGTAGCTTTAGTTATTCTATGTTATTATTTAGTTTTGTTTTTTTATATATATATATATATATATGTATATATATATATATATATATATAAAATACAAATAGCTTTATTGTTTTTTTGACTCATTATCTAAATGACAATTATTGTAAGTGCTTTTGTTGTTTCTTTTGCTTAACAGCGGAGCCACCACCTCCCATGCAAACTGCATGGTGCTGCAGCTCTGTCGGTCAGGACTTATGCCGACAAAGCAGCAAGTAAGCCAACTATAAATCTTATCATCTGTCAAGTTCTGCACTGAACTTTAGATTTCTACTATTATAAACCTGCTGTGTTGCCTCTCACTAGTTGATGCAGATGTCACAGTAGTGGGCTCTGGTCCAGGCGGTTATGTTGCTGCCATCAAAGCGGCACAGCTCGGCTTCAAGGTAAGATGCCTTCACAGTCCGTGGTGGATTTTAATACTATCCTCATTTTTGGGGGAACAACATTAACACTTTCTATTATTTCTCTGACAGACAGTTTGTGTTGAGAAAAATGCCACACTGGGTGGAACCTGTCTGAATGTCGGCTGTATCCCCTCGAAGGTAATGTAGCCAGCGATTAAACATTTTATATTTATCTTTTGGATTTAATGATTATGGGCAAATATTGTGGTGTCATATAGTTTGTTTTTTGATCACATGGATGCTGGTCTTGTCGGTGCATTAAGAGGCCAGATGACAACCTTTTTCCTTATTTGATGTAATTCTTCAACTCTCCAATTTTAATAAAAAAACATAAAGTGAATTGTATAAAGCTTTGAAAACACTTCGAATAGTTGAAGTGATTGCTTGGTTAAGGAAAAAAAAATATCTTTAAAAAAATTATCCTCTGTCCAAGGTTTTATTGCTAATTCACAACTCCACTTGTTAGACATTTACATAAACGGTTACATATGAAGTCATCGTATCAAAAGAGTACACTTAAATACATGTTGCAAAATATATACTGCAGTTGGTTAAATATCTACATGTATGTATACTTTCTCTGTCCCAATTCAGTATAAAGTCAACAGGCGGAACATTAACATGTTTCATTACAGACCAAACAAAAAACATGTGATGTTAATGAATTAATGATGCTCTTCTGAAGGACTTAATTGATATTTTGTCTTTGATAGGCGCTGCTCAACAACTCTTACCTGTACCATCAGGCTCATGGAAAGGACTTTGAAAACAGAGGCATTGAAAGTAAGTCTTGCATAGCATTAAACATAGCATTTTAGTAAGGAATTAAACACAATTTCTCATTCCCTTCTCAGGCGTTATTTCATCTGTCTACCTCTGAATCATTTAATTGAGCCACGTTCTTCAAAATTGTAGCATCAATCATGAGCTCATTAACGTATGTTCTTCTTTCCTTTAGTTTCAGGTATCTCATTGAATCTGGAGAAGATGATGGCTCAGAAGAGTGGGGCAGTGAAGGCTTTGACTGGAGGAATCGCACATCTATTCAAACAGAACAAAGTGAGTTTTTTTCTGTTAAACAGTTCCTACATAGGAGAACTGAACTCCTTCTAGCAGAGTTAAAGTAGTGACATTATTACCTACAGGTGACTCATGTTAATGGTTTTGGGAGGGTGACCGGGAAGAACCAGGTGACGGCCACAGCAGCAGATGGAAGCGAACAGGTCATCAACACCAAGAACATCCTCATCGCTACTGGCTCTGAGGTCACGCCTTTCCCAGGGATTCAGGTACAGATTAGACCGCCCCCTCATTTCTGAAATGGTTTCTGTTAAGGCAGTATGATAGGAGCAAATTCTGGTATTGATTTCTAAAATATAAAAAGGCGAGAAGAAAAGTTTTGGCATTCAAGCCTTTGGGAATTAGTCCTTGGCATCTGTGCCTAGTAGACTTTTCTTTCATGTCCATAAGTTTTCAAACCCAAACTGTGTTCATGTGACAGAAATAGCTTCTGTTCAAGGAAAAAGGTTTTTGATTTGCCTCGGCTCATTGACATCTTTCTCTGGTTCAGAATTACCCCTTTCTTTGTCACATTTACTCTTGTCTGAGTTTCCAAGTATGATTTGCAAACATGGAATCAAACAATAGACTGTAATAACAACCACCATATCACAGAACTCTGGTTCCTAGTGAATGAAATCCTGGCAGAATCAGTCTGATATGAACGTTTACTTCTAAAACCAGATACATTTAACTTCTCTCTCTACATGAATAGTATAATATTACTTATGATAAAATGCAGTAGTCTTGACTGTTTCTTTTTGTTGCAGATTGATGAGGAATCCGTCGTGTCATCAACTGGAGCTCTGTCTCTGAAGAAAGTCCCAGAAGAGCTCATCGTCATTGGCGCTGGTGTCATCGGTGTGGAGCTGGTCAGCATCATTTCAGTCTGATTCACTTTTGTGATTTTTTTTAAATTATCTTTTATGGATGCAGATTGAGGAATATTAACACTACTGATCCTAAACAAACTAACTTTCTCAGACCAGTTTTTAATGTAATCATGAACATATTTTACAGTTTTTGACTGTATTTGCTGACTGTTAACACCAGCTGACCCACATCAGAATTGATTGGTTTGATTTGGTTCATCTAAGTCCTGTAAGTCTTTTGTCCTCCTTTTCTGCAGGGGTCAGTATGGCAGCGTCTGGGCTCTAAGGTTACAGCTGTGGAGTTTCTTGGTCATGTTGGAGGCATGGGCATCGACATGGAGATATCCAAGAACTTCCAACGCATCCTGCAGAAACAGGGCCTGAAGTTCAAACTCAGCACCAAAGTCATGGGGGCCACCAAGAGACCTGATGGCAAGATTGATGTGGCGTGAGTCAAACTGTCCAAGATTCCTCTAATCCTGTGGGAAAATCAGGCTGGATTTAGAAATGTGACCATGTTGTGTGTTTGTTTCAGCGTGGAGGCAGCAGCTGGAGGGAAGAACGAAACTCTGACGTGTGATGTGCTGCTGGTCTGTATCGGCAGACGACCTTTCACTCAGAACCTGGGCCTGGAGTCGGTGGGCATCGAGCTGGACAACAGGGGCCGCATCCCCATTAACAACCGCTTCCAGACCAAAGTACCCAGGTACCTGTGTCCACAGTGTACTTAATAAACATGGAGTCAGACACTAAACTGTGATACTGGATGTAAACTTCAATCAGTCTTACTATTTCATATAAGAATACTGCAGCCTCCTCTGATGGTTACACCACACAGACGTCTGGTTTCTTCAATTTAGTAGTGACTCTAAAAAAAAACAAAAAAAAAACAGTGATGATATTTTTATTGTTGCTGGTTTATTCGTAGCTATAGTGGAATAGATGGCAAGTCCTCTTAAAGATACATAGTGAAAGTTTTTGCAAAGTCTGTCATATTACTGTGGAACAACGACACACTTAGACCTTCATAAACAAGCCTCACAGTTGTCATGTCTTCCATTAAATGGATGATAATGAGATGGTTCTGTCAATGGTTTTGACAAAATTTAAATTAACATTTGTGTTTGATGCAAATTCATTCATTTTAATTTTGATGATTGGTTTACAAAAATTTAAATCAAAACCAACTAATTCAGATACCTGGGTTCGTTTTGTAGCTGCTGTACACTGAACAACTATTCTGACCCAATAAGACAGTAGCGCTGTGGTTACATCTTATGGAAGCATATTTCCTATCTCTCTTCCTATGTGTATAGCTTTGTCAAAAAATCTAAGATTATACCAATGTGTGTATATATATATTGAAAACTTATTTTCATAAATAATATAGTATGTAGTATAAATATTTTCTCTTAGTAATAGTAGTTTATATTTTTTAAAAATATTTTTTTGCGCGTTTCTTTTTTTAAATGCCACTTTGTTTTGGTTGTTTTAATTTCCTAATTAAATTATTCTATTTATATTTTTATACTTATACTTTTATACTTATCTTAAATTCTCATTGCATTCATTGTGGACGGCACAGAAAGATTTTCATCATACAGGGAAACCTGTTTTACTGTACACATGACCGTACAACACTTTGAATCCTTGAATCCTCTTAGTAATATTTTTCAAGCCAGTTGTTTTTGTTTGTTTTTGACAGATTCCCCCTCACATTTTTTACTTTAGACACAAAAAAATCAAAACTGAAATTCATTTAGAAATTGTTTGGTAGAATAGGTAGACCCAAACCTATCGAGGAGCTGAATATAACTATTTTATTTAACATACTATTGACCCTTATGAATTTATAAATATTTACCTCTTTCTGTTTTTATGTAATTTTTACGAACTTTGAAGGATCCTTCCCCTGATCTCCCACAGAATTAAAATTTTTGGTTTTTCTCTTCTAAATTGGGTATGTTGGATAGAAAACATCATATTGCAGAAATGTAAACTTTTCAAGGTAAATTTATCACCTGTAAAAATAAGATTTGTGATATCTCTGCTGCTAGCTTCTCCCAGTGCCTCTCTGCACATCATATAAATCTGACAAATTCAGCTTTTCATTGAACATCGTCTTTACTTGCCTTCTCTCTAATTTCTCATCTCTTCCACAGTATTTATGCAATCGGTGATGTGGTCGCTGGACCGATGTTGGCCCACAAAGCTGAAGACGAGGGCATCATCTGTGTGGAGGGCATGGCTGGTGGCGCCGTGCATATTGATTATAACTGTGTTCCCTCCGTCATCTACACACATCCAGAGGTGGCCTGGGTGGGCAAGACGGAGGAGCAGCTCAAAGAGGAGGTGAGACACAGGGGCTGATGGGAAATTGAGTTTTGTGTGTAGTATTAGTCTAAGATCAGCACAGAAACAGCAGGTGAATAGAAATAAATAATACGTGTATGACTCACGATGGGTTAAATAACACAAGAGATGAGCTTATGCTGCAGTGTTTTTCAGTCTGACTCAACTCTTCCTCCTCCTCTTCATCAGGGTGTTCCATACAGAGTCGGAAAGTTCCCCTTCGCAGCCAATAGCAGAGCTAAAACTAACGCTGACACTGACGGCATGGTGAAAATTCTCAGCCACAAGGAGACAGACAGAATGCTGGGAGCTCACATCCTCGGATCTGTAAGAGCTGCTGCATCCCAAATGCCAACACAGCACACTCAACCAACCTAGATAAATATATTTATTAATATTATTAAATAGATTCTTATCCTAAGCATCTGTTAAGTACTTTATATGAGAACTCCTTAAGTCAAATATTTAGTTCTACATTTCAGAGGCGAATATACAGCTGTTTAGACTACAGTTATTTAAAAACTATGGTAACTATATACTGCACCTTGTAGATTATTAGTATATAAAGCCTTTATTATAGCACTAGAACTTAGTAGCTTTTGTTCAAGTTCATATATTTTTAGATACTGATAGAAATAGAAATTTTGATTGCATGGCTCTCTTCATTGTAGTATTGGTATTTTTATGTCAGACCTGATTTAAAAGGCCTTTGGGTAACAGAATTGTCAGGCTCAGGGGTGGATATAATGTTCACTGCTGACATGCTTGTGTAGCTGTTGCAGTGACATTGTTTGTGTGTTTCTTTTAGGGAGCAGGAGAGATGATCAACGAAGCCGCTTTGGCGATGGAGTATGGAGCTTCCTGCGAGGACGTTGCCAGAGTCTGCCACGCACATCCTGTACGTACTTCTGTTACACACACAACCACCCCATACCAGGCACATCTTCCTGGTAACATTCCTAAACTTTCTGCCAATACTGACTCGTCATATTTGTTTTGTCCAAGGAAAACTGTAGCTTGAATCTGAAACTAATTCACAAGTATTTGAAAGTGTCATACCACTGATGACCACTAGATGGTGGCTATAAAAAGGCTTTGCTCTAATGGAAGTTTATGAATTTTTTCCCCTGACTCATTGTCTTTATTTGGATCCTCTAATCCGTGTACTGTTGGGTCTTTAACAGATTATTCCATCATTAATAAATTAACATTAAGCCTGGGTGGGCTTCGACTGACAGTTTATTTCCCCCTAAGATGAACTTCCAGAGCTTCTATTCATTGAAAAAAACATATTATTCCTTGACAGACAGCTGCACTGTAGATGTGATTAAAGGTTCCACTTAGAAGACTGTCAAAGGTTTCTGTCACACAATTGTTTCATAAGGGTTAGTATTGGGTGAGTGTCACCCATAACCTCTCACTCCTCTGCAGCTTTGTCCAGAGGTGGACACTTCTGGCTCCATCATTCCAAGATGATGACGGCCAAAATACAAGCTCAAGGATTCACAACAGTAGTCTAAAAACCAATGGTTGACATCATGGTGACTTTGTTTTTTTTTTGTTTTTTTTTTTTAATCAAGGTCTTTTTTATTTAAAATTTTCATATGTACAAGAAGAAACATACAACTTGAACTTGAAATTGTTGTATCCAGTTCCTATCCACCTGCCCACCCACCCCAAGTACTGGACCTTTGTTAAATTTATATACAGCCAGACATAATATACATGCGTACAAAAATATATTTTTTCATTTCATTTCATTTATTTCCTTCACGGATGTGCATTTTATCAGCAGACATTCAATAATCACCAGGTAAATCACTAGATAAATGTGTACCTGACTAAATTATGTAAAACAATTATATATACACGCATGGATATTTGTAAAACATCATGGTGACTTTGTGAACTTTTTTACTCAGTTGTTTTGACATTTCTGAGGCTCACAAACTCCGGTCATTGTGGTTCCTATATCTGTAAAACTCTGTCTTCTGTGGTCACATATTTTATAGCTGTCTGTAAACCTCAATTACAAACTGAAGATGAGTCTCCTAATCTATGTTGTGCTTGTTAAGTCACATAGAAGAAGATGTAAATGTAAACTGACTTCTTCCATCTTCATCATCTTCCACAGACGGTGTCGGAGGCTTTCAGAGAAGCCAACCTGGCCGCCTCCTTCGGCAAAGCCATCAACTTCTGATCCTTCAGCCGCTGTCGCACCTTCAGTGTACATAACAGACGAGAAACGGGAAACTGTGTCTGCGTCAAAACCCTCTGTGTACAACAACACTGTATCACAATTAGTTGTAATGTTATTTAAATGTTCTCTATAAAATAATAAAGGGGGTTTGGGCAGTAAATACTGACTGCAGTCAGTGTTTTTGTTTAAAACGACCAGAGTTTATTATGCATTTCTTTCCAGTACATAGAGCTATAAAAGTTATTGTTTGGGCTGGATGGATGGGGTTTTATAGTGTGAATGAATGGAGTATCTCAACTCAGCAGGTTGGTTTTCATGCATGATCTGAACAGAAAACAACCTGCTCCAACATTTAAAGGTTAAATTCACACTAAAAGTTGCTCGTCATGAATCAAAACTCATTAAGCTTCTGGCCTCCCTTCCTGTTGTGCATCACTGCAAGTTTTTAGAAAAAGAAAGAATACATTTGAAAGGGAATAAACATTTAAGACTATATGGAAACAGAGTGAACCTTGAGTTGAGCTTATTGTGTGAATTTGTAAATTTAGCTTTAAACCTGAAAATGTTAAGATCCTCATTTTGCAAATATTTCCCTCCCTGACATAACACTATAGAGGACTGAGAAAGGCTGAAACATTCAGATTTTGAAGAGCTGCTTATAGTTTCTGGTTTGGGTTTCTTTTGTCATTACTCCACTGTCAGCTGCTCTGGCTATTCTTGCATTTCCAACCAATAAACACAGTTTCATTTGAATAAGATTTGTGTGGAGTTTAACAATTACTTACATCTTATAACCTACTCAAGAAGGTCTGTGATGAAAAGTTGGTTAAATGTTCATAAGCTCATATGATATCATCTTGACAGACTTCTGTAGAAGATTAAATCCACCTCAAATCACCAGATTTTAGAAAATGTTGTCAATTGACCATCACTGATTTGCTTCATACATTCAGAAAAAAAAAAACAATTGACCTAGCAAACATGATATAAAATTTCAACTTCATATCTTCACTTGTTTGACACATGCTAACACGAATTTTAATGAAATAATTCGTACACAAAAAATTCTCAAGTGCAATAAGACTTAAACTATTAATGATGGATGTACTACATTTTCAGCAGTTCTAAGGTACATGATGCCTTTAACTTCTCCGACAGAAGATCAGTAGTCACGTATTTGCCAAATTATAGCTTGCTGAAAGCTAAAAAATATTCCTTCATTCACCCTCATAGCTGTTTTAATGTGGTGTATCCATGTTGAAGCAGAGGAGATCTTTCAGACGTTGGGTGGGATTTCACATGCACTATTGTTTTAACCAAGTGTTATTATGAAAGAAATGATTCTTAAATATAGAATATCACTCAGCACCTGTATTTCAAATGCATATTTGTGATGTATGACGAGGTCCACTGTAAGAACAATTCCATCACTGTAAACATCTTGTCTGGGTTAACCCTTTAAACCAGGGGTAGGCGACCTGTGGCTCCGGGGCCACATACAGCTCTTGGGCCCTTCTCTAGTGGCTCAATGTAGCTTTGTCAAAAAACCATATGACAATAAATAACACTTTTTTTGGTACACATTTTGCCATAGCAATAAAATGATTCTCATGTTATGCAGTTGTAAAAATGTAGACTCTACTCCAAATGAATAAAAAAAAAATACTAATAGTAGCAAAAGTAGACTGCGTTTTAATTTTATAACACTGAAGGTGTTTATCTGTATTCTCCATTGCAAAGAAAGCCTTCACTTACCAGCTGATTTTTGCATCAAACAAAAATAACGACAAATATCACTATTTTCTTTAGTTTTGTCATTTCGTTGTAGTTCTGTAAATGCACTGAAACTCTGATTTATTCTCCGCATATTCTGTACAAACTTATCCTAAAGAGTTTAAACAGTCACCAGTTTGAGGGAAGATAGAAGGGTATCTTATGGCTCCAGACAGTTTTGTTTTTCTTTTTCTGTCCTAAAATGGCTCTTAAGATTGCAAACGTTTCTGACCCATGCTTTAAACCTTAAGCCTAAAATGGTCCACCTGGACTTTTTTTTCTTATTCTGACTAAAAGGTTAGAAAATTTGCTGTGAGTGAGTCCATTTGCCCATTTTTCCAGAACACTTTTTTTTCCCAGATCTTTCAAAATCTAGCAATATTTACACTTTACTGTATGTTATAAATCTGCTACAACAGCTTCTTCTCCAGCTTCTAGTACAGGCATGGGTGAAGTTACCGTAATGACCCAATAAAACCTATAAAGCGCAACATCTCAGGTTTCAGAAACCATTGGAATTTTTCTATTTGCACAAACAGTGAAAGAGTTACAGCCATCCAAACTGCATATGTACAGGGTGTGTCAGCGATGACACGTCAGGTTTTAAAGAGTGCACAAAATATGAAGATGGTATCTTTAACCAAACCACATTTATTAGTGTTAGTTCTTCAAATGAAAATAATGTCTGTATTAATTTGGACCATGACGTACATAAAACTGAGATGGTTTAACATGTTAGGATGTAATTATTAGAATGAGTAGAATGAGTTTTTCATGCTGTTGATCATTATATTTTATTGTTGTGACCAACAGTGAAGTGATGTAATGATAAAATAAACTTTTTTTTTCCTTATAGAGCTATTTACTCTCATATTTAATAGGAACTTTTTTCACAGACCAGAAAAGTATGGAAACCCATAAAATAAAATATTGAATAATGAATTTTGTTGTAACTTTTTAATACCTTTGCAGTTAAAACAAAATATTGCAGAACCCTAAATTATTTTAACCTCCTAAGACCCAGGACATGTCAGCAAAGTACAAGCTTTTTTGTTTTTTGTTAAATAAATGCCTTTTTTTTTAGGTCTAGATATGACCATGCCATGTGAATAAAGGCATTTTAATGTCTAAAGAGAGTGCCTTGGATTTTTCTTCCATTTTGATATCTAAATTTTTTAAATAAGTGCCTGTATTGGAAACATCACGATGCAACAGTTTTTTCAGATGCATTTTTAAAAAATTTTTATGGAATGTCCTTTGTGGTGGACAGTTTTCCTTTCTTTCTTTTTTTTTGTATAAAGTTGTGAAACTCTTGTCCACAAATGTGGATAGTGGGTCTTAGGAGGTTAAAGGCTATAGATGGTGGGGGCTTAATTTTTTTTATGTTTGATTTTTTTTATTTTTCTTTTGAAATTTTTTACATATTATGACTAGATGTGGAAATCGTTTATGTTATACTTTTCATTTCTATCAATTTAGCATCGAAATTAATAATAATTTAAAAAAAGAATTTTTGACAAATATCTTTTGCCTTGATGGAAGCTTTTGACTGGTCTTTAATTAAATAGGTCTTTCTATACATCCATGGCATCATGACTCAAACTTGACTCCTGTTTGTGTAAGTGTGTAGTTCTGTTCTATGATACATAAGTTGAGTAACTTTTTCAGACTCCACCTCTGTTTGTACACCCGTGACGTGACTCTGCATATGTGTGTGTGATCAGCAGGTGTGGTGCTGCTGCAGATGAAGATGAACACCTGAAGTTCAGCAGGAAAGAAAATTAAATACAAAGAGCAGCCGTCAGAACAAATGGAGAGGACATGAGACTTAAATAGAGGAAAATTCGACTTCTGAACAGGAACTCTTATTGTTACTGGATGTGTAAGTACTACTGTTGTGCTTTGAGGTTTGTAGATTTTATCTGCAGATACTGAGTTCCAGTGTTTCTTCATGGAGTTTGTTTAGTCTGAGATCAAGTCTACAAAAAACAAGCTTTGTTAATCAACTGGTTTCCCTTCTTTTCGTCGGAGGATATTGATTTACTCTGTTATTTCATGTGGACTTATCTATTTGAATCTTCTGTCTATTTATCTTTCCTTCTTCCTTCTTTATCCATATTTTTTCCAGTGATTACTTTTCTTTGCGCTTCCCTTTGTCATTCTTCCACCATTTTGGCTAGCATTCCCTTTTTCTTTATTTATTTATTATATTTTGCCTTTTCTTTAAATTCAGTAAACATAAAATATCTGCCCCCAGGAGTAAAACATGTTTCCTCCCATAGTCTCAAATTATCTGCGCAAAAAAATTATATCATTCCATCGTCTAAGATGTGTATGTGATGTGTAAACAGCCTCAGGATGTTTGCAGTGTGTCAGTCAACTGAACTTGTTATTTTTAAGCCACATTTACAAACCATGTGTTTGTCAGACATTTTGATCCAGCAGTAGTGAAACTGTACATTGTAAACTACTGTCTGTCATCCAAAAGCAAACGTTGAACTTAAAAAAACAAAAGACTGGGTCATTACAGTTTCTAATATCAATTTTGACTTATTGTTGAATGTAATTTCTTTGGTGTATTGCTACTCGTATTGGAAAGGATAAGCCTAAGAAGCCTTACTATATCCTTGTAATCTTATTCTTTTTTGTGTTACTGATTTTGAGTCATATGCAACTGAAATAAAATTGTTCATTTTTTAGTTTATTAATTTCGGAGGATTATCGCTGTTTCTACATAGAATATTGTGGCATGTTGGAGGAGCAGCTGGGGGAAGTTTCCCAGCATGCACTGGGACAAAGTAATTTGGGATAGTTTTATGTATTTACAGTGTTCTAAGTTTAAAAGAAGTGTTGTTCTTGTTTGATAACAGAGTTATGGTGTGTTTTACCCTTTTTGTTAGTTGTTTTCTTGTGGAAAGATTAATTCTGTTGATTTCATTTTTGTGCACCATGTACTAAATTGCTCCTTTGTTTCATCACTCTGTAATGGTGCATGAGTGGAATTGGGATTAAAAGTCCAAAATGTCAAAAATTATGGTGGGAAGTCTACAATATAGTGTAATTACAAACTAGAGGCATCAGACAGATGTAGATTTGTCATTATATTAAATTCTGAAGCCATTTAATTTAAAGAAGTGAGTGAATTTCACTTGATGGGGTAAAGGATAATCTTGTTTTTGGTTCTGATTGTTGCTGCTCACCAGTGATGGAATCTCCAAACTCCATCACTGATTACTAACAAAACAAACATGTTTGCGCCCAACCCTGGCAGGTGGTGCATTTCAGCGGCCTCATTTTGATACTATATGGATTAATTACCTGATGAAGCCACAGTTGGAACAGTTGGGGCTCTACTGGACATCCTGTCCTGCTGTAGTATGTAGGTGATGTTAGAGAAATTCTACCGTAACTCCTGGTTTTATCCATCTCTTAGTTCTGAGGTCACAGTGTGTTGCACCCTTTGCCTTGTATTCTGTCCTCCATCTGCCTCTACACACAAGACGTCTACAGCTAAAGGTTCAGAGACTTATTGTGTCTAAACTAGATGTTTTTGTTTCTGTAGACCTGTGCATGCAGTCATTAGTATGTTGTCCTAAAGCCTGGGTGATCACTGGTAATATATTACCTCATGCAATGGAAAGTATATTCAGTACTAGATTCTTCAACCTCCTGTAGTGAAAGATCTCAGTTCTCATAAGCTCGTTCCAATAACTGTTTCCTGTATAATACACTGTTGCTCATAAAGTTAGAATGCAATATTTTGACCTTTTCTCATGAAATGATTGTGACAATGTGATTTATTCTTGATAAAGTGTAACTGGGACTCAGTATGGGATCATTGTACGTGGTCAAAGGTGATTACTGATGTGGATAAATAGTAATAAAAAGAGGAATGTGTCTTTCTACAAAATGCCCTGTTAGATGCAAGTCCACTAAGTTAACCCTTTGATGCATGGGTTATAAGAACCTTAGTCAAGATTTTTTTTATTTGTCTTTAGGCATGAAAAAAACAATGCGATTGAAATTTTTTTAATGAACCTTTTTTTCATGGAGTTTAAAAATGTCCACTCATCTGGACACCATGTGTTTAATTTTTGAAGCAAAGAAACATATTTAAAACACAATACGCAAATGATATACTGTGTGAAAACAATGGAATAACAACATTTTTAATGCAGCTAATCTGATGTTTTCTCACATTTTTATCATACTCTAATACTAGTTATTACTCACTTCATGGAGCTAATGTGCAAAAAAATCTTTTTTGTTTAAGGAAACTATTAATTACAGTCTTATAACAATTAGCAATAGATTTACACTCAAACATGTTAGTGCAGATCAGGTTTATAAACAACATAAAGTTACAGTAATGGTATGAATTGCAGTGTATGAGATGGTGCATAAGTGTCCACTGTGTTGGCTGATGTGGAACTAAAACAACAAAACCCATGAATATACAAGAGAACAGCTGTGGAATATCTGTCCACTGTAGTGACCACTATGCATGAAAGGGTTAATATTCAGTAAGTTTCCAATGGGTACTTTCTGTTTTTCTATCATCTTCCTCCATTCCATGACATTAACTGTATGTTTGTCATTGGTCATGTGATTGTTTCAGGCAGAGACAGTTAGGAGACAGAGACAGTATGTCATCACACAAAATGTCTTATTTTATTTCCAAAAACTGTAACTGAATCTTGTAGACATAACTGCCCTCTCACTTGAGAACACTGGTTAGTTTTTACCCCTCAGCCAACTTCTAGCAGAAGGGGTATTGTAATCGTTTTGTTGTCTGTTTGTCCATCTGTCTGTCCATTCAACGAAGTAATTGCACTATTTGAAGAATGTATTTAGATATTTTCACCAAATTTATACTGTGGATGCATTATGGCATGGAGCAGAAGCCTATTGAAAATAGGTGACCTTGACCTGCTTTTTCAAGGTTGAATGGTCTTGTGCAGTTATAATATCTGACTACTTATACTACTTACTTATAATACTTTACTTACTTAAATATAATTATGTATGTAATAAGTTTTACACAAAGACAATCTAATCTAAATTATAGGGCAGTAACTTTCAACAGAATCTTACACTAAATTTAGCTGAGGGGTTTGCACAGCACGTTATGGTTATAAAATGTTCACAACCTTTTTTTTTTTTTTAAAGGTTATACCCTTTGGCCTTTCTTCTGAAGTATTAGGGGTATTGTCAGACACTGCATCATCTGTCTGTCTGTCCACGCAAAGCAAATTACTCTTGCCAAACTGTCCAATTTCCTTCATGTTTGGTATTTAGGTGCAACATGAGAAGCTCTTGGACAAGTTCTGTGAGTGTCAACCTTGACCCGAAAGTTCAAGGTCAGTTTGGGGTTGATGCGTCAAATTTGGACAGCAGTGTTAACCTACATTTTGCAGGCCTTTCTGGGTCAGTGCTTGGTCTTGAGGGCAAATAGACTGTAGGACAGATGAAGTGAGGAGAGAGTGATACTAGGGGAGCAGAGAGCAGTATTATTTATGGTCTTGTTTCCTTTCTATTTATTTTTTTCTTTAAGAACGGGAAGTGTTACTGAGTGTAGACACTGAGCTCAACACTCAACACTGCAGTGAAATAATTTAACCCGAAAAGACCCAGTGCTGCTTTTGTGGAAGTTCCCAAATGAATTTTCTCTAGATTTGACTGTTCTTAAGTGATTTTTCATCAATTTATATCATCATATTATCTTCTGTATTTTGCTTCTTTTTGTTTTTTTAATGAAAATCATGTATTTTCTTGTGTTTAATTCACTGATCATGTAGATGTTCATAAAAGCTTACATTAAAGTTGAGGGTTATTATATTAGAAACAAAGAAAACTGAAGAAAAAGTGACTTTTTCAGCAAATATATCAATAACTGAACATAAACCCAGCGTCTCCATCCACTGTCATTGATCCAACTCCATGGGTTTTACTGGTGAATCAATGCTGTAGAAGATGACGACAGTGTTTCCACGTTCACTACAGAGCCTCTGAACATCCAAATGGGTCAAATCTGATGACCATGAATAGATGAATAACTGTATTTTACACCAATTATTTACATGCATTGATAGAATTAATGGGTCAGAAGTTATTAAGCATTTTAGATCAGTAGACGGTTTTGGTCGGTGGTGGATATTTTGGGTCTTTATGGGTTAAAGTGACAAAAATAGAAATATTTTTAGAAAAAGGTGATGTCATTTGGAAAGTGAAGACATTTATGACATGTTTGCACCATCAAAGCATCAGTCATGTAACTGAAATATGCAGCCACCAATGAATCAATCATAGCTGTTAAATTCTGACTTTCTGATGCTGAAGTTCATTTGCATACAGATCTTTAGGATAAAGATGCGACTCTGGTTTTTCCACCGCAAGTAAACAGAACAGGAAGTGGTCTTGTTTTGTCACCAGGCCGGATCCCGATGCCTGCTGTAGATGCATGGTTGATGATGTGTTGATTTTCCTGTCAATTGCAGTAAAAGTAGTCTGACTGTAAATGCAAGGGAGGGGACGTTTCCTCTCTCTGATCAAACAGTTTGAGGGTTGTTGTTGGGAAAAGTCCAGCTCAGTCTCTCTATTAGACGCCGTTTCCTTCCTTCTCACTCATTCTCCTGCTAGACTCATTCTTTCACTGGTTGCAGAAGTGTAGTTTTAGCTGGCCGTCTGCTGTGAGTTGGGATGCCCTTATTTCTGTAAAACTCTTCATCAGTGAGTAAAATATTTAACTTTCTGGTGATATTTTTGATTTGTCCTTCATTTAAAAGGACTGATGCATTTACTCAAGTACAAAAGTTATGTATAGTTTGTGTTTTCATTGAGTGTTATCATGGAGTTAATTTATGGTACTTTATATTTTGACTTTACCATATTTATGGGGTAATTTTAATTTAGCTGCAATGTTGATTTGCTTGTTACTTGATACACTGATGGAAAAGTCAGTCTTCAGTCCAGTCTGTGGCGATGAGGAGCTACAATTCAGACACCACACTATTCTCTAGGAAATAATCATAAAATGAATAAATAATATAACATTTGCTAGTTGTGGCTCTAATTTGCAGTGTGAAACAAATGACGGTGATCTTATAAATGTTGGTGTACTCTCATAGATTAAGCAATAAAATATAGTTGTTAGAAGTAGCTTCATCTCCACTATCAGTAACATGAATAGATTCAGTCAAATAAGCCATCAATATACAACATCAAATCAGTACTTATGTAATTATTATAGTATGAATTGTAAATAATGTACTGGCTTTTCTTATGTATGAAAACATAGAACCTATTTGACGGAAGCTTTAGTTATTCATTAAACACACTAGTTTCAGTAAAACAAAACACAAGTTAATGATGTTATTCTCTCTTGGGGTGTTGGCCGATTTAAGAGTCACCACTGACGGAAAATATTTCAACTCTATTTTGTGCAAAAATTCTCAGAAAGGCTAAGAACTTTTATATGAAGTTGCGTTGTGTTATTTATGGTCAGACGGGTGGATGTTGGACTAGAACTCTTGCGTTTCTCTGGTTGTTGCTGAAATGTTGTTGGGAGTGCTGCTGTTATCAGCGTGCGAATCAGTTTGTGCGTTAATGTGCCACTGCTGTTTGTTCATGGTGGAGGCCTGTAGGAGGAATTCCACTCAGTCATTTCAGTGTTTGATGGGTCTGAACATTGTTGATTTTATACGTCACTGTTGTTAGGAAACCTCAAAACTCTATTTAGGAATATTTTAAAATATAGAGGTGGCATTTCATATGTACAAATACTTCACTATTGTATTTAAGTGGCGTTTTCCATAATCTGCATATTTAGACTATTTAGAGTATTTATTTTTTACTTTCTATGATTTCACACAAATATCTATACTTTCTACTGTTTATGTTTTCAAAAATGACATGTTCTTTTAGGTTGTATGCATTTTAGGGGAATTATTCATTGTTTTTGCATCATTTGGCATTATTGCACACTTTCCCAACATCAAAACTGACTTCAACCTAAATGCAGAACAATAACACACAGAAAACAGAATCCTTTAGTGTATATAATATACAACAAATCTAGCAAGATAAATCAATGCAAAAATGACATAAAAGATGAATCAAGATAAAAACATCATGAAAGACATGTTAAAATGAGAATGAGGTACAAATCAGGGTAAGATGACAATAATAGAAAACACATAAGACAAAAATTTCCTCCAGGGGATAAATAAAGCTCATCTGTATCTGTATTTTTTATCTGTAGAAAGGGTGACTTTACTTTATACTGAGTACATTTCAGAGCGTGTACTGTTTCACCTCTACTCAAGAGAAGGAAAGTACACTAAAAACAAAAAGTTAAGGATATTTTAAATTTTTGGGCTATTTTTTTCAGTAGGGATTCTTGCACAGCACTTTTTAGTTTTTTGTGTGTGAATTGAATTGAAACACATTTTTTTAATGACCAGACAGTTTTATTTACAAATGACAAAAAATGACCAAAAAAATGGCCAAAAAAAAAAAATAGATCCTTAACTTTTTGTTTGTAGTGTATGTACCTTTGTCATATCTACCAAACTAACATCATAGGAAATTATTTTTATGGCTGTTATGTGAACTTTCTCCCACTTTTCAGACAAAAAAAACAAAAAAAACAACATCTGATCTGGACTAAATCAGTCATGTTGATTCCAAAGTTTTCATTTATGTTTTGTTTGTGTCATGACAAAAGCTGGTTGTCTCCAACGTTTGAATGCTTATATCTGAAAAGTAACTTAAGGTACTGACAAAATCAAGAAGTGAAAAGTACAATATTTACCATTAAGATGCATAGTAGAAATATGTTTGTATCATGTGACATAAAATCCTTAACCCTTTAATGTATGAATTATAAGAGCCTTAATCAAGATTTTTTTCCTGAGTGTTTTTATTCCTCTAGGCATTAAAGAAATAATGCAATTGAAATCGTTTTTATGAACCCATTTTTCATGGAGTTGCAAAAATGTCCACTCAGCTGGACACCATGCATTCAATTTTTGAAGCAAAGAAACGTATTTACTGATAAACTGTGTGAAAACTATGAAATGAAAACATTTTTAAAGCAGCTAATTGGTTGTTTTCTCACATTTTAACATACACTAATACTAGTCATTACTCACTTCATGGAGCTAATATGCAAAAAAAAGAAATTGTTTAAAAAAGAAAAACACTGTTAATTACAGTTTAATAACTACCAATTAATTTTCACTCAAATATGTTAGTGCAGATCAGGTTTATCAAGAACAGTAAAGTTACAGTAACGGTATGAATTGTAATGTGTGGGATGGTGCATGCACTGCAAAAATCTAAATCTTACCAAGTGTATTTTTCTCATTTCTAGTCAAAATATCTCATCACACTTAAAATAAGACATAATCACCTAAAGAGTAACATTTTTTGCTCAATTCAAGCAAAAAAAAAAAAATCTGCCACTGGAACAAGTGAAAATTATCTTGGTAAGACTTCTTGAAATAAGATTTTGCAGATCTATTGTCTAAAAATAAGTTCTTTATATCTCACTGAAAAGTTCCTCTTTAGGTGATTATGTCTTTTTTTAAGCGTGATGAGACATTTGGACTAGAAATGAGAAAAATACACTTTGTAAGCTTTTGATTTTTGCAGTGAGTGTCCACTGTGTTGGCTGATATAGAACTAAAACAACAAAATCCATTAATATACAAGAGAACAGCTGTCCACTGCAGTGACCACTATGCATGAAAGGGTTAAAGTGCTGTACTTGAGTAAAAATACAAGACCATTAAAGGTGGGACTTAAACATGAATTTTAACTACTTCTTCTCCACAGCTCCTCTCTTCATCTTCCTCATCATGCCGACCGTCCATGCATCATCAAACTCATCTTACCATATGTCACCAAATTCATCACATCATCTGTCACCAAATTCATCCCATCATGTGTCACCAAATTCATCACATCATCTGTCACCGAATTCATCCCATCATGTGTCACCAAGCTCATCTCACCCACCAACGCACCCAACAACCATCCACCCCTTCACTAACCTTACCACCACCTTCCACCCCTATACTAACACCACAGTTAATCCAATTGTTTCTGCTATTACTGGCTTCTTCAACAACCTCCTGGACCACATCCCCTGTAAGACACTACATCACCTCCATCCTGTCTTAACCACCCTCATCACTCACTCATAATTTGAGCCAAAATAAATTCATCTTATAACTTCACTTTTTTTCTCCCACAGTGCCTCGATGGGCAATCTATACCATCTTTGCATGTGGTGGGCTGCTCATTCTGCTGATCCTTCTTTGTATCTGCATCAAATGCTGCTGCAGAGGCAAGAAGAAGAAACAGAAGAAAGATGAGCAAATAGGTCTGAAGGGAGTGAATGGAAATACCACTACAGCTCTGGTAATGTTATTCTGTGCAAATATTTAATATATTTTCACTTTCCTTAGATTAGCCTGTTTTTTTATTTGTTGCTATAAAGGAGGAGCATTTAGTATACAGAAATAAACATGAAAATAAATGCAAATGGAGAGTCATTTGTTTGTGGGAATTTGGTATCCTCCCACAAGAAAACAAAACCAAAAAAAAAGCAATGATTTTAGATAATTACAGCAGGAAGACAAAGATACACATATGAGGGATTTGGGGGTTGTCATGTGAGCAACTGATATGTTTTATAAAAAAAAAAAAAAAAAAAGCCACATCATCTCGGACAGTTATTATTACCATGTCCGTGTAAAAAACAATAATAAACAATATCCAAAAAAACTTAAAGGCACAACTTTCTGTTCATACACTGACATTCAACTGCAATGATTAGAAGTGGTAAAAGTCCATCTAGTTAGTTTTGATGCTATGCACGTACATTTTTCATTAATTTGATTTAGATGGTGATCTGTCTAAAGCCACGGGTGTCAAACATGCGGCCCGGGGTCCTAATCCAGCCTGCCAAAGGGTCCAGTCCGACCCTTGGGATGAATTTGTGAAATGCAAAAATTACACTGAAGATATTAACAATCATTTTAGTTCAGGTTCCACATTCAGACCAATTCAATCTCTGGTGAGTCAGACCAGTAAAATACTATCATAATAACATATAAATCATGGCAATTCCACATTTTTCTCTATGTAAATGTAAATATTTTCATGCATTTCCACTAAAACAAAGAATAATTTCGCAAAAAATGTGAATAACCTAAACAAATATGAACAACCTGAAATGTTTTAAGAGAAATAAGTACAACTTTGACAAGACTCTGCCAGTTGTTAAATGTTTTGTGTGTTTGTAGATCCACTGTGATCTATAAGTTATAATGTACATGTGTAAATGATAAACTGAGGCAGAATATTGTTAAAATTACACTTATTTTTTCAGTTGGTTCATGTTATTCACATTGTTTGAAAGGATAGTTTGTAGATGTAAATGTTTTCATTGTTTAATTTTACTTTTTTCGCTCTAAAACATAGAAAAAAATTTTGGAGTTGACATTATTTATATAATATTATGTTATTATTTTACTGGTTCGGCCCATTGCAGATCAAATTTAGCTGAATGTGGCCCCTGAACTAAAATGAGTTTGACACCCCTGGTCTAAGCCTTATAGTGGAAAAGAAAACCCTATAAAGAAAACATTTGTACTATGTACTGTCTATAACCAGTGGATGGTGTGTAAAGTATGAAATCAGCCGTTGGTTTCTGAACTACTGATTTTAAGTCAGTAGTTTCTGGCTTCTTGGAGCAGGACGTGACCATATTTGGACAAAGGGGGCTGAACTACAGAGTCCAAAGAAGAGACAAAGTTGAGCTAATGCTAGAGGCTACTTCACTAAATACTGGGAGAAAAACAAAACAGGCATTTGACAGTTTTGGTAGTGGAACGAATTAACTACAACTTCAGTTCTCCAGAAGTGTGACTCGGCAGGTGAGTGACCTGTCATGCAGCTCTGTCAAAGCCTGACAAGTCAAATGTCAAAGTTTCTATTTGACCCAAAAATTGATTAATGGAGGAAAAATGACGAGGTAGAGAGTCCAGATGAAATGGAGTCCAAGAAAAAATACAACTGACTGTATTTTCAGAGGTAAGTCCAATGTAAGTCTATGGGAGGCAGGGCTTCTTGTAGACACTCCTAGTGGCCATTGGCGGTATTACAACTTTGAGATACTTATGCAGTGGCTTCATTTTGGAGTCGAAGTCCTTTCCCCTTGATTTATATACATTTATTTATTCTCATTTGGAAAATATGTACTAAGGTTTTTATTTAGAGTAATCATAATTTTATCTTTTCTTATTTTCATTCATAACATTATTTCTTCATTTAAAATTTGATTCATTAAGTCATAAGACAAAATAACAAAACCAGTTAGCCAATTGTGTGTTGTGTTTTTGTGCACCAGATTCAGCCAGATGCAGCAGATATGAATTATGGATCAGCCAAAAAGCAAAGAGGGAAGTTGCTTTACTCTCTGGAGTACAATGCCGCCCAGACTGAGGTGATCACACTACTAACCTTTTGTTTACACTGCAGCCTGTCTATCTGCTTATTCCTAACCTGTCAGTGTTTGTTTACAGCTCACAGTGGGAATCAAACAGGCAGACAACCTGAAGGCCATGGACCTGGGAGGGAGCTCCGACCCGTATGTCAAAATCTACATCTGTCCGGACAAAACAAAAACCTGTGAGACCAAAGTGTTCAGAAACACACTGAAACCGGTCTTCAATGAGCAGTTCACATTCCAGGTAGGAGTAATATGCAAGCTGAGGGAGAAAAACAACTAAAGGGAAATCCTGATGGGGAGAAAGAAAATGCATGAGGGAAGTGAATCATAAGGAAGTGAACACCAGTGGGCAGTGTTGAAAGGGTTACTTCTGGAATGTAATGAGCTACAGATTTCTGATTAAAATCTGAGAAATACACCACATGGACAAAAGTATTGGGACAACTTGAATTCAGGTGTTTCTTCTTTTTTCCTTGTTTTTTTTTTTTTTTTTTTTTTTTGCAGATAAACTATTGATCCCCAGGGGAAATTCACTTCCTCAATCAGCTCAATAATATGAAAAGAAAGAAACAATTAATGATTAAACTAAGGTGTTAAAATAAAATACTGTTGAAAGATAAAGTGTTTAAAACAAAAACAAAGTCTTAAAATTAAAATAAAAAGAGAGACAGTTAGGAAAGAGAAACTTCCTTCCTGTAAAAGACAGATTTAGGAACATGGTCACATCATTTCATTGCCTTTTTCCACAAGATATTTCAACAATCAATATTGTTTGTGGATTTTGTCCCATTATAAAAAACAAAACAAAACAAAACAAAAACACACAACTAGTTAAATCAAACAGATCAGTAAAAAAGTAAAAGAATTACGTAACATTCAATTCTATCAAAAGTGCAAAATGTAGTTTAACTTTATTTATGCAGCACTTATCATACAGCTGTTTCTTTTCTAACAGGGGTCTGGGATACAAAACAATAACGACAAATGTTTTGTATTGGGATAAATATCATTTTTGCCTTTGCTTCGAAAATGCCTCAGAGATGGTTTTTGTTGAATTTCTCCCTGCATCCATCTGTGACTATGATTTTAAATGTTCTACCTCTAAATTTCTAAAATATTTTTCATCCTCTGACTATAAATAATAATTTTCTACCACACCTAACCATCTACTTTTTTCATTTGTCACCTGGGAAGAAAATTCTCCCATTAAACTTTAAGGAAATATTGAAGTTTCTAAACTATATGGACAAAAATATTGGAACACATCATGGCTACAGCTCGTAAGATGCTCTGTTCATGCTGATTTAGATATAAGATAAGATATAAACATATATATATAAGATATAAGATATAAACATCAATATTTCCTAAATAAGATGGGAAGCACAAGAGAAATTAACACATTTCTGAGCAGATTATGTGCAAGGTATCAGTCTGTTCATGATACTCGTCACAAGCCCTTGATTCTAAGTTCCCCTGATTTCAGTGTTTTTTTCTTTTTAATAAATAAAAAAGTGAAATCTTCCTGCTCATGATAGAAGTTGAACCTTTGTTGAACATAACCACAAATCAGTGGCTTAGATGAAGCCCTTCATTACCATGTAGTCGAATGGCCAAGTGGTGTTTTGTCTCATACTCCGTTAATCTGAAATCCCTGTGTAAAAGAGGTGCAGGAAACTAAACGGAAGTATACGGGGCAGAACAGGACTAAACTTTGTTAGTGACATTAGGAGCAGGTTATTCATCTGCTTTTAGCTTTATGTTTGTTCTGGAACTGGACTCGGCAGCCCAACAAAAATCATCCAATTACATTAAGACTTGAATACATGAGCAATTCTAATTGGCTCCATGGTAAAAAAAAAAAAAACATCAATGTTGGTATCCTGCAGGAGGTAAACATACTCACACAGAAATGAACTAAATACAGATTAAGTAAATGCTGACATGAGCAGCAGGACACAGAGATACGTGTTATATTAGAATAATTTAACCCATAAAGACCTACGGCTATTTTTTTGTGGTGACATCCAAATAAATTTCTCTGTACATTGAACCATTACCAAGTGATTTATCGCCATTTATTATAATATCCTTTGTATTTTTTCAGTGAAAATCTGGTGTTTTCCTATGTCTAATTTATTGACCATGTAGGTGTTAATAAAAGCTCAGTAAATTCAAAGGTTATTGTATCATTATAACAGAACAGAAAAAAACTGAAGAAAATATTACTTTTTCAGCAAAATATATCATTGATTCTGCATAAAAACAAGCATCTACAACCATTGTCATTTATTTAACTACATCTGAAAAAGACCTCTGATACAGCTGAAAAGATGACAAACTGCATTTACCTGAATTATTTACATGTATTGACAGGATTAGTGGTTCAACAGTTATTAAACGTTTCATAACAGTAGATGTTTTCAGGGTTAAACCTTTTTTTTTTTCAATTTAAGGTCCATTTTTGCAAAAATCAATACGTTTAAATTATTTTTTCTGGGCTACTGCACCCCTAGAGTCTAACTGCCACTATTTTAATTCCATCCTCAAAGCAGTGGAACATATTACATTTGATCAGCTATATTATAAAAGGATAATAAAGCTGAAACACTGTTAAAAACAAACATTTAAACCAATACTGAACAGTAATGTCTGTGCCTGTAGCCTGTTAATGAGTTATCTGTTTCCCCAGATAACCAAGTCGTCTCTCCTGAAGTCGACTGTGGTGATGCAGGTATTCGACTTCAACAGATTCTCCAAACATGAAATCATCGGTGAGATCAGGCTGCAGCTCGGCAGCATAGACTGGAACCACGTCATTGAAGAGTGGCAGGACCTCGCAGAGCCTGCGAAATTTGAGGTCAGTCAGGAGGAGCTGACACATTATTCTTCACACATAAAGACCTAGTGCAACTTTTGTGGCAGCTCCCGAATGAATTTTTCTCACTATTTGACCTTTCTAAAGTGACTTATCACCATTTGTTACTATATTATCCTCTGTATTTTGTGTTTTTTCAATGGAAATTAACTATTTTCCTATATTTAATTTACTGATCATGTAGATGTTCATAAAAGCTCAGATGAAGGTAAGGGTTATTATATCATAAACAGAGAAAACGGAAGAAAAAGTTACTTTTTCAGCAGAATGCATCATTTTATGAACATTAAAAACTAGTGCATCATCCATGATCGTTCAGTCCCTCCAGGATTTCGTGGGATTTTTTTTTTCTTTTTTATCATTGCGGCCTAAAATGCCTGATTTTGCGTCAGCTTTTTCCAAAAAATTGCAGTGAAAGTTACGATGATTTGAGGATTCTGTTATTAAAGTCACAGGAACATGGGCATTAGCAAATTACCAAAAACAGTCTTTTTTGAGTTTTTAGCCTTAAAAAGCAACAGGAAGAAATGATTTTAAATAAAACAGGATTTTCTTCATTCATTCATTGATTTGTTTTGAACAGCCAATGAGAGCGTAGCGTCACAGAATGCCAGCCAATGAGAGCGCAGCGTCACAGAACGTCAGCCAATGAGAGTGCAGCGTTACAGAAAGTCAGCTAATGAGAGCGCAGCGTCACGGAACGCCAGCCAATGAGAGCGCAGCGTCACGGAATGCCAGCCAATGAGAGCGCAGCGTGACAGAACATCTACCAATCAGAGCGTAGCAACACAGAACGCCAGCCAATGAGAGCAGAGTGTCACAGAACGTCAGCCAATGAGAGCGCAGCATCACAGAACATCAACCAATCAGCATGTAGCGTCACAGAACGCCAGCCAATGACAGCGCAGTGTCAGAGAACGTCAGCCAATGACAGCGCAGTGTCACAGAACGTCAGCCAGCGAGAGCGCAGCGTCACAGAACGCCAGCCAATCAGAGTGCAGCGTCACAGAACGTCAGCCAATGACAGCATAGTGTCATAGAACACCAACCAATCAGAGTGCAGCATCATAGAATGTCAGCCAATGAGAGCGCAGCATCACAGAACGCCAGCCAATGAGACTGCAGCATCACAGAACACCAACCAGAGTGCTGCGTCACAGAACGTCAGCCAATGAGAGCGCAGCGTCACAGAACGTCAGCCAGTGAGAGCGCAGCGTCACAGAAGGCCAGCCAATGAGAGCGCAGCATCACAGAACATCAACCAATCAGCATGTAGCGTCACAGAACGCCAGCCAATGACAGCGCAGTGTCACAGAACGTCAGCCAGCGAGAGCGCAGCATCACAGAACGCCAGCCAATCAGAGCAGAGCGGAGCGTCTTGGAACATCAGCCAATGAGAGCGCACCATCACTGAACATCAACCAATCAGAGCACAGCATCAGAAAACACCAGCCAATGAGAGCATAGGGTCACACAACCTGAGAGCCTGATCCTTAGTTTTTCTCTTTCCTGTTTTGCTGTTACACAGTTATAACAAACATTTTTTATAATAAATAACTTATATATACAAATGCAATGGAGAACAATATCACTTTCATCCAAATACATGCAGTACATTATTAATCAGTCCCTCCAGGATTTTGTGGGATTTTTTTTTTTTTTTTTTTTTTATTGTGGCCTAAAATGTCTGATTTTGTGGCAGCTTTTCCAAAAAATTGCCATGAAAGTTACAATGATTTGAGGCTTCTTTTATTAAAGTCACAGGAACATGGGCATTTGCATTCAGATCAGTAGATGATTTTGGTCACTGGTGGATGTTTGGGTCTTTATGGGTTAATTAGCTACAACTTATGTAGAATGTGTTTTTGTGTGTGGATGTGTGTGTTTGATTATTTGTATTTTCATGTTTGTGCTTCTCAGGAAGAAAATCTGGGGGAGATCTGCTTCTCTCTGCGTTATGTTCCCACTGCTAATAAACTGACTGTGGTGATCCTGGAGGCCAAAAACCTGAAGAGCATGGACATCGGAGGAACCTCGGGTCAGAACAGGAAACACATTCACCCCTTGTATCTCTGATCTCTGGACTAAAGATGTTCTTACTCAAAAATGTAATGGTTTATTGTCTATTAGTAATAAATGAAACAAGAGGACACCTGTGCAGTAGCTGTAGTTGTATTTGACGTTACAACAGCCCTTTTGATGATCAGGTGACTAAACATTTTCCACAGTAGAGTTTCCAGAGTTAGATCAGATCTGGGGCCTACTCATGAACAGATTTTTTACATTTTGACAGTGAAAGAAAATTGGTTTCAGAGCAGAATTGGAAACTGCTTTGGTCTGGGATTAGGGTAGTGGTTATTGACTAAAAACTGGAATTGTGACAAACTTAAAGAAAAAAGAAATACAGGCGTAGCATCTAGTTTTCCTGCAGAAAAAATATTATATGAAGAAGAAAACTCATAGCTTAGTGGATGTGAAATCACTCCCGTCATGCCATTTTAACCCATAGAGGCCCAGTGCTACTGTTGTGGCAATTCCCAAAAGATTTTTTCCCTCTATTTAATCTTTCTTAAATGATTTAGCACCATTTATTATAATATTATCCTCTGTATTTTCCAGTTTTTCAGTGAAAATTAGGTATTTTCCCATATTTAATTTTCTCATGTAAAATGTTCATAGAAGCTCAGATTAAAGTTGAGGGTTATTTATATCAGAAACAGAGAGAACTGAAGAAAAAGTGACTTTTTTTTTTTTTTAATAAAATCTATCATTAACTGAACATAAACCAAGTGATCCAACTCTATGAGTTTTACTGGTGAATCAGTGTTGTAGAAGATGACGGTGTTTCTACGTTCACTACGGAGCCTCTGAATGTCCAAATGGGTCACATCTGATGACCATAAAAAGATGACAAACTGTATTTTACAACAATTATTTACATGTATTTATAGGATTAGTGGATCAACAGGTATTAAACATTTTAGATCAGTAGATGATTTTGGTCACCAGTGGCTCTTTGGGTCTTTATGGGTTAAGATTACACTTCTCGTAAAAAGCAAGCTCAGGAAAGACTCAACTTTAAAATGAAGTCACCAAATTCAGACGCAACTTAAAGGAGGAAACTGAGTGGCTGCAGGTCCTATTAAATTACTTCAGCTCCTATACAAATTAATCCCAAATGGGGCTTCTGATGATTTTAAGTTACACACACTTATAGGTGTAATACACGGACTTCTGTAAGTTGTATTCTATTCATATATGTAACCTGAATTTAACCAGGTTGGCCCCACTGAGATGGGGGATCTCTTTTTCAAAGGAGACTTGTTCAAGATGGCAGCGATACGGTCACATTATTACATTTTTACAATAATAAAAGCATTTGCAAACATAGACAAATCTTCTACAATCAGTCAAAATATTCACAGACCGACAGGTTAGATTCCAGAGTTTTAATTAAAATCACTCAAAGGAATCAGTGTGTGTAGATGTATACACACACTGGCCGAGGTGAACAAAGGTAAAGCCTGTACACTTATTATAAGACATACAAGGTTAATTTTGGTGTTTTGGTCCCAATCCGATCTTAATCAGGTCAGAATGTTTGAAAAATGGAAAATAGACTTCAAGTTTTGTGACATAGTGAATTTCACACGGTGTGTAATTGGGGAAAATGACACAGCTATTGAGTTTTACTTTATCTTACGTATATTCTGTATCTGTTTTCAATTATATATAAAGCTCTGTCATGATGTTGTGTCCTGTTGTTTGGAGTAAGTGTGCCGGCGTCTGAATTTACTAAATGACTTTTTTCTGCTTCGTGTTTGCAGATCCTTACGTGAAAGTGCAGTTAGCGCTTGACAAGAGGAAATGGAAAAAACGGAAGACGTCCATTAAGAAGAAGACACTGAATCCATATTATAATGAGTCCTTCACTTTCACTGTGACGTTTGAACAAATCCAGGTGAGATCCACTGACTGGAAAAACCTCTTTTGTGTTATTGTAGAGATGTTTGAGTTTCACTGTTGTGGCATTTTCTGTCCACAGAAAGTGAATCTGGTGATCTCTGTGTGGGACCATGATTCCATGTCCCGGAACGACACCATGGGAAAGATCTTCCTGGGCTGTGACGCCACTGGGAACCAGCTGAGGCACTGGGCCGACATGTTGTCCAACCCGCGGCGTCCGGTCGCTCAGTGGCACAGCCTGATTTCAGCCGAGCAGGTCAATTCCACCCTGGCTCTGAAAAAGAAGATTCCCATCCCCAACAAAATGCCTTTCTGATGGAAAATGTACTGTCAAGACATTTCAAATGCATCAGCATGTGGTGATTTAAAGGAAAATCATTTCTAAGATTTATTTGCATCTGATTTTATATCACCTCTAAATGATAAATGATATTGTACTTTCTCACCTGAACACTTAATTTTTCTTGTATGGACTGTGTAAGAAGTATCTTGTACTTTGAACAAATTTCATCTTTAAGACCTTTGATATTAACCCATAAAGACACAGTCATACTTTTGTGGCAGTTCCTCAATGACTATTTCTCTGTATCTATCCTTTCTTCAAATCTATATCACTATTTATTATAGCATTATCCTCTGTATTTTGTGTTTTTTCAGTGAAAATCAGGTATTTTCCAAATAAAATGTAGTGATCATGTAGATGTTCATATAAGGTCAGATTAAAGTTGAGGGTTGTTATATCAAAAACAGAGAAAACAGGAAAATAGAGACTTTTCTCAACTAAATATTTCATTAACTGATCATAAACCCAGTGTCTCCATCCACTGTCATTGATCCAACTCCATGGGTAACTGGTGAATCAATGTTGTGGAAGATGACTGTGTTTCCATGGTAACTACAGAGCCTCTGAACGTCCAAATGGGTCATATCTAATGACCATGAAAAGATGACAATCTGTATTTTACACCAAATATTTTCATGTATTGCTAGGATTCGTGGATCAACAGGTATTAAACAGTTTACATCAGTAGATGAATTTGGTTTCCAGTGGCTGTTTGGGTCTTTATGGGTTAAATATCACATTTTCATAGATCATGGATAATTGTCCAGATGATTTTGTATAATCTTAAAAGTATAAATAGTCCTCACATATATAACACACATATAACAAACTGTCGTTCAGATTCAATCACTTAAATCACAAGTACATTTTAAAAGAACGTAACATTAAGCAAAGCTGAAATGGCCTGTTTGTCAAGTCTGGCCAAGATCACAATATTTTAATTAAGTCTTAAATATTTCTTCTGATCCACATCAACCTGTCAACACTGATAAAACCACATTACTGTAAATAATGTTTAAAAATTGTTTAAAAGTCATAATTTATCCATTTACTCTATTCTATTAAAACAAGGCTTTGTATTTTCCTCAAATAAATAATGGACATTTGTTTTTTGAGAAAAAACAGGAGGAAATACTACATTTGTCCAGGTATATTTTAGTGGGAGACATTCTCAAAGATGATAAACTGACTGGGTGAGATCTGATGCATATCATTGGACTCATAAAGACCAAAATTTACAATGAACAATTAAGAATGAGAGGTCTCAAAACAGAAAATAAATAATGATTAATAGATAACAGACAGTTTGGGAATTTTTAAGGAAGGGGGAAATATTTGCATCATGTGCAAGATTTCAGTTCAACAAATTTAATTTATTCTTAATTATTTCTTTATATAATTTTATTTTATTAGGTCAGATGGAAACATTGAAAAACTAATGATCCACTCAAAGGCCTCTTGCTGTATTTTGATGACCATCAGTACCATTGAAACCTTCTGTCTGTAGTACACCCATAGCAGCAGGAGAACGCCTCTGTGTTGTCTCTGCTTTTCACAGGAGCCACAAAGGTCTGAAATGAAAACACAGATCAATCAAGCTGAGTTCAGCAGGTGTGGTTCCTGCAGCTTCAGGCCTCCAGAGACCAGATCTTCATTAAACAGTCCCACAGCTCCACACTCACAAACCAGGAGGAAACCAAACTGTTGGTTTGGTTTTAACTCCATCAGCACCTGGTGCTAATGTGTCACATCATCTGACCTGAATGAAGAAAAAATAGACTGTGAATCTATTCACTAGACGCCTTACGGCCAAACACTCTCATTGGCACGTCTTTGTTGGATCACTTAGGGCCACTGTCTTTCCCAAATTAGGAAAATAACTCTCAGAGAGTTGGAAAATTTTAGCACTCAAATTACAGTCCACTTCTGTGCAGCATTTTTATTTAGGCTTTTTCACAGCAATTACTTCTGAGGTAATCCCAAATTTAGAAAGAATTTAAAACACAAATTGACAAAAACCAAAACTGTATATTGACATGAAATAAACATACTGTTCCATAATAGAATCACACAGCAAAAGAACAGATATTTGGACATCTTGTATGGAAAATGCTTCTTAAAACCAATCTTTTAAAATAATCTTTGTATATACACTGTTTTCTGAATTGGCAGGCTGTGACACAAAAGAGAATTGCGAAGTGTGTATGATGATAAAAAGGTTGTAAAAGTCTTTTTAATTGCCTTAAATACAGTCTGATGTCGGGCTTTTATTTTAACAGACATCTCAAAGTCTGCAGTAGCTGGATGTCATAGTAAAGCACATTTGACTAATAGATAACAGGTTTACATTGTCATTTATAGACAACATGTAATGCAAATAACCCTGAGTGTTTTAAATGTAGTTTTACACAAAAATTAACAACAAAATGGGACTATACTTAAGTCTATGCCAAGTCAGAACTATAATATATCAAAACGTAAACATAATTTAAAACTGACACAAAGGTTTCACTTAACAATGTTTGCTGAAAACAGTTTTATATATTTTGTTTCCAAATTCAGCTGTGATGTTCACTCATCTCATAATTACAGTCATGTACTGTATGTATATTTAGTTTAAAAAATAAAAAAAAAGCTCGATGTGACATTGAACATGTGTTTATGAGCCTATTTGTGGAAAAATATGTTTTTGTGGAAAAATATGTTTTTTTGGATTCTGTAAAAGAGGGCATGGCCTGATGATTATGGGTAACCATGTGTCCCGAGGCCAGACCAGTTGAGAACCATGGTGTGTACTGTTTGCTGCTGACAAAGAACTCATATTGATGAGGAGTTCAAACAGAGTGCAGCAGCAGAGCCACACCTCTTCCATGTTGGACTGAATACTGTTTTCAAAATAGCACCAGGGTTTAACCTCTTTGCCTCAGCAACTATCTCTTACAACTACAGATTTTGTGTTTTCTATCCATTATTTGAAGTGTATGTACCAGAATATCCAGGGTTTAAGATGGGACATTTCATATTGAAAAACACCTTTGTGTCTAGTGCTGGGAAATTTGATATCAACAAGGTGAACAATTGTTCATCCTTTGTTCTGATAATTCAGTTTCAGTTTAGAAGTGCTCCAGGTAAAATAAAAGGGGTTTGGTCTCTGAATCTTTATTCTAATTATTTATTTATTTATTCATTAACAATTGTCACTCTGTCATCATTGATCTAAGTAAAAAAGATTCGTAATTTTGGGTTGTTGTAAGCCTCAAGGTGTTATTCTAGACTTTCTAGTTCTGGAATAACACCTCTATTAGTCTCCATTGGTCATTGAACTGAAGGAGGTGAAGATCAGTGAAGCTCTAAACAGACCTGATACTGATGAGCTGAGGAGCTCAAGGAGTCTCTTTGAAATGTTAATATGTCACCCGCCCCTGCAGCTCTACAGCAAGTGACGTCACAATGTCATTTTAGACTCACTTTCAGTTCCCTAACCAGGAAACGTCCACTTTGTTTTTAAATCTCTACATCACACATGTTATTTGTACACTTAGTGCTTTTGGAAGATTACTGCAATTTCTTTTCATAAATACAAATACAAACAAGTGAGAAGAAAACCAGGAGGCCAGGTGATAAGGTAATAAGGTTTATTAAATTCATTTACAGTTTAAGCTGACAAAGTACTACTAAAGGACTTTGAGTTTATAGTAAAAAACAATATAAAGACAACATCACCACCAACAATGAAACAGAATTACATGAAAACATATTGAGAAATCAGTGGGTCAAAAAAAGCTAGTGAATAAACATGTGCTTTTATCCAAGATGTAACAACAGTGATGGAGCGTGTCTAATTTATAACAACTGCCAAGGCTGCATACCTTTCTTGGTTTAGTCGCGATGACGGGAGAGGGATATGCATTGTCAGATGTAAGAGACCAAGGAGTTCAGGATCAGTTAGTAAAGTCTGTGATGTAAGACCAGGTCCAAGGCCCTTGAAAATAAGAGGCAAGGCCATAAATTAAACCTGTAAATACAAATATGTGCAAAAAATATGCTTAATTATCACAAATCAATCCCTAAATCTTTGTTTTATCCATGAATTGTAGAAATAGATGAACTCATTTGAGACTAATTTTAGTTGAAAGCTTAAAACTGAAACATTATATTGACATCAGAGAAAAGAGGTCAACTCCAGTCACATAATCTATGAAAGTAACAGTTCAGGGGCCATAGATGGTGATCTCCTTAAATCACACCATGACAAATGTGGCCTTCATTGTGTGTCTTATCTGCTGTGAATTTCCCTGCCTGCTTATTGACAAAAGCAGCTAGATACAGTCTCGCTTCATTATGGAGAGTAGTGACATCAGCAGGTCTGTGGGTTACCAGGATACATGGAGAGAGAGGGCATGCAATCCAATTAAAAAGAGAGAGAGAGAGAGAGAGAGAGAGAGAGAGAGAGAGAGAGAGAGAGAGAGAGGAGGAGGAGGAGGAGGAGGAGGAGGCAAACACAGGCTCCAGATCAGCTGTCAGATAATTGTTTTCAAACAGAGCTCCAGTCGCTGCCACAAGAGAAACAGCTGAAAAACTTCAACCAGCATCACACGTAAGTGATTGGAAATCATACTGTGATGATTAGAACTGTTGGAAGGATTTTTTTTATATATATATCTTGAGCACTTCATGCTTTTTTAAGGTGAGCCTTTTTTTTGTAACTGTTGACCTTGGTGGAAGTAAATTGCATTTTAAAAAATTAGATGAACTCACCGGCTTTTGGAACATTGTGTGAACATGTTTCTCAGAAATTAACAACTAAAAATGCTGTTTTTTGTATAGATGAAGAAAAAACATTAAGAATACGAAGTAAAAAGAAAAGTCCTTTTGGTCCTATTTTCTTTTACTTTAAGTTTGATAAAACTACCTTACAGTTATAAAGAGACCTGTCAGTGAATTCTATTACAAGATTAGAAAAAGACTTATTATAAATACTCTCCATTTCCACTCTCCACTATTATATGTAGTAACTAGACTAAGACCCTTTTAAAAGACAAGTAATATTTTTGCTCCAGGGCATTGAACAGAACAGGAACCCTCTACCAAAACTTGAAACTCTGCCAACAAACTTGCAAACAGCTTGGCTTCTTCTACATTTTTTATGGTTATTTTCATAATTACAGTTCATTTTTCCTCATAAAAATATATTTATCATGCAACTTATGTGCCACTAATAATTTTTTTTTTTTTTTTTTTTTTTTTTTTTTTTTTTTTTTTTTGCTGTGTAAAATGTGTTGTAAATTTGGTTTTCATAGAAAAAACATGCAATGTCACATGCTCAGCAAAAGGAATGCCTACTGTAAATAGATATATATTTCTTATATTTCTTTAACACTTGACATGACCCAAAATAGCAGCTTTTAACTTCCTGTCTCAAAACTTATCCAAGAGGTGCATATAGAGGGATGAACATATGAATGATTTCATCCAAGCACACTGTGATGTTTGTGCTCAAGTCTCAAGCATTTAAGAAAAGTGTGGCTATTTATGGATGCATTTCTTTTTCTCTTCCTTTGTTTTGCTTTTGTGATACTTCAACCTGATCAAATGGATATCTGAGGTTTGATTAAAAAAAAGGCTGCATTTTTTTAAGGAGGAAAAACAACTATAAGACTACAAGCTGGTGTTAGGCTAGTATTGTTCCATAAATACACAACAAAAAGAAAGATAAGTATAAAAAAATTAATTGGCTAGGATGCTAAAAGTAATAAGTGGATTGTAAACAAACTTAAGGTTATTATAAGTAGAACAAGTAGCTGGCTAAATGTTTTAATATTACATGATTATTATTATCTGGTGTTAAAAGAATTTGTTTGTAGTCCATATGAGCAGAATTTAGGCAAAAATAAAATACAAGTCATGACGGAGAATATTTTTGCATCATTAGTAGTTACTGGCATGCATTTTATACTATTTATTATAATGGCTCGGCATTGCATCCACAAAAATAAATCAATCTTGCAGCATTAGGAAATATTATTGGAATGTTACAACAAAAACACAGTCGTGTTCATTTAGGAAGAAGTCAATGAGAAACTGACAGATCCCGCCCATCTGGAAGACTCCAGTTTGTCATCGAACATCCTTTTGTTGACTATTTTTTAAGCCCCGAGTTTAGCATTTAAGAAACACTTTTCCTGTGAGTGAGCACATTTCCCAATTTAATTTGAGAAATTTTACAAGCTCACATACTATGAAATATAATGTAATAGAATTTAATTATTCTCAATCGAAAATGTGGAATTAAAAGAGACTGCAAATAGGTTCTTCTGTCCTGTCAGGCTAAAGTGAGGGAATATAGACAATAATTAACCACAGCCGCATTCGCTCGGCAGGTGGTCGGGCTCTCGCTGACGGTGGTGATGCTGCTGAGCTGGCGGAGCTGTTTGGTAGCTAGCCAGCAACGAGCACCACATAAATTCTCACTTTTGTTGTGTTTGTCATTGGCGCTAGCTTGTGTTATTTAGCAGCGGATAAACACAACATGTTAGTGTAGCTGTTGTTGTGACTCAGCTGCAGAACCCGCACAGGAGCAGCAAACAGCGGGCAGTGATGCTAACCAGCGGCGGGGAACTCGCTAACACTCCAGCTATCGCTCAGCATTTTTACCCATAACATCAGTATTTACTAGTTGTCATGTTACTTACCACCAGGCAGAAATAACCGACGCCTCCACTAGACCACATCAGCTGAACAACATGACTCATACACAGTGAGCTAACGGGTAGATTGGCTAAGTTAGCCTGCGGTTAGCGGCTAATTTAGCTGGGGATGCTAGTGTGCAGCTGAGCTGATGTGTGCCCCATGGAGCTGAAGTGTTGCTCGGCTTGCCAAACATGAGGGGCCGTCTGAGCTGGGTTTTTGTGCCTCTGTCAGCAGGAGGCAGAACATGGAAGCCGAGGAAGAGTGGAACAAAGACTTCAGTGCACAAAAACTCCTGGATAAAAAGGTGCTCTGCAAGCGGAATGGCAAGATCGGTAAGATTGTCCACATTGTAAATTCCACATTCATGGAGAAGATGGAATGGTTGAGTTAAAGGATAGATTCATATTTTCTTGTCTCTAAACCCTCTTGCCACAATGACTACTTACACATGATCTTCACTTAATGTCCTTTGCTCTCAGTTTGACTAAAATAGATTCATTCTGTATAAATGAATGAATAAATTAGAGACAGCTTAACAATGCTTTTCCAAGTCTAATACCACTAGGTTACATGTTGGAAATAACTGTATGTACTTATGTAATACACAAGCAAAACAGCCTTAAGAATGATGCTACTCTTAAGAAATGAAGTCCAATACAAATACCTGTAGAAACTGTGCCGTTTACAGTAAAGGTGAAAGGAGGACAAAGCATAAATGAAATATTACCAGGGTAATATCTTAAATTCGATAATGGGATTTTTAGGGATAAAATTGTGTTAAATATAAGTATTAATAGGGTAGATAATTATAAACAACTTAAGAAACTGGGGGAAAAACTTGTAAGAAAAACACAAAATTACTTCCACCAGCTGCAAATACATGCATTTGTTCAATATTGGCTAATACAGATTCTCTTTATTAGATTGGAGCCTTCCTAAATCAGTTGAGGCTCTAGGCATCTAAACTGAATCAAGTTGCTGTCTTTCTGAAGTAAGGGGGGGTAAGATCACATCACATCAGTCAACAACTTTCTGCCAGTCTGGGGAATTGTACCGACGACCCTTTGGTCACAAGCCAACTCTCCAGCTGACTCTCCAGCCTTGTAGGCCACGGCTGTAATATAGACAAATCAATTTAGCAATTATTCTCCAAAATAATTGCATGCAAAGCCTCCTCCAGGATTCATGTGATTACCTAATTGTTGTTTTGTGACCTAAGCCCAAAACTGCATTTTAACTGCAAGGTGATCTGTCATTTGCAGGTATATTGAGAACTCTGCTAAAAACCCAGAACACTCTACAAATCCAGTCCATCACCCGGTCAGAATGTGCTGGTAAGTGAAATCCTGCACAAAGGAAAGCCACAAGCTTCACACACACACACACATTTTGTGATAGTTCAGTTGGTTATGTATAAGTAATGCAAATACCCATTATAGGGCAGCAATTCTTTAACAGTAATCTGAAAAAAGGAATGCTGGCTCTGCCTGATGGAGTAAGACTTGAACCTCTTATGTATTTAATTAATCATCTAAAATATGAAATAATTAAAGAAAAGAAATTAAAACTTCAACTCACATAGATTAAGGAGTCAGTGATAGATTTTACTGCATTTTCTCCTCTTAGGCTCCTGTCCAAATTTGATGATGAATAGAAGCGACCAGGCAGATGCTCGGCCCGTCCCCGTGGCCCTCACCCCCCAGCTCCCTCCCAGAGCCCACCGGCCCCTCTGCATGTCGGTCTCCTCCGACAGCAGTGGACGCTTCAAAGCTCTGGAGACGCAGGAGTGGAAGAACAACCTCAAAGCGCAGGTATGTCCAGAAATTCACAGATGTTCCAGTCCTCAGTAGGACCAACAGGCAAAATGACAAACATCAAAAATACAATATAGATATTTGTTTGGGGAAGACCCAGAGTTTGTAGAGATGTGTTGGAGATAGATTAGCCATGCACCTTTACTGTGCCATACTATTCCTGTCCAATTCAAGTAATACGGGAGTTTCCCATTTGCATTTAAAAATAGAGCCCATTCTCAAATTCACATGACACTTCAACACCTTGTTTGCAGGGGTGTCATGGTTGTGAATCCAAAGTATGATCTGTGATACAAACGTCCATGATCAGAGTCACAGATCCATCTGCTGTTCTTCACCACAGCTGTTGTGCTATCATAAGTTTCTTAATATAACAATTGTAATTATTCAGTTAATGGGGGTGACAAATAAATGACCAAATAATGTGAATTACTATTAAAATATACATATACATACATACACATATACGTATACATTTCATGTAAAACTATGCTTATCTGAAGAGAGATGTATTTGTGACATTTGTGTAATAAAAGGTCAGACTAGATTGACACCAACTCATACTTCAGATAACAATTATAATGGATTCAGTGTCATGTGCAGCCTATATGCCTCCAGTGTATCTGCTCCAGTGTTTTCTGTTGCTTTGGATAGGCCATCCACATTGTCCAGCTAGAAACATACACACAGTACAGACTGTATCGATTTATGACGTCGGTGTTACATAAGCTCCTCTCCTCACTTTCCTGTGTCTAGTTGTTTGGAGAAGCTGCTCCATAAGTTGTCTCCACACAGTTGTTTTTATTGTCTTTATTTTGCTTTGTAAAATATTTGCTCAGTGTGAAAGTGCCTAAAACAGTTCTAAACATAAATTGATGTACAAATTAATCTCATGGGAAAAATACTTCCATTGTTCAGAATTAATATACTAAGATAACATGTGGACAGTGACACCAGACGTTTTTGTTCCATAACTTTCACTGCTTCTCTCATGTCAGCCACCCTTTCACTCCTACTCTAAAACAAAATACAAAAGCAAAATATCTCCTTGAACTGAGCTGTGGTTTTGCAGAATCACTTCACCCTACTTATTTTCAGGGTTTGCTCCTGGAGGATTCTGTTGGTGGCTTATTGAGAGCCTGGTTTAGACCACCTCTAAATGTAAAGTGTCATGAGATAACTTTTGTTAAGATGTGGCACTATATAAATAACATTTGATTGATCCTGAGAAGCTCTGCTGTGCGTTGTTGGATGAAACAGCTGCCTACATGTCCAATATGTTTGTTGCAGATGGAGCAGGCCCACAGTGCAGGAGCCGCCAGCAGCACTGGCTCTTTGGAGCGTGCCTCCCTGTTCTGCGCCTCGGCCTCCACCACAGCGTCCAGCTCTGGCCTGTCCAGCCCAGTGGAGATGCTCAACAAGAGTAAATCCTCCAGTCGTTTCTCTCTCTTTTCTCCACCCTGGAACAGCAGCTCAGAATCTGACTCCAACCCTCCATCGCGCTCTGGCTCCAAAAAGTTGCGTAACTACAGCAGGAGAGCTGCCACAGGGCCAGCTGGAGCCAGGGGACCTGATGTACCTGAGCCCAAACCCAGCGGCCCAGAACACTTTCAGTACTCTGAACCCGTCATCTCCAAGGTGACAGACTACATCTTTGTTGGGAACCTGAATGCAGCGTACAATGGACGAACCCTTTGCCGCAACAACATCGACAGCATCATCGACATGAGCAACGTACCTGGAGAACCGGGTCCCAGCCTCAGCCTCATACCATGCACCTGCTCCCGTGGGGCCCGCCACAGCTGGTCCCGCCTTAAGGTGGACATCAGTGATGTGCCAGATGCTCTTGGGGACGGGCCGGCACTGAAGCAGCGCTGTTTTGAGGACATCAATGAGTGCATCAATGCCTCTACTGAGAAAAGGAAGCGAGTCCTGGTTCACTGTAGGGATGGCTTCTCCCTGGCTCCCACCTGCATTATCCAGTACCTCATGGTGAAACAGAACATGAGGCTGATTGCCGCCTACGAGCTGCTGCGGGCCAAGTATCCAGTCAACATCAGGGAGTGCCACCAAAATGTGCTGGTGAGCCTTGAGAAAGCACTGCGGCCTGGAGGCAATGTTGATCCAGAATGCTTCAAACAGGCCATCTCACGTAAAGTGGCGTGGACCTGACTCAGTTTCCCCAAATTCTTGGCTGCTGTTCAAGGTTCTCTTTATTCCTCCACCCCACCATAGTATTGGATATTAACCTATTTATGGCATCTGTTGTTCAACTGGATATGTTTGTGAAATTGATGTATCTCCTCTTAATACCTGTAAATGTGAACAGGAAAATAGACTTCATATATACTGTATACAGCTTCTTGGTATAGAGATGTAATAGTGTTGGCTGTATAATTGATATAGTCCTGCTTCAGTTCTGTGCCATGCCGTCATGGTGATGTTTTATATCAGAGGAATTTCTAAACGGGAGATCTCAGGAGATTATTGATGTCATTCCAGTGCAGCAGAAGAAATTACTCTTGACATTAACCTGCATCTTGTTCACGCCAGACAGTAAAATGCATTTTTACGAGCTGAGGTGATTAGCATAACAATTGTCATATTAGTAATTAATTGTCTAAGTATAAAATGTCAAAATGTCATGTACACAAACCTCTCAAATATGACCATTTATTCTTTTAACTGCGTGAAAACTATGCTCAGTTAAGTAAAATGAATTTTCATAAAAATTCGGGAGAGCTGCTGTTTACTCAGACAGTAGGAGGATTAATTCTAGATGTTGATAATGACCTGGTCTGAGCCTGAATTGAGTTTGACCCAGTTTCGTCTTCTCAAGCTTTGTGTTCATGGAGTCCAGAATTGTTTTTTTTACAGCAGTCCAAACACAGCCACTATTGATATTTAGACAGAATCATGATGCCTGGTGTGAACTGGAGTCCATGTTGTGTGGATGTAAACTCAGATGTCTACTCAGATTCAGCCATCATTTGGAGGTAACAAAACCATTATAACTTTTTTAACAAACAATTGTGTGGCTGTACTATTTGTCGTGGTTTGGAAAAGGTTTCTCCCACCCTTGAACCCTGTAAAAACTTAGCTGCGATATCTGCTGCTCACTGGAGGACCTCCATGTTATTCGTCACCATTGGATTAATCATCACTGACTGGACTTCTCTGATTAATCTGCTTCTATCGCAAGAAGGAACTTTGCACATGGACACATGTTTTGAACCTAACCTGCTTCTGTTTTGTGACCTTTTTTTCTTTTTTTTTTTTGTGTTTTCTGATGTCATACTTGAGGGAAGATGAATGGCCCAACCTGTCCTCTGTGAGGAAGCTTGTAGCCCCCTTTTATGCCACAGTTTGTTTGGTTAAATCTCCTTGGTGGTGCTCAGACTGTGGCTTTGTGAATTTCAACTTCAGTGTATGCAGTGACGCTGGGTGACGTGCATCTCTGTGGATTATCAGTATTGGTGTGTCAGTGCCACTGAACTGCAATTCAGGGTTTACACTACAAGAGATGATTTTGCACTACACACAGGGTTGCCCAGACATGCAAGCTGTTGCCTTTTTATTTTAATGTTTTTAATCATTATGTATTTGCTTTTTTTGTGTTATTTTGTTGTTTTGGATGTGGGGGGGTTATAGCTGATTGGATAATTACCTATAAGCCAGTTTACCGGTCAGCAGACTCTTGCCAAGTTTACATAGTTATCAGAAATACCACATATTTGTTACATTTCAATTAAAGTTGGTTTACATGCTCCCGTGTTACTTGACCTCAAAAAACTGAGTTTACATCGTGTTTGATTTCTGTAGAGCCACAATCTATACAATATGTCTGACTTTCAATTTTAAGTACATTTTTAGAAGTAGAATAATTGTATACAAAAATCTGTAATATTGTGCAAGTAAAATATGTAGTTCTGGCCTGTACAGCCCTGGAAATAAATATTAGACCACTGACAAAGAAGTGAAAATTTAATATTTGTCATATCTGGGCTGCAAATGTATAACACATCAAAGGGTTTTGTAAATTTCTTTGAAGTGTCTCTTGTTGAAAGACAATTCAACAATTTTACAAAGAATCTAATATTAGAAGGACTCTTGAATTTCTGTAGATGGTCACTTTGCTCTACAAATTATTTTCAAAGCTGAAGTTGGTTAACATTCACAGACAATAGCATTAAAGTTGATGCACTGACCTGCTGTCACCTACTAAACTTATCTGATTTGGCACTGTCACAGTATATCAAATCAGTACAAATTTAGTCTGGACCACATAACAGCTATTTGACCTGCAGGCATTAACATATTAAATTTCATAGTGAAGGTATAGCACTGGTTTTAGAGTTGCCAAGTAGGAGGAACCCTTTTCTCCTATTTTTTTTCAGTTTATGCATCTATTTTTCAAGATGATAACTTCTTTTGCTTAACATACAAATGCCAGACTCTATACATAATATTATTTATACACCTTTATTTTAACTGTTGCTTTTGAATACTTCCAACTTAATTTTGGAGGATTTATGTCATTTCCTATCAGCAGAAAGGATGCCTCAAAATACTACATTACCCATAAGCCACAGGAAGTGAGAAAGGCATGCAGAATAGGAATTAATAAACTTTTTCTTCCTATATAGTGTAATTAACAAAGTTTTGCCTTTGATTTGTGAAAGTGAAAGCATCGTATTCTGAAAAAGAAGTCATAAATCATGATTATAGACGTTTCAACTGGGGGTATTTTATGCTAATTTAAATGATGTGGAACCAGTGGCAAAACCCCTTGGCTTGATTTGCAACAAGTGAGTTAAATGGAAATAAGGAGTTTAGGGTGTTTTAATGATATTAAATGGCATTGTTAGGTATTATGTATAAGTTTTTAACTACAGTCCCTTAAAAGTCTGAACTAAATTATTAAGTCTTACGTTCTGTGCCAGTTAATACAAACTTTTCAGGTTAGCATGTAGCTAAAAATTATTACACCACTTTTAGCTAATCAGTAAAATCATGTACATGAAAATGAATCCTGTCATAATCTGCATATTGAAGCTATATTGTTATTTGAGTTGAAAATAATATTCCAGACAGCTAAGAACAGAGTTGTGCTGTACAGTAATAGAAATATAAAAATAGGCAATTTCACTTGCATAAACTGGATTGGGTTACTGAATCAATGAATCAGTTGGATTGATTAACTTATTGTGGTTAATAGAAGCAAAATATAACATGAATAAAAAGCCTATAAATTTGTCAGTGTTTAAACAAAATAAAATATATAGAAATGAAACTAGTTAGAAATAAAAACGGGATGTGTTTGAAAATGTTGCATAAAACGAGCAGTTTTGGTCTGAATGCACTAAAGCATATGGATGGTCAATAATAAAGATGTCAGATGGTTTCAAGAGGATGAACATAAATATTAATACTTAGTAAATATCTTAGACTGAAATGTCACCCATAAAGTGACATCTGAACCACCTAAAGCACTATGCTGGAATCTTGTTAAAGTGTGCGCTAAGTTTTTATTCATCTTGTTTTTAGTTTTCTTATTTTTTTTTATACATGGGCAGCCTCAGTGATAACCAATATGTGATAGGACAATTCACCAACACCCTGAATTTAACCCCAGCAGCACAGTTGAGTTGTAATGTGACTGGTAATGTGTGGTAGGAGTGGAAGCTAAAGTATGGTGCCTTTGTCTGGAGTTGTTTTGTGACCGTATGGTGACATTTGCACACTTTGTATGACTTAAACTTTTCTCGGTATGCTGTAAAATGTTCAATATTTTTTGATGTTTATTTTGGGCAAAAACATGAAACATGACGTTTGTGTAAAGTGGTCTTAGCTGTAATATATTTGCTAGTAATCAGTGTATAGTACGAGTGTTTTACCAATACAGGTGGTGATGAGACTGATTAAGATGCTATTTCTCAGCAGAAGTTTTAATGCTTGTACGAGGCACTGCAGTAGTAGTATTAGTAGGTTAATCTCTCATTGTGAATGTTTTGGTAATGGACATCTCCAAGACAGTCATCATATCAAACTAAATAGTTTTCTAACTTGTTCTCTCAGGTGATATCTCAGTGGCCCAGAATGTTCTCAATGAATATGATGTTCAGATATGTGAAGCAATGTATTTATCATGTCATGTTTCTTAAGTCAGATATATTTGTACCGTTGAAATATTAAAGAAGATGTGCTTTAGTGTTGGCTTAGTAAATCAATCGCACAGTACTTATAATAATACACAATATAACCAGTACAAAATAGAAGAGTCTCTAAAAACATGGTTTTCCATCCATCCATCCATCCGTCCAATTTCTACTGCTTATCCGGGCCTGGGTTGCAGGGGCAACAGTCTAAGCAGGGATGCCCAGACTTCCCTCTCCCCAGACACCTCCTCCAGCTCTTCCGGGGGACCCCATGGCATTCCCAGGCCAGCCGAGAGACATAGTCTCTCCAGCATGTCCAAGGTCTTCCCTGAGGCCTCCTCCCGGCGGGATATGCCTGAAACACCTCCCCAGGGAGGCGTCCAGGAGGCATCGGAAATGGATGCCCGAGCCACCTCAGCTGACCCCTCTTGATGTGGAGGAGCGGCGGCTCTACTCCGAGCTCCTCCCTGGTGGCTTGTGGTTTTCCACAAGATTTTAAAATGTCAAATCGAGTGCCTAGGGCAGGGGTGGCCAACCCTGGTCCTGAAGAGCCACTGTCCTGCATGTTTTAGATGTATCCCTCTTTCAACACACCTGATTCAAAAGATAAGCCTATCATCAAGCACTGCAGAAGTCTGATAATGACCATCAGGTGTGCTGGAAGAGAGAAACATCTAAAACGTGCAGGATAGTGACTCCAGGACTAGGGTTGGCCACCCCCGGCGTAGGGTATGTATAAAGGTGTTAAATATGAGATTTATGGTTTATGTAAGGGATTTAGCAATGGTGGTATGTAACTAAGTATACATATTTACACATTTAAAACTGTAAATTTTGTTAAGTAGTATAGTGTTATATAAATATTTCCATTTTATGCTACTTAATGTTGTACTCATTTTACAGGGAAATGTAGTATGTTTTATTCCACTACCTTTATTTGACACTTCTGTAGGTACCTGATACTTTTTACATTAAGCCACTGATGTATGATGATCTACTTAGTCATTTACAAAGTATCAAAAATTGATTTTATATTGAGCAATTACAACAATAAAATCAGTATTTAGCAGTGGCATCACTAGATGTAGTGACGATATGTAGTTAAACTACATTTCTGAATAACTTCAACAGTGGTTCATCTTTAAATCAAATAGCTTTTCAGTAGTTTAGTCCATTTACTGACCAGGTAGTGTTCACAAAAGTTAGATTTTTATGAGTGATCTTGAATGTGAAATATGGATAGGTGACGCCGTGAACAAATACAGACTTAACACTATTTATTTATTTTACCATTCATGATGAAGATATTAAGCAGGGCTGTACGCATACTTTTTTAGGTGGTAGCGCTGGTGTTAGCAAGTTAAAAATTTTAGCTGCACAAAGAAAAATTTAGTAGCACATACAGTTGGACAGTTAGTTAATGTGTTTATTGGCTAAATTAATTTGATACTGATCAGAAATTCTAACAATGTTGAACAACAATTAAAGTGATTCTTCAACCTTTATTTTCCTCCACCTGAACACAAAAGGATGAATTTAAACATTTTTAAATATGAAAAATCAACAGTACTATATTTTCAATGCAAATCAGTGACCAGTCTGTGCTGGTCTGAATTGGATATGGCTTACTGACAAGAAACAATTCTAATCAGTTCCAAAATTCAAAATAGATTTTACTCGACAAAAATATATAAAGTTCCATTTGACTAAACAATATGCTTCACTGTGCTTGAAAACTTTGGGGCTGTTTGAAGGTTTGAGACAGAGAGAGAAAGAGAGAGAGAGAGACGCACATTGCTGGCAAATTCAATCAGACAGACGCTGCCTGGGGCGCAGATAAGGGGGGTAAACATGACTATCCTTAAGCTATGTTTGTACGTATGTCATATAGAAACCCACAAAGGAAACTTTATTTTCCAGCTTCAAAATAATGCAAAGTCTCCTCAAGTCATCCACAATAGCTTTAATATTTTTCCTGGAAACTAGTTGCTGCTTTTAGAAAACAATCAGAGCACCAGACCCAGAGACTAATGACAATTCCTGAGTCTGGTCGTCGCTGGTGCTTTAGGCTGAAAAGTTTTCAGGCATCTGGTACCTGATTTATGATTAAAAATCAGATCCTTCTCTAGTTCAGCTGCTGCAAGATCGAAAAGGTCAATTATCTGTGTTACTTTTCATTGTGTTGCATTTTAGATGTGTGCATTATGGGCGTTTTGACATGTTTGACCAGAATTTGCTGTACTTTGTCTTAATTTCAACCACTGCTCACAATCTGCTAAAAGAAAATCTGTCCATGAGACTCAGACTCATCTTAAGTCCCTCAGTGATTTTAAACCTATGGTCATTTTAGTTTCCCATACTTTTTGCCAGACCTGACATACTCATCTTGACTCACAGCTTTTTGTCATTTTATCTCAGGTTTTTTTTTTTTTAATTTAGTCTGTTTCTAGGTGTGTTTCCATCCTTTTTGTGTTTTCAGTTTCCATATGAACCCCCCCCCAAAAAAAGCATGGGTGATAGTTTGTACACTGTTGTGTATTTGTGCATGCTGTACCACATTTGTCCAACAGTCACCGCCAAAGCATTCTGGGTATGGCAATGTGATTGTAAGGCTATTGTATTTTTAAAATTAGTGGGAAGAAGTGAGTTTATGCATAGTCCATTGTGCCAAAACTCAACCCAAAGTGGATTGGATAATTTCCTTCTGCTATTAATTGCCTTTTCGATCAGCTTGATGATACCTTATTATACCCTACATCACCACCACAATTTTTTTCTTTCGTTTATTCCTGTGAGTAATTTTTTGGAATCTCCATGTCAACACACTATGCATCAAGAAAGGACATGCAATTAAAGATTTATAAAGTAACGTGATAATTTTTTTGTCAGCTTTAAAAAGTTCAGTTATATATGTCAGTAAATAAAACAGTATGAACACAGTTTTCCTTGGACATTTTTTGTCTACAGTGTTAAAATATTAAAATTTATTGGTGACCACCTCAATGTCATCAGCTTCATGACTGTAAGTCCATAATCAGTTGTTTTGTCTTGGATCTATTCACTTTTAAAACTGAGGCCCTACATCATTTGACAAAGTCCTCTTAATATCAACTGTTAACATTATGTTAACTGCTGTGAATGGAACCAACCATAGGCTATTTACAATATTACATGCAACCTTCATTGTTTCTACATACATGGGCGGAACCTGATAATTGTTGGCATCTCAGAGCAGGATGGTTTAAAACAGTATGCAGGCCTCTGGTGGGCTGCCCATTCTTTTGTTGTCACCTTGTGGTGTTTTTGAGTATTACTATAAAATGACAAATCTCAAACCCGACTGAATGAACATACCAAACCGTATTAAGAGACATACATATACATATATTTCACCAGCATTAGTTATAATATATATTCATTGTAAATATCTGGATTATTTATTTTTGCAAGAATTTAATATACACAGCCTTTTAGTAACATAGTGAGTTATGTTACATTTTAATTATTTGTCATGATATTTTTTTAGTAGGGATGTCACTACACTGTGTGTGCATTAAGGAATTGCAGTTCATGCTGATGATTTACAATAGTGAAGTAATTGAGCCCTCAGTGAAAAGGATGGGATGTGATAGATTAATCTCTGTGGTCCTACTTTTGAGATGGTTATTAAAGTGATGTACAGTATGGACTGTGCTCACCACCTTCCGTGCTTTTACCTATAATCATGATTGATTTTTACAGCCACCTAGAATGTCTGAGTGTGAACTAGATTATGTTTTAATTGAAAAGCACAGAATGGACAGACCAAAGCATTATACAGCTATATTTACATGCATGCATGAACAAATATCCATAGAATACTGTGCAAAAGTCTTATACCACCTGTAGTTTTGTTGTTTTTGCAGAATTGAAATAAATATACTTATATATTTCTCATTCTCTTTTCTTCAGATACAAGAAGAAAATACAAGAAACATGTGCACAGCCGTAGAAGAAGAGACAGCATGAACAATTAGATACATCTGACATGTGATGAATGAAACCTAATGTAAAACATCAGAAAAATAATGCTATAAAGCTCAAACAAAAAAATATACTGAGAGTTAAAGACATTAATTGCAAAGGGAGGTCAAACTATATATTACCTTTTTGGTTTATAGATAGTCATCCTGGAGCTGTTTTGTTAATGGTGTATATGCTTCCCAAATATCCAAATTGTATCTTAATGAAGAGACTGAGAAATGCATGTGTGGTCTTCAGAGCTTTACTAAACTGACAAATCTAATGTTGGCCTTGGCCTTTTCCATAATGCTTTTCATATACATTATATTATGTCAGTATGCAAGCTAGATCTTTCTTTAAATCTTTGTCAATATCTAAATTTGCCAAACTTCACAAAATGTTTAAATATTTACATTAAGTAAATATCCTATTAATTAAAGTTTCATAATGGTTTGTCAGTACTCTCCAACAAATTGTATTCATTACAATTGGCATTTAGAATTATAGTTCAATACAATTAATAGTTGGTGAGTAAACCAAAATGTGCATATTATCGGGATTTAATTTTCATTTTACGAATTTACGCTTTGGTTTCAGCCCGGAACTGTCTTTCTTAATCGCATTATCCCATCGGAACATTTTTGTGTAACACACAGGTTGGCAATCATGTCGGCGCTGAAGTCTGGGAGCCCACAGTTCGAATAGTAAAAATTCAGGTTCTTACAACTCATTCTCTATTTTTTGTATTCAGAACAGTTTATTTTGAGATTATGTATTGAGGAAAGGTGGCGTCTACTTGCCAGCACCGACCGCATTTGATGTAAAGTAAGTTTATTAGCGACTTCTCCCTCAGGCTTTTCTCTTCTCGACTGGTAATGTTAACGCTAGCTAACGTATCGCTGGTTAGCTAAGTTGATATGATAAACCTACAAACTACCATCTTCGCTTTGGATTCTTCCTTTTTAGATCCCAGTTGTATGAGCTCAAAGACGCCGTCCACAGCAGAACATTAATTTAGAACGGCGTAGAAAGCAAAGGATTTTTCGTATATGCGCTTCATTCAAGTTACTTAATATTTCCGTCAATGTTGCTAATGTGTATTGTTTGAGTTCTGGACAAGGTGGTGAGGTTAACAGACATTTATTGTTATTTTTTTTCACCGAAATGTGTCAGTACTGCACTTGGGGGCTTGTCGCGATTACTGTTATTCACATACTCTGTGCTCTCTCAGTTTTTGCCATGGCTTCACTGTCAGAGGAAGTGCTTCTGGTGGTGAAAAAGGTCCGCCAGAGGAAGCAGGATGGTACACTGTATCTGATGGCAGAACGCATAGCCTGGGGTCCAGAGGGCAAGGACCGCTTCACAGTCAGCCACCTCTATGCGGACATCCGCTGTGAGTACAAAGCATCTTAAAGTTAATACCGCTTGAATGTTAATAATGTTTACAGGATGCTTTAACTTTGATCTGTGCAGGTCAGAAGATCAGCCCGGATGGTAAATCCAAAATTCAGCTCCAGCTGGTCCTTCACACCGGTGAGAGTACCACATTCCACTTTGCCAATGAGAGCAGTGCGCTCAAAGACCGTGATGCTGCCAAGGAACTGCTGCAGCAGCTACTGCCCAAGTTCAAGAAGAAAGCAAACAAGGAGCTTGAGGAGAAAAATAGGTGAGGCACAACTGCTTTACTGTATTTCCTGTGTATTATCTCCAAAATATGCGCTGCATCAATTTTATCATTCTGTTCTAATAATGATAGATAATTGTTGAGATGGACACAACTGTTTTTTGTAATTGTACCAGTAAGGCAATTTAACACTATTGTATACCCCTTAAATATTGCTTTGTTATTCTGTACCTCCAGAATGCTTCAAGAAGATCCAGTACTTTTCCAATTATATAAAGATCTCGTTGTGAGCCAAGTGATCAGTGCTGAGGAATTCTGGGCCAATCGGTTAGGAGGCATAAACAACACAGACCCTGGTTTATGTGACAACAAACAGGAAGTCGGTATATCTGGAGCCTTTCTGGTAAGTGCATCAGGCTTATCCAACATGATTCTTACAGCGTCAGTGTAACTTTGCACTTAGCAAACAAATTGTGAAGTATTGACTATTGTTTACTTTTTGGATTACAGGCAGACATTAGACCTCAGACAGACGGGTGCAATGGGTTGAGATATAATCTAACAGCTGACATCATTGAATCCATCTTCAGAACATACCCAGCAGGTAAACCACTGCATCTCTACTTTGACTTTATCCCATCCAGGAAAACACTGCTGAAAGCTATACACCAAGAGTTCTCAGAATTTTAAAAAATTAACCACAAATCATGTGTATTTTTATTCATTCTAAGGAACAATTAGTAACTAGTGTAACCAGTATTTTCTGTTTGATAATAATAATAGAATGACTCAAATAAAATTTACATAATTTGGTTTATGCTTGCAGTGAAACAGAAGTATAGTGAAAATGTGCCTCATAACCTGACGGAGAAGGAGTTCTGGACGCGTTTTTTCCAGTCCCATTATTTTCACAGAGACCGCATCAACACAGGAACACAGGATATCTTCTCAGAATGTGCCAAGCAGGATGATAAAGGTAGGAGCTGTTAAGCTTGTCTGATATCTTTAACTGATGCTACTGCATATATTACTTAATTCGTTACTGCAAAGCAGAGAACAAAACAGGTGTGCTGTTGTGTGTAAAACCTATAAATCCATATGTTGCAGGGTTGAAGTCAATGGTCAGTCAAGGTGTGAAGAATCCTTTGGTTGATCTTCTGTCGTTAGAGGATAAAACATTAGACGAGGTGAGATTTAATTGGACCGAGCCTAATTGAAGCAATCCAGACGTGTGTTAGTCAACTATTTTTGTATGTTTCTTTTTTCATGGCTTCTTTAAACCTCAATACTTGGTAAATTTTGTGACACAGGGTTACGGACTTTGCACATCAACACCTTCAACCTCCAGCTCTAACAGGACAGTGAAAGACAGCAGCAACTCTGCCATTATAAAGCGGTTTAACCATCACAGTGCCATGGTGCTGGCAGCAGGCTCACGCAAAGGGTAAACAATTTATTTGTTAAAAATGCATGATAAAACACTCACTTGCTGTGTCATTTTTGTGTTCATTATGTCATGTTCATCATTCCTTACAAAGGGACACTCAAGTTGACCAGGCCAGTGAGACAAGCAGTACAGATGGAAACTCAAGGGATTCTGACTTCTTCCAGCCGCCTGTCAAGAAGGTATTATGATACTGTGGTTTTACAGGAAAAAATCCAAATGAAAATGTTAGTTTAGTTGTGTAAAAAAAAAAAATCTCTCTGTGTTTCTTTTTCTGTAGGTTAGATTACAAGAGGCCATAGAATATGAGGATTTGCAAAGGGAAAACGGACCAAAAACAGTTGCGTTAAACCTCAAGAAAGCTGACAGGTATTACAGGTTTACATTTTCTTTGTAGTATTTCTTTTTTGTTCTTCACGTGTTACTTAGCAGTCGAGACATGTTGCTACAGCTGTATCTTATTATTTTTTCCATGATAAATGTTTAACACATTTTCAACAGACCATAGATGAGTGAAGATTATTGGTCTCTGCATAAATATTTCCTCCAGTAGCTGGTACAGGCACCCGTATGTAACTTAGTACATGGGGAATAGGGCTGTCAACAAATATTCAAAATTTCATTATATATCTGACTTGTAAATAAAAACAGACATCAGGCTATGAAAATCAATGTACTATTGTCCAACAGCGGTGCTGTTCACAAGATCTCATGTAGGGTTTGGCCACTGCACTGAATGTATGACAGGAGTCACATTATGTTACTGCACATGGTTTGACATGAACTGTCAAGCTGAAGAGCGTGAATGATTCAAAAAGAACTCAGCACTAATGAAGGGAAAGAGTTTACAACCAAACTTGGCCACAGAGAGAGTGATTTGTACTCATAGTACCCTGCAAAGACCTGATAGGAAATGCTTCGGTGGTTGTTCAGTAGGTGGCAAAATTGTCAACCCGCTAGATAAAGTTTTATGCAAGCTAAACTTAGACAAACCATTGTTTCTGGCAGACGTCATAATCATGTAAAGTAATAATGGAGCGTAAATGTATTCTTTATACTATTTAAATTTTATCACATCACTGGCACATGTGATTTCAACAGCACTCATGGGGAACATACTCTTGTGATTTACAACCTCCACTTATTTCTTGAAGTTTATACAGCCCATTTTCCCATATATTCAGTTAATAAGCAATGCATTTATTAACAACGCATTCATGACATGTTCTAACATATTTTCTCATGCTTTCTGTTTATTTGTAAGGTATGCCCATGGTCCTGTGCCACTTCAGTCCCAACAGTATACAACAAGTCAGGATATCATCAACTCTGTCAACTACATCCAGCATGAAATGGCCAACTACAAACCCAATCTTACTCAGGTTTGATCAGTCCCATTGTGTTTCTGCAACTTTAGTACCCATTGTTTCAGGTTAACAAGGTATAATGATTCATGTTGTTCTTTGATAACATAATCATCACCATGGTAGCTGATCTCCAGAACAAAGAGGCTCATTTTGGATTCAGTAGTTTTAGTCTAAGGAAAAGATTAATGATCACCCTTGGTGTTTCATCCATTCATTCTCTGCACTGAGTAACAACCATAGGACAAACCAGATGCTTTTGGTTTGTCCTGCAGATCATGGATCCCTCTGGGATTGCTGCATGGCTCATTTCATAATAGCTTTAAAGTAGAGGATAAACCCTGATTTATGAAGGTGCTTATTTACCAAAGACATTGTGTATAGAAATAGGTTTAAGACTGTGGTTGTGCCTCTAAAGTGCTTCATCACTCTCTGCAGGTGTTGTCCAGTACATCAGCTAGTTCTGCCATTGCAGCGCTTTCTCCAGGTGGCGTCCTCATGCAAGCAGGAGCACAGCAAGCCATAAATCGTAAGTGTTTGCACAATTGTTAAATAATATTCATGTTATTTATGATAAATGTTGGTTGCCAGTGGTTGCTGCAAGCAGCATTGTGTTGTCCAAGGTAACTAAGTTACCCCTCAGTAGCACTCAACTCCACTTTAAGGAGAGATGGATAAGTGTTTATTCTTATGAAAACAATGCTTTTCTGTTTTATACTCAATATTTTGCTGCTTTAATCTGAATACAATACTAAGGAAATATCAAAGTTCATAATGTTAACACACACTGTTTTTTTCATTTGCCATTTTTCAGAGATGGTACCCCCAGAGGTTCAAGGAGAGTTGAAGCATCTTTATGCAGCTGCAGGAGAGTTGTTGAGACACTTCTGGGCCTGTTTTCCTGTAAACACACCATTTTTGGAGGAAAAGGTTAAAAATATAATTTAATTGGCACATTTGATATGTCTGTAGTAGTTCATATGTCAGCGTACATTAAAAATACAGTCTAAATTGTGTAGCTACCAGAGGGCACGATATTTCATACATAACTGCATATCATGCTGAGAAAAACTTTCAAATTTACCCACTGTAATAGTCCTGGATGATGTGATATACTTGATGTACATTTACAGGTTCTGTCTTTATTATATCCTCAAATTTTGTTTTCATATAGGTCATGAAAATGAAGTCGAACCTCGAGAGATTTCAGATGACCAAGCTTCGTCCTTTTCAGGATAAAATTCAGCGTCAGTATTTAAGTACAAATGTAAGTCACTGAGATATAAATAACTAAACGAGTGCTTTTAGCATATGATACTTTTCCTTTAAATTATTTGTCTTTTTCACAGCTCACAGGGCACTTGGAGGAAATGCTGCAGACAGCCTACAGCAAGTTCCACATCTGGCAAACTCGTCGGATGATGAGGAAAACCTGAGGTCTGTCAGTTTTTCAAAGGAAAGACAAGAAAATCGTTACAGTATATGGACAAATGGCCTGTGTAGGCCCACCAGACTGATGTGAAGAGACAACACATTACAGCCTGATGGGATGTGATTCACAGTGGCTTATGATGAGGATACAGGCAGATGCTGCTATATCCCTAAATATTCAGACTCTAACTGCATCTCAGTCAAAAATAACTGTAATTAGTTTCTTTCTCTTTTTTGTGGGTTTTTTCAGTGGTTGAAAGATTTACACCATAAAAAGTTAAATGGGATGCTTAGAATGGTGTAATATGACCAAATTTCAGATGGGAATCAGAAAGGCACTCAGGACATCAGGCTGAGGTGTGAGAGGCAAGCAGAGGACTGCCAGCATGTGTTTCATCAGTACGAAGAGCCAAGACAAGAGAGCCTGGACACACAAGGAGCTCCTCTAAGCACTGGGACGATTAGTAGAAAGTGAAAAGAGGAAGTGAATATAGCAATACTGTAAAGACATTTAGCACTCGAGTGCATTAGTGTGTGTGAGATCCAGTCACACTGTCACTGGTTTGTATTGTCTGCACATTCTGTCTGCACTGAAGACAAAAACGTTAGTCTGAATTAAAGTGAGACATAAAGCTTTTTGATCCTACTCTTTCTGTTGAAATTGCAGCACTTCTGTTCATGCACTTTTGTTATTTTAAAGCTGTTGTCAAATATTTCATAAGGTTTGTTTTGTTCTACAGTCAGTTTTAGAAAGTAAAATACTTGACATTTTTGAGCTGCTTGTAATGTATTTTGTAGTTGTGCTATATTTCGGAGGGCAACATATTGTATGTTTTACACTTTCATACATGTATTTGTTCTAGTGTTTACTTTGCTCAGACAGTATTTGCATAAAGGAGCCTACACTATAGTCAATATAAGATAATTAGACAAGTACAGTTAAAGTAGATTCCACTTGCACTCCTTGTATTTAATGACTACTTATACTTTTGATACTTTGGCTCTATTTTGATGCTAATAATATTATATTTGTATTCGTATACTTGTACTTCTAATGGCCGTGGCTGTGCTTTGGTAATGTAGACCACAGCCTGCATCACGGCTGTTTGGTGTTCAGGAAGTGTCCGGTCAGCTGAGCGGAGCATTGACAGGTCTGTGGGTCTGTCTGTCGGACGTCTGGCTCCAGGACGATGTGATCAAAAACCAGAGATGTAAAGACCGGGATCTGGCTTGGCTTGGCTTTGCTGTCGGGACTGTTGTGTCATTTGTTTCATCCGGTAAGTTGGTGAATACGGTGTCTGAACAGCCCTGCTAGCTTACCGCTTTATTAGCTAACTTACTCTAAATGGAGTGACAGGGCGAGTAAAGTCCTCAGATTTTTAATAGCCTCAAATATCCATCAGGTATGTGTCATGTTGCCATTTTGTCTGTATTTAATACTTTTGAGAGTTTTCGGTGGTTCGTTATTTTGGTCAGAAATGTTAGCATCAGTGTCAGCAGACGGTCTCGTGATGCAGGCTGCCTGTTCACGAGCGCACTGCAGCAACTTAATCAATACACCGCCTCCACTGTGGATTAGTATGGACAACTAACCAACAAAACCGCCCGTTTAGCCCGGTCACAGTAAGAGAAACGTTACTTTGAAAGACCGACACAAAAGCTTGAAATTTCAAGGTTTATTGACGGGTTTTTTCGTGTTAACTAGCCAACTATTAACAGCTTTTTGTACGTTAATTAGAGGGTCTATGCTAACCTGACCTAGCTAACAAATGTAGTAGCTAAGTACGTGTGTAGTGTACTACTGTTTTAAGATACACTGTTGATCTACGAGCTTTAAAAGTGCGCAGTGTTCTTCATAATGTATCTGACATGTAAAGCTTTACGTTACAGTTGAAACTTCTAGTACTTACGATATTTAAGTGTTTTTTGCCTTACTGTCAGATGTCGGTGAATGTGTATACTTTGGTTTAAAGGCATGTTTTGCTGCTATTCAGAAGGCTGACATCAATACGGTGTGACAAAATTTAATCTAGTTACCCCTGGATTTCCCCTACTGGTGAAATGACAGGCTGCTCATGTCTCTGATATATGGTTCATAAATGTCTGTGTCCAAGAGCGTTTATATTTTGACTTTCTATTGACAACACTAATGTAGCATGGACACTGAAATGTTTGTTTTCACAGCTTTAGTTTTGCTTCTGCTTCCTCATTAGTTCATTAAAAACCACAAGGAGTAAATCAAAGCCAAACTACGCTGTATTGTGCTCTCTTTCCAGCTAGTGACCTCTTCTTCTGGTGTAGTGGACACTAGAGTATGTCCTACGGCTGATTATCAATTTTCTGTGTTTCATAAGTTCTGCCAAAAACTGAACTGTGTACTTACTAGGACAAATATATACTAGGTTGGAGGTAGTGTGAATTGGACCAATGCCATCTTGACAAGGTAGACACTGAAAGTCATATGATACCACACCATTAACCCAGTTAAGGGCCTTTGTGTTTAAGGCAACAAAGTATTGACTTTTGAAGTGCTACACATCTTATCCACACTTTATTTGTTATGTCCTCTCTCTTAGTTGGACAGTTACGCATAAAGATGCCTCTTGTACCTGTTGTGCCAGAGAGCCATGGAAATGTTCTGGCAGAGTTTGACTGCCTTGATCCACTTCTGTCTGCTCTACGTTTAGACTCTGGCAGGCTTAAGGTAAGTTTGATCATTTATAGAAACTTTTATATTTGTTGAGTAAATTTGCATTTAACTCACAGGGGTCAGTCTCTACATACTAACATATACACTGGGAAAACTTTGACTAAAGTTAGAGCAGTCATAGTGGACTTCATCTTGCAGAAAAGTGACCTTGTCAGTCCGAGCAGAAGTATGTAAATGTATGTTTAATTTTTTTTTTTTTTTAATGTCATTACAAATGATGAATTTTGATTGATATATTTGTTAACTCTTTTTAAACATTATTCTGGTGTGCTACAGTGTACCTGTCTGGCAGTTTCAAGGAAGTGGCTTGCATTAGGCACATCAGCAGGAGGGCTGCACCTGATTCAGAGGGAGGGATGGAAACAAAGGCTCATCCTCACCCATAAGGTAAGGCTGTATGTGCCTGATTGCCAATGGTGTTAATATTTTGTTCTGCTTTTAACTCTACCTAATGTGACCTTCCTGTTTCAGGAAGGATCCATCACTCAGGTGGCCTGTTGCCCTCATGATGAAGACTTTATTGCTGTTGCAACAAGGTTGGAATACACATTCAAAGAAGATATGCCCAGCTCCTCTGCACAGTTACTCTTTTGGGCTTTCTTGGTTGTGGTGTTCACATTGTGTCTGTGTTTGTGGTCCAGTCAGGGTCTAGTGGTTGTGTGGGAACTGCAGCTGGAGCGGCGGGGTCGTCCAGAGAGGGTCAGTGTGTCTTGGGAGCACAAAGGGCAGAACATCACCGCACTCTGCTGGGACACCAGTGCCCTCAGAGTTTTTGTTGGTGACACAGGAGGCAAGGTGTCATATCTGCGAGCAGGATCCTCTAAACTGGGAAAGGTATCCAAGCAGCACTACTGATGATTTTCAGTGTCTTCCCTCAGTTCTTCTTCATTTTAATATTTCTCATGTTTAGTTTCCTGTTAATCTGTCTGTCACAAACACATCTATGGAAAAGTTATGATCAAATCTAAATCAACTTTGTCAGACAGTAATTTAGGTTACAGGGGGACTGACATTTCTAATATTGTGCTTTTAGTCAAGTATCTAAAGTTTCAGTAGACACTAATGCTATGCCCCAGTTCTTGCTGTGTTTCACTTATCTCTATAGTGAATTTTTTTTTCACACTATTTCTTTCTTTGTGTTTAGGGTTCAGCATTCGTCATCTTTCCTGTTCAGACGGTCACAACAGTGGACTCCAGAGTTGTTCAGCTTGGGTACCAAGATGGCCGACTGCTGGTATCATCTCTAAGTCGTTGCTACCTCTGTGACACAGACAGGTTAGCCTACACTGCTGCTGGCAGTTGTTTACCATGAAGAGTGACTAATGTAATGCAGTATCCACTCTTCTATGACATATATTGAATAAATCACTAGAGATGTGCTGATGGTAATTTTCTCTCTGGATTTTAATTTTCTAAAAGTGTGATCTTAAAATTCTGATTTTTTTTTTTTTTTTTTTTTGCAATAATCTAACTAATCAGCAGTATATACTGAACTAATCAACAGTATATACAAACCTTTGGTACCTTTCCATCAATGGAAAATGTAATTTTATGTTCATAATAAAACTATTAAATCTATTAAATAACTTTTATTAATAACTTTAAAAGCACAGCATAATCCAAGCCTGTCTTTTACTCCATGTCAAATTTTAAAATAGTACTCTAGGTTACTGGCCACTGGCACACCTCAAACATGAAATGTAGTATATTCCACTTTATCTGACATGTTACTGCTATTATGTAATAACAGTAACACATGATTGATTACTCATGGCTAATCTTAGCAGCCTGACACCACCCCAGAGATGTGCTATGTCCCTTTCAACTGACAAGTCATTTATTATAATGTTATTCCTTGTGTTTGCACTTACAATGAAGAATGTTTTTTCTGACGATGTTTGCACCCTTGTGTGACACTGTGAAGTTAACTGTCTTTGTCACTGTGTGCATAATTAGAACCATTCTGCTGCTTATTATTGATTGATGCAAAATGACAGTGGCAAATGAAATGATCAGTCAGTCAACATTAATGGTCAGACAAGCTGAAAATCAAGTCAGCTGATCGCATGCATCATATGTATCTCTTAGTAAAACACTTTTAGTCCCTATTTTTCAAGTTCTGATGTAGGCATTTGTTTTTTGTGGACAAAGTGGGTGAGATTACGCATTTTGTCCCATTTACATATCATATTTCTTACTTTGCTTGGTTTTTTTTTACTTTTATGTTTTCCTGAGATAAGCAAAACATGGGGTAAGGATATGATATGATATTGTGTTAAGGTTGGTTGTTTTTTGCTTTTTTTGTGTTTTTTTGTAGTTTGCAGCATTTAGTTGGTAAACTAGTGAGGACTATACAAGTGAAATTGTTTTTGTGGATGTTTAATAATTTCAGCAATGATGTGTATGTTTATGTGTTTATCTACTTTTAGGGAGAAGTTCTGGCGTGTTGGAAATAAAGAGCGTGATGGAGAGTATGGAGCTTGTTTTTTTCCTCAGAGTAAGGGATTATTAGTGGGTCAGCCTCCCTTGCTATACTGCGCTCGGCCGGGGTCTCGCATATGGGAGGCCAATTTTAATGGCGAGGTCTTGAGCACGCATCAGTTCAAACAGCTACTGGCCTGTCCTCCCTTACCCCTCATCTCTTACAGGTACTGATTGTTACCGTTTTTAAACTTTCTGCTGTAAAAAGTTGATGAAAGGCTGTAAATGTGTTTTTTTTCTGTTGGGAGTAGAAATGAGCCACATTATAACCCAGCACAGAAGAGCCCCCAGTCAGTCGCCTTCCCTAAACTTCTGTATTTGGGGTAATGTTGAATGGTTTCAATTAAAAACCAGAGAAAATATTCTAAAAAATAATGTCAGATAATAGAAAAAAATCACATATCTAATTGTACATTGTTTTATTTATGTAGTGACCAAAATTTGCTGACTTGGACTGATTCAGCTATTTATATCTTCACACCTCAGAATGGCCAAGTACTTCTGTGGACTGAAGTCAAAGGTGTGTTCTCCTGTCCTCCTACGATCAAAAAATGTGGTTATAAATGAATATATTTGCGCTTTTTTCTAAAATGTCTTTCTTTGCACATCATAGCTGAACCAATATAATCACACAAAGTAAATTGTAATAATCTTGACTCCTCTACCAAATATCAGAGCATAACAGGGATGATATTCTGCTAATTATAATTTAAGCAATCATAATAAATCCCCTCTTTTTTTTTTCCACTGTGAATTAATCTCAACCTTTTTTGTCTTTTTCTAGATTTGGTTGATGTTGCGGTCTACCGCAGTGAGCTCTTCTGTCTCCATGGCAGCGGGCGTCTGTCCCATTACTCACTGTTGTCAGCAGAGCGCTGTGTTGAGCGTCTGCTGCGCAGAGAGTCCTGGCTTTTGGCCACAGTTGTCTGTTGTATGTTCCAACATGCCATTACTACAAGCAGGGTGAGATGGCTGCTACCACCATGTTCATGCACTGAGTAACACAATCTCTGATTTATTATGGTAATTTTTGAATAGCCCGGCCAAAGAAAGGAATGGTTGTTTTAAAGTGTGGATCTTAATCATTACCATTGGGATTTTGTGAACACTGCTCATAAGCAATTAGACAAACCAGCCCTGAAGCCTGTATGGCAAATTGGGGTTAAGAGTCAATCTAAAACCACTGGTTCGTTTCAGGATTCAAACCCTAATGTTCAGAGTAGGCTCAAAATGTCTTCCTACGCAAACCTACTCAGTTTTTGTAGATGATCCTGCACACTTGGATGTGCAGATTAGAAAAGTAAAGAAAGTTATAAAGAAAAAAAAAAAACACTCCCGCCTGGATTTCTAAGATGTAAAGTATTATAGACCATCTAAACTTTTGGCATTACCTTAAACTTTGCTACAGACATCAGGTGAAGGATGCAAACTCCTCACCTTGAAGCAAAATTTGTTGTTTTGATTTCAAAAAGTTACTCCATATGCAGATCTGATAAGAAACTGTGTTGTTTCTCATTTTACTTTTGCAACAGTAATATTATGTTGACTCTGGAGTGTTTTAACCAGACCTTGATGCTAAAATTGCCTGCTTTTAAATACTGACTTTTATATGTAGCTTGGATTTTTGCCACTTTTTTTTTAAATTATTGATGCATTGCTGGTTATTTCTGTCTTTTTTAGGCTAGGAAATCAATTCCCATTGACCGACTGGAACACCTGAAGTCTCAGCTGAGTTCCAGCACACATCTGGATCTGATTGGCCAGCTGGAGGAAGTAATCTTAAAGCTGGAGCCTCTGGACTCCGCCTCCAGCAGCCGCAGAAGCAGCATCTCTTCCCATGTAAGTAAAAATAACTAGAACTTCCTGTATATAATTCCTCTTTTTATTAGATTTTAGGTGAATCTGATACTATATGTATACATAGTCTCTATATTTCACTTTATACCTGTTTGAAAGTGGAATAAAATTTCAGTATTTCAGACTTGTTTCTCAGTCAACACTCATCATATACCCCAGAGAGCTGCTTGTGTAGAAAATGTACCATAGCCAACAAATACTTCTACTAGTCTTATCTCCTTCTCTGTGTTTGTCACAGAATAGTTTTACTGTGAACAGAAAAGTATATTAAATTCTTTTTTTATTTTACTTGCTCTAATGTAACAAAACCATGCAGTATCTCTAAACTTTGCATGCAATAAAGGACTTCACTTATCATTTTTGTACGTGAATCTTCCAGGAGAGTTTTAATGTCCTGGACTGTGGAATCTACCGTGTGATCAGCCGTAGAGGCAGTCAGTCAGACGAAGAGACAGGTTCCCTCATCAATCAGTCCATGTCGGAGGAGGAGCGGCTCAGGGAGTTCAGTTTTGTGCAGGAGGAGGATCAGGTGGATCATGGTAAGACTCAGTATTTTCTTATTGAGCAGCAGCTGTCAGTAAGGATGGGTATCTCTAAATCCTCTAGCTCTGAAAGTATTAACAACAGGTCAGATGATGCTCTGACCATTTCAGATTAAATTTATAAATGGATCCACAGCAAATCAGCTGACCAACAGTCACTTTTAATCATTAACTTGTGTTTGTATTTGGGCTCCAGGTTGTCAGGATTCATAACATACTATGTTTAACAGTCAAACTGTGCATTTTTCAGCCTGCACTTGGTGGACTTTAACCGAGTATAGTGGCATATACCCAAATATGCAAAAGATTTGTTGCACTGGTGCCAATAAGTGAAGTGACAACTTATGCATTTAGTTCTCCAGGTGAGCAATGGCCACAGTCACCAAGACCAGGATTTGTGTTTTAGCTGCACCATGTTACTGCATGTGTCTAATCCAGAGACTGACCCCGCACTCAGAACTGACACATCTTTTATGTAGCAGTGATGTACGGGAAATGTATTTTAAAAAAACAATAACACTGGCACTTATCAGTATTGGGTCTTTAATTATTTGGCGTGGGACTCATTAAATACTGAATTTCAGTTCCCATCATTAGTGTTCAGAATGAGCAGGATAAGGGTTTCATCTACAGCCCAACACTGCTCCATGGTGCTGAGTGGTATAGATAGATCAGACATGTCACTGAGTGTTTAGGAAGTAATAGAAACATATCAACCGAACTTAGTAAATCACAATAAATTTACCTTATTAATATCGAAATGAATAACCAGAGTAACGGAAACAGAAAACCTGAGTCACTCACACACTTTGTTGTTTTTCATCTCTCTCTGTTTCTCTCTAACACACTTTGTCTTTCTTTCTCTGTGCTTTCGTTGTGTGTTTATGCAGCAGCGACAAACTACTCTTTCCTTGCTTCTGGATTCAATGATAAAAGAAACTGAACTTGTTTTCAGTTTAATAACCATCCTACATGGAATACTACTATACTCATTGAATAATTTACAAATATGAATAAATATTTTTGAGCGTTTCAAGCTGCTGAAAGATTTATTACTATGAACCTGTTACTACTGATAAATTCTGCTGCTGCTTTTTTGTATTATTGCCAATATAATGAAAATATTTGTGATTTGATTTAAACAATAAATAATTTGATAAAAGTTGTGCTCTGTGTGATTTGCTTTGGGAACCAATGATTACCCCAAATGACAGCAATGCTTTGAATGTAATTTTCACTTGTCTGCACTGTTAATATTAAGTTTCTTGTCTGTTTCATTGTATCACATATCATAATTTTTTTTTCATATTGTGCAGCATTTAATTTATGTTTTCTCTATAGTGTCTGGCACCTTTGCTCCATCTGCTTGCATGTTATTATCCTCTCCCTCTCATCATTCACCTCCACTACTCCATCCATCTGTGTTTTTCCCTTGGCTTTTGCCACCATCTTTATTCAGATCCACAGAGCAGTGAGCGTATGGAGGGTGAACGATCTGAACAAGGTCTACAGTTTCATCTCCCCCTCTCTTTCCGTCCCAAACCCCCCCGCATTGCACTGCAGGCCGTCAAAGAAAGGTAAACATCCACTGAAATGACAATATATACAAGCACATTAAACTCTACAAAACACACTGAAACAGGGTAAACTGTACAAGACGAATAGAACCAGGTTAAACTAAACTGGATACATAGAACCAGGTTAAACTATACTGGAGACATAGAACCAGGTTAAACTATACAGGACACACAGAACCAGGTTAAACTATACAGGACACACAGAACCAGGTTAAACTATACAGGATACACAGAACCAGGTTAAATTATACAGGACACATAGAACCAGGTTAAACTATACAGGACACACAGAACCAGGTTAAACTATACAGGATACATAGAACCAGGTTAAACTATACAGGACACACAGAACCAGGTTAAACTATACAGGACACACAGAACCAGGTTAAACTATACAGGATACACAGAACCAGGTTAAACTATACAACACACATAAAACCAGATTTAACTCTACAGAACACATGGAGCCAAATTAAAGTCTACCCAACACATAGAACAGGTTAAACTCCACACAATACTGCAGAATAACAACAGAACCCAACAATAAAGACATTAGTTAAGTTTTCTTCTTTGTTCTGCTTTCTTGTATTGTTTTCGTAGGCTTGTTCTTCTTTCATTTTGTCTTATTTTCATCAGTGAAACTAAACTAAGCCTCTATTGTAGTTTACTTCTCCTTTCCGCTGAAGATACACATCTGTTTTTTTTATGTCCATGTTATTCCTGCATGTTGCCATGTAGTGTATTTCACTTCTAAGCATCTCACTCACTGGTTTGACAGATGAAAAGGTACATCGAATGCTGTTGTATTTTCCTGTCAGGTTGTTAAAGCATTGTGTTTTTCAGTAAAAGTTGTTGATTTGATTCTCTCATCAGTGTCTCCAGTTTTGTTAAGAAGACAACAGAGAAGATCAACACCCTCCAGATGAATTCTGAGCTCTGGCAACGGCCGGACTTCAGAGAAGGTGTACAAGCAGAATTTTCTGCTCCTACAGCTATATACTCTGAAGAAATGGAAAATGAGTAAGTTAAAACTATTTCTACCAAACACAAATGAGGCATGAACTTGTGTGAAATAAATCAGTGTCAAATGTACACACTGTATCATTTGTGACTGTTAGAGAATATATTTTATTATCAACAGACCACTTGAAGTATATCAGATTACATTTGTGTCACAGGATTTATGCTGAAATTCCCAACACTGAGGCAGACATGGAGGAACTTCGATCAGCAACAGACCGTACTCTGTAAGTGTAGGTTTAATTTTAGAATGTCTGATGTTTTCATGAAAAATCTAATTTCACTGAGATATTCCATTTCATTCATATCCAACATCAGCACCCAGATCCAAGATCCACTGGTGTTATTGGATCCAGTTTGCCTGGAAGACACTTTGCTGGAGTGGCTGCCAGTACTTGAGAGGATTCTTGGACCCACAGAGGTTGCATCAAAAACTGATGGTCCAGGAGAGGAAAACTGGGAGGGGGATTATTTAAACACCAGTTCAGAGCAAAAGGACAAGTCCTGTTTAACAGGAGAACCAACAGGAAGCATCTTACCAGAGAAGAAAGAAGATTCCTCAGAGCTTGGAGAACGAGAGGACCAGTGTGAAAAACAGCTGGCATCAGATCACAAAGAGGAGCCTGAAGTTCCAAATGGGACCACTACAGAGCCTGTGAGAGTGGTGTCTCCCAAACCTGTGCCATCAGATCTCCTGGCTAATCTCACTCAGCTCGCCATGCTCTACACAGAGCTGAGCTGCTTTAGGAAAGGGGGGGATGTGCGTGCACTTGGCTGCACAACCTTTCTACGACGATACTTTTTCCTCCTCGATCAAGAACGTGTAAGGAGAATGTGTCTACTATGTTATCAGGAGCAGCCCGATGTACAGAGCTCCTTCATTGAAGCCATGCGAGGTCAGACATTTACTCTTCACTTTTAAATCATAGGAAATTTGTAGAGTTCTCTTAGAGCAAAAAGTTTAAAGTGAACTGGATTAAACTGATTGTTGCTGATGACGCAAACAGTGTCTTGTACCGATTGCCTCATGTAGGCAATCGGTACCAGAAATTCCATCTGTCCGTAATTGAGTTTAATCTAGTTTACAATTACCTTTAATTCAAAATTGAAAATGAATCCCTGTGTAGGCAGGGTATCGGTGAGCAGGAGGGGCAAAGTGTTGTGCAGGAGGGTGTTGGTATTAGTAAGCTCTGCCTACTTTCTCACTTGTATGACATGTTTTTTGATTCTTCCTAGTGCTGCTTTAACATGTGGGTTGCATTTGACTCCTACAGTAGTTCAATAATGAGGTCAATTTAACCACTTAATATACAGTTGGGTAGTTTGATCGACAGCAGTACCTCGTGTTTGTATTGTCTGTCTTGTGATAATCGTATTGTCTCTAGAAGACAGTTTATCAGGCTATTAAAATGCATATTTGAAAGCTAACAAGTAACTAAAACTATCAGACAAATGTTGTGTTGTAAAAGTACAGCATTTCACTCTGAGATGGAATGGATTAAAGCTGCAAGTACAAATATGTCAACTTTGTATGTAAACACAAATACAACTAAATTTAATCACTATAATGGTGTTACTGATGATCGACTATGGCTCACTTTAGTCTTGGATGAGTGAAGACTGAAACTAACATTTAACTGTATTAACTGGTACTGATACTGACACATTTTGGTCTTATATGTTACCTTTTCCTCCACAGAACTTTCCCAGTCCAGTAAGGTGGTGGAGGTCATTCAAAGAGGGGATTTGCTGAGGTCGCTGCGCAGCCTAAAAGAGCTGCAGTCCTGGAGTGCACCTGCTCTCCTCCCTCACTTATACAGGTCAGTAACTGCATTTCTCCTTAAAATAATGAGCATGTTAGTTAAGATTTGTTTCGTAAGCTCACTACTTTGACATTCAGGCTGTATGAGAAGCATGGAGAGGCGGCTGTACGTACATTTTCTCAGTTCTATCCTACAATAACTCCTGCTGATGTAATGGCTATGGCTCAGCAAAGACACTTCCTGGCATACCTGGACAATCTGGTCCAGTCACGAACTGAGGAACACAGGTACATTTAATTTTTTTTTTTTTCCATTTGTATAATAAAAAAAAAGACCTTAAATCTTATGTTGCATTAATTTCTCCTTCTAGGTTGTCTTTTTTGCAGTCTCTTCTTGAACCAGAATCGCTGCGACAGGATTGGCTGGAGCTTGCACTTATCCATGATGCTCCTCAACACTGTGATACCCTGACCCCTGATGGACAACCGAGGTTTGATAGTGTTTATGTACAATGTAAATGTATATGTCAAGGCCCAAAACGGAATCTGGCCCGATTCAGAATCGGGCCGGCCCAGAATGGAATTCTATTCTAGGCCGGCCTAGAATGGAATCCTGCTGCTATAATGTTATTTTTATACCATGTTTAATGCAAATGATCTAAATTATTACAAAAATCAATACATGGAATTTACAAATGTGTGAAAAAAAAAAAAAAGAAACAAACAACATTTTAATTGTAAACTATAATACACTTTATTTACAAATAGAACCTAGTGGTACTCCCCACCAATATATGGTACAGTGAAATTGACTGAAATTGACAATAGTTACTCAAGGTATGTAAGACTGAAAATGTAAAATTATGACAAATTATGGAATTATGGATCATTTGCATTAAACATGGTATAAAAATAACATTATAGCAGCAGGATTCCATTCTAGGCCGGCCTAGAATAGAATTCCATTCTGGGCCGGCCCGATTCTGAATTGGGCCAGATTCCGTTTTGGGCCTCGACATATAGCTTGACATGAACAAAGGGAAAATGATCTATTAACATAAAGACCTAGAACTAATTTTGTGGCAATTTCAGAATAAAATTTCATGTATCTGTCTGAATTTTTATGTAGCTGTTCATTAAAGTTCACAGTAAATTCAAAGGTTATTTTATCAAAACAGAGAAAACTGAAGAAAAAGTGACTTAAGCATCTTCAACCTCTGTCATTTGTCAAACTATGTGGGATTTATTGGTGTGCAGTGTTACAGAAGATGTTTCCATGTTCACTATGGAGCCCCTGAATGTCCAAAAAAGCCAAATCTAATGCTGCGGAAGATGTGACTAACTACACTTTACCTGATTTACTTAAATGAATTGATTGGAATAGTGGTTCATAAGTTAATGAACATTTTACATGAGTAGAAACTCTTGGTCTCCGGCAGCTGTTTAAGTCTTTCAGGGTTAATAAACAGCCATCATGAATACAACACAGGCCTTTATTCAGGGCGCTACAAAATAAAATACGGACATGAAAGTAATGTTGCAGCTGTTTAAAATATGATCAGTGGAATACATATAAAGATAAAAGAACAGATATCTGAAACATCTGCTGCAGGTGGCATTCGCACTGTTTCAGTTGGGGATATGGACGCCTCCTTTCTCTGCTGGTTCGCCTTCCTGCAGACTTTTCCTCCAAGCAGAAGATGGCAGAGTTGTGCCGCAGTCATGGGTAAAGCTTTATTTGTGCATTTATTTAGTTTTGCACACAACACTTTGTTTTCTGGTTGAAACATTTGGCAAGGGGTTTGCAATGTCACTTGTGTCCCTCTGTTTACTCTCTTTGCATGCAGGTACTGGATTGGATACCTTTATCTCTGTTGTGAGCTGCAGCGTCGCTCTGAGGCTTTTACCACCATCTGTCAGTTGGATGACATTAGTCTGCTGGAGGGACCTGATGGTAAAACTTCTCAGTACCTATATGTGCTTATGTATCAGGGAAAGATAATAAATGAAAGTCTGCATTTGTAGATGACTATTTGACAGTCCTTATTGTATTAAGCAAGCCTCAGGTAATGCCTACCATACACAAGAAATAGATAAAGTTTGTTTAGTTTTTTGGTTTTTTTTTTTAAGAAGGGGGTTAGGTTTTTTTTTTGTTTGTTTGTTTTTTCAGTTCACTGTTTTTGTGTAAATTTAAGGTTGAGGCTTGATCATCAGATTTGAGAGGTTAGCAAAGAAAATTGAGACTTCATGCTGTATTCACTTGCGATGTGGGCTCTTAACTCCAAAGAGGAAAAGTTTAAAAAAATATATGTGTACATACCTCACTACCACTAGCTGTAGTCAGGTATATAAATGAATTAAAAGTCCTGTCTGTAGGGGGCAGTAAAATTACTACAGTAACTGTAGAAGAGGATGAGCAGAAGAAAGCAAAGTTGTACCATCGAGTCAGCTATTATCTGTTCACCATCATCAGTCTACCCTTCACCCTGCGTGAAACCAAACACACACCCAACTGGGTTCTTTTACTCTGTTTCTGCTCACATTGAAAATCTGTCATCCAGTGTTTAAATTCATTAGAGTTAGCTGCTTTTTGTTTGGTGCTAGAAACAGCTCATCTACTGCTTATTGACATTGTCCACTTGGATATGTGAACTAAGGTTAAAAAGTTCTTAACAAGGCAGGTTAGATAGTTTTAAGAAGACCTCACACTAAGTGATAGATAAGACAGGAGTTTACCTTCGCTTCAACAAAACAGTCATTTTATTTTTGTGTTTTCACTTCAAAAGTTGTTTGTTCGGCCAAATTAAACACATTGCTTGTCTTGAAATGTCTCCTTAATATGGACTGATGTCTGATCTCTGTTGTTCTCCAGGAATTGAGCCTGTGACTCTGGATGAGTGGAAGCTCCTGATCCAGTTGTCTCAGCAGTACAGCAGTGTGCCGGAGCAACTCACAGGCGTGAATGGGGGCAGCTGGTCTAACGGCTCTGCAGACTGCAGTGGAAGGGTCAGTCCAGAGAACCTGACCCTGAGGCTGGCTCGGACAGCCGGGCCCGACCGAGCTCTAGCTGTATTGGAAGAATGTGGAGTGCAACTGGTCCTTTCACCACACTCCACACTGGTCTGTGAGCTGCTGAGAGTAGCTGAGAAAAGGCAGAGGTGAGTCAGGAGGCCAATATAAAGTCCAACTCCAAGGTCCACTAGAAACTGGATCATTAAGGGGATTTGATCTTTGCAGTGCAGTACAGTTTCTTTTGTGTTGTGTTTCAGGGCAATGATCCAAACGATGCTTGAGCGCTGTGATCGGTTCCTGTGGTCTCAGCATGCCTAAATCCAGAAACAAGTGATGTTGAGCCGCTTCTCTAAACCAAACAAGTTGACTAATACTTTATGTAAGTCTTCCATCTAACTGCTGTTGAAGCTGTGGGCTAAAATTATACTTTGTACTGTGAACTGTGTGCCTTTTGAGTTAAAATAATGTATTGTGTTTTTAACTTTTACTTGAACTTGTTTTGCACAGATCTTTTCAGTATTAAGCTCTTCATTCCATTTACTGTATAATATTTTGTAATGATTTGAGCTAAATTGGATTTTGCATAAAAAGACAATCAAATATTTGATGCCCCAGACCTTTAAGAAATGAAACACTGGATTTTATTATGATGAAAGAAATGGGGAGGGGGGGATAAGTAACTGATATCAGTAAAATGCTCTAACCACTTAGTAGGTGAATAAAAACTGTATGAAAATTCTGTTGTTTTTATTCTTCTTTTTTGGGACAAAATGTAGTGTCTTTTCCCTAATGGCTACAAAAAGCACTTGTAGATATGTGCTTCTAATTTCATTCCCTAGGTCTATATTCTGCAGTTTAGAGGATCATTTCAACAGAAAAAAAGCCTCTTCTGTTGTTCATTAAGGTGGACCATCCTGTCAAAACAAACCAAGGCCTAAAAGAATTATTTCATGGGGAAATATTGCATTTTTTATTTGACTGTGATGAGATTTGTTTTTTTTTCAAACAGGACATTTTTCAGACATAATTCCACATTTTTCCAGTTCTTCTCCTGGCGCTTCCAGTAAATGATGTGTAATGTGGGTCAACAGAGATAATATTAATAACAATGTAATGAAATGGAACTGATGACTTGCGTATTTGATGGTATCACACACCTGGAGCATCAAAGAGAAGAAGAGGCCAGAGGCAACTGTAGAAGGTTCACATTTGATTTTTAATGCCTCTACTGGACACAACTGGCCTTTATGAGTCACGTCCTGAGACCTGCCGTCACCTCGACCTTTGTGTCTGATCCTTTAAGCTTTCTTATATTCATCCTCCTTATTTATTATCCCTGCCTCCAGCTAACTCACCTGTCTGTCACTGGCACAGAGACGATCAGATTGAGGGATTTGGCATATGGCAATGAAACTGATACACTTGTAGTGAAAATCATCGTTAAAATCCCAGCTCTTAATGTTATTTTAAGTCCAACTTGTATTTAATCATCAGCATACATGCAAATCCTATCCTGTCTATTCATGGACATTCAGTATTTTAATTGCAGTTTTATTTCAGTTTACATAATAGAAATACAAGTACATACAATTTTAATATGCCTCAGCTTCTCATTACTGTTGTCTTCATGTTTATGCCTGAGCACTCTGCTGGGATGAGATTAAATATTTAATTTTATATGAAAAGTTCAATGATTTGGCAAGGTTTTCATCATGGGCAGCAGGACAGAAGTAAATTTGATTTGAGAGGTTATTATGCTGAGGTGGAGAGTCCAGTGTTTGATGTTGGGTTCCTGTCACCAGAAGGACAGATAAGAGGATTCTGCACATACCTGTTGGCCCTGCAGCCAGTGTATAAATGGCAAACTCGATGCTCAGAGCCGAACACACACTGACACACACACCTGTTGGCTCTCAAGATGAGCCACAGTCACTGCAGCAGTAAGATACTATGAGCTTCATAACCGTTCAAAACGAGAAAAGCAATCCTCCTTGTTCTGATTAAGTAATTATAGGAACTCCGATGGATACAGCTCTCATGGTGAGTTACTCTTTAAACTGCTTCTTCTGTTTTAATTAATTTCATTGTGTGATGGAGCACATTTTTTGAGGCATTTGGTTAAATGTCTCCTGGTTTCAGGTGTCCCCCTCTCTGCTTGGACTGGCTCTTCTCCTGCTGTCCTTCCCTGAACATGTTTCATTAAACGGCATATTTGACAACACCACAGGTATGATTTCTCTTCATTACTGAGGCCTAAGGTGTGTATTTTATGTTTTCTTCAGATTACATTGTAAAGACTTCAGTCTGTCTTCACAGTTTTTGGTTTTGTGTGTTTATTTGTTCTTTTGTGAAAGTGGACAACAGAATTTATGCATAAACGCACACTACATTTTCAAATCAACACCTCCATGACTGGAAAGGAACAGGAAGAAGAAAACATTTCTTAGATTTGTCTATCCCTTAATTGAACAATTAAAAAAAAAAAAAAAAAGAACAAATGGTCAGCCTTCACCACAACTGATTTTCAACAGTCTTCAACAACACTTTGATTATAACAGCAACAAAACTAATAGTTGGCTGTACCCTGTTGGCTCTAACCAATCAACAAGATAAGAGGCAACTCGGTGTAGTCATCAGTGGCAGAAGTATTTTTTTTTTTATTAAAGTAAAAGTACACAGACAAATGCAAGGAAATGAAAACTTACCTTTATAAAAGCCTGTATTGTTATGAGCAAAATATGTGTAAAATATGTACAGGTATGTAAAAAGAGTATATGTGTTGTAAAATGTTCCCTGTCATTGTTTAACTTTTAGATATAATGTTTTTGGATTTATACACTTTTGCCCATAAAGTTGGAATAACTTTGTTTTCAAACACATTCGTCTTTTTATTCCTATTTACACACATCAATAATCACCTTTGACCACGTACAGTGATTACATACTGAGTCTAAGTTACACTTTATCAAGAATAAATCACATTGTCACAATTATTTCATAAGAAGAATACACTTTTAAGCTTTATGGGCAAAGGTGTATTATGGCTCCTTTAATGTGTAGGTAGAGTTTCACGGCTGTAAATATTTAAGAAAAAGCTCATTAGTTTGTAGTGTTTCTATCATGTGAGAACCATATATCTCTAAATGGTCACACAGACCTCTTTTCAGCTTTGTGGCGATGCATTTTCCAGTTAATCCAAGAGTTTTTACAATGATTTAGCTCAAGGAGGAGGAGAAGTTTCTCAACCCATGAAGGAACATGAAATCCTTCAGTTTATTGTTAACGCTGAAAAAACTGTAATGTAAAAAGTAAATCTGTCAGACAAATGTAATGGAGTGAAACATATAATATTTGCCTGAGAGGAGTAAAGGTAAAGCTGCAATAAATTACCCTCAAACTTATTACATTTCACCAGGGAACACTGATTTTAGTCATTATACATTCCAAAGGTACAGAATTGGAGTAATTCAGTAAAACAAGTGAATAACCACTGAAATTATAAGTTTGGAAATTTTGATTGTGGATTTTGTCCCCCTTCCACTGAGATCACTGTATTTAGCAGGATGAACAGGAGGAGTGATGTGGAGTGTGCATAATCTGCTTCCTTCTTCACCGAGGGACTCATATTTCTTAGCTTTGGTTTTTAGGTTTTATAAAAATTATTAAGTGACACAGTACATAACAAAACATGTGGAAGACATGACAACAAATAAGACAAAACAAAAACAGATACTAATTACATATTTATCATTATACATTAGTGTGTGTGAGTGAGAGAGAGAGAGAAAGAAAAATGAAAGAAAAGACAGGAATTGGTAACGACAAGAAATGATAACTAGCAAACTAACAAAAAAATAAATCTTTATCATCAACAATGTTAATAGTGATGATATTAACAGAAATCATAATGAACAAAAAATAAATAACTAAGTAACCAATAAAAATAATGACAGCCAGATAAAGGGTATTGATAGGAGTTGATAATGTTGTGGTTGTACAGGGGGTGTCAAATATCAATGGTCATTGGTTTTTGGGCAAATTACTGAGTAAAAAACAAACAAACAATTCAATAAATAAATAAAACTGGGGGGGGGGGTGTCAGAAAATCAATTTAAAAAAGCAGAAGTGTGGAACAGTTGAGGGGTAAAAAGTGTATAAGGATAGAAAAACAGAAGTTAAGACTGTAGAAAATGAACAAGGGGGGACCAGATGGAAAGGGGTTCAGAACCAGAAGACAAATGTAAATTAATTAGTGAATACCAAATATACATATCCTTTGATTTCAGGAACTGTTTACTTGGGATCTGTGTTTGTGGAAGAAGCTCTTCAGAGGGCAATTGAGCTGACTGATGCTGCTTATGCCCACACAAGTGAAAGGTAAGAGTTTAGTTTGGATTTACATACTATGAAGCCACCATACCATGTCTACATACATACCATCTGTTCTATTTTTAATGTTTTCAGAGTAAAGAAGTCTCTCTCTGAGGGTCCTTTGAGACCCAGTGACCTGCTGGCTCAGTTCAAACAGACTGAATACAGGACCAGGACTCAGATCCGTGCCGCTGAACTGTTGGACAACACAGTGGAGCTGATCAGAGAAATGGTCTACACTCATACCATGGTCCAACCCAATCCTCATGGTACTGAACTGAAAACCACTACAGAGGATATTTAGCTGCAAGTCGGTTTTGTTTTCCAGAATGGTTGCATCCTTTTGGAGTTGCTTTTCTCTTGGTATCAAGCTGGAGAGGCTCCAAAAATGACACATTTCAATTCTATAATGTGCATATGAGCCCTTCCTCTAATATGAGTGTATATTAATACCAAAGTGTTAGTTTTTTGTGACTCTTTGACATGATTTCAACCTGATTTCACTCTGGTCCTGACTGTTTTTCTTAGTGTGTTTCATGCTAAAAAGTTTATTCAAAGTTTGAACAGTTACAGAACCTACCAGACGCTGAGGTGTCTGTAGGGATACTGGACTAATTTACACAAAAACTAAGGTGCATATTGATATTTTATGACTAATGCAAAATGAATCAAATACCTTAAATATATTAATATTATTTATGCAGTTATGTCTAATAAATAAGAGACCTGTCTGAATGACTAGACCTGAACCCCACTGAAAACCTTTAATGTGTTATCAAGAAGAATAGATGTTACAAGCTGTTTGCATTTTAGCATTAGGTCTAACAGCAATGTCAAAGACTGGAGAGGGCTGTTCTTCCAAATACTGATTTATGAACTTAATACAGCAATATTGAGTGTTTAAAGAAATAACTTGAACTTTTTTGTATTTTCTACAAATTTGGAGATAAAGCTCAGTATTTAAAAAAAACAAAACATAATTTTACTCAAAGATAAATCTATAAATAGTCAGAGCAGTAGACTTGTGTCATCATATCAGATCTTGTTGCTGTATGCTGTCACAGAGCTGCTGAGTGAAGGCGACATGGAGAATCTGCTGCAGGTGACCGGCTGCTCCACTGAGCTGCAGAAACCCAGCTGTCACACAGACTGTCTGTCAGAGCGCTACAGATCCATCACAGGAGAGTGCAATAACAGGTCACTGCTGAGAACCGATCATACACAACCACAGAAACAGGCTGTGACAGAGCAATGTGGAGTGTGTCACCATAACTGCCTTTCATTCTGTTGTCCTGTTCAGACAGCACCCGAGGTGGGGGGCTGCAAACATGCCGTATTCCCGCTGGCTACCTCCAGAGTATGAGGATGTGTGGGGGACCCCCAGAGGCTGGGATCCAGACCACACCTACCACAATGTCAGCCTGCCTCCTGTAAGACCCCTGTGCTCATCATCTGTCCCTTCAGCTCTGCTCGTCTCCTCACCTTGTTGTTCGTCATCCAGGTGCGGCTGGTGTCTCAGGAGGTGCTCTTCACTCATAATGACAACATCTCTCTGGACTCCACTCTGTCCCACCTGCTGGTGGAGTGGGGCCAGTGGATAGACCATGACCTGGTGCTGACGCCTCAGAGTCCCAGTACAGCAGCTTTCAGAACAGGAGCTGACTGCACCCACACCTGCAGCCGGGACACGCCCTGCTTCCCCATACAGGTGCACCACCGAGAGTCAGCCACCCTCAACATCCCTCTGTTCTCAGTCTATATGTGCAGAGACATGCCGCTCATTCATCACTTCATGAACTTTCTGTCATCACTGAATGCAGTAATGTGTCCAGAGATAAAATTATGCTCTAGTCCATTAAGCTTTTCAGTGCTTGTATTACCTAAAATACATTTCTTATGATTATATTATTACGTATTGGTTGTTTCTGAAGTCAACCAATAACAAAACTAATCAATTTCAAAACAATGGGTATTTTCTTCAAATAATAATCCAAAGAAAGATAGCATAAAATACCACAGAAAGATACTACTGAACAAAAGTACTTGATATATGAGGGAGAGTCCAAAAGTTCTCAGACAAATGTAATAAAAAGTTTATTTATCAAAATACAAAATTATTTTTCAACATAAGCCCCATTAGAGTCTAAACACTTTTGTTATCTATGTTTCCGTCAGTAGTTTCCTTCTTTGTGACTGTCTTCGATCTTTGTCAGAGACTTCCTCATACATCGTGGTTTACACTTGATATACACATTTATGTCTATTATACATATGCTATACTATTCTATACTATGCTATACTATACTATACTATACTATATAAAACATTGTAAAATCTTAAAAAAAAAAATGTTTTAAATAACGGCATCTAATGAAATGCTGCATCTCTTTTAGATTTACAATGTAAAACATACAACTTTTCTCAATTCTAACCGTGAAAACTAAGGGCTTAGGTTTCTTTGTATTTAAATTCATCATTGTAAATAAGCCCTTTCTGTAACTAAACTGAATTACTTTGTTTCTTCTAGATTCCGTTGTCAGATCCTCGTAGTGGCATCCAGAGGTGCATGCCATTCTTTCGCTCTGCTCCCAGCTGTGTTCCTGGGGTTCTACCCCATCGGCATCGGGAGCAGCTCAATGCCATCACCTCATTCGTCGATGCCAGTATGGTGTACGGCAGCTCCACAGCTCTGGCCTCTTCTCTGAGAAACCACTCCTCTCCTCTGGGCTCAATGGCCCTCAACTCCCTGTACTCAGACCAGGATCTGGCCTACATGCCCTTCCTGCCTCGCCTCCAGGCCCACGTGGACCCCTGTGGCCCTCGTAACTCCACCACTATTCCTAGATCTGCCCCCTCAGAGAACATCACATCCTGCTTTCAGGCTGGTAAGACTGTAAATGTAGTGAATGATCCACTCTCATCTACACAGCCGGTCTTAGAGCTCAGATTGGCCTTTTTTTTTTGTTATGCTGTTCACATTAATTTTTAGGTGTGGCAAAAAAATTTTTAAAACAGTGTGAATTGAATGGTACTTAACTGACCTGCATGTGCAAAGGAACAGTAATAAAGATGTCACATGCAGCACACCTTCCATTTATTCGATGATGTGTAGTGGAAACCAGAGGAACATCAATGAGAATGAAGATGCAAAGTGCATTTCGTTGCTTTGTACTTGTGACATGTACATTGACAATAAAATTGAATCAAATCAATCAAATTAAATAACTGAATGAAGCATACCATAGCTCCAGTAGAGTTGCCAAATCTTGTTACCACCTCTCATCAATAAATAGCGAACATGTGCCCCTTCAATCCTAACATCATTTCAGAGCATGTTTCTATTCAAAGTGAAGAAGAAAATCCAGTTTGAAAGGCATGGTAGCAAGCTGGTTTAATAAGTACGCAAGTAAAGTTTATTTAGTTTTAGTTTTGATAGATAAGGACAGATTTGGCTACTCTGTTAGCTTCAAAGCTAATTTGTTTTAGTAAAATTTAACTTTTATTTTTTGTGTTTTTTGTCATCTTATCCTTAAAAGCAATCCAATGTGGTGGTGATGTCACAATATGTAAATAAGATGAGTAAATTTACTCCCATCATAAACTTTGTGTCATATCCAATATTCTTCTTATTTACAGTATGCTTTTATCTCTAATCACTTCCAAGCTATAGCTTTTTTTAAATCTTTCTATCAAAATTGCTTCTTTTTTTTATAACTCTGGCACCTAAAGGGTTAAAATAAATGAAAACATCAGGAACAACATGTTGTATGTTTATTCTGTTCACACTGTCTTTAAAATACCAGACATATGAGTGCTCAGATCAGATTTAGACATTTCACTGATTTGGTAAAGCGTCAAACACACGGGTGACATCATTCTGTCATTTAAGTGTATCACCACGGAGCCTTTATTTTTTATGTTCATGATGACTCTGTGGAATAGCATTCTGGGACACCATTGAATTAAGCCATGATTTATATAATTACTATCAGTTTTCCTGCTATTAAAAGGTCTTTCGCACTGTTATCGACAATAATGTTTTGACCACAATGTTTTTCCAGGTGATTCAAGAGCCAATGAGCATCTGGGGATGATTGCACTGCACACACTGTTTCTAAGAGAGCACAACCGCTTGGTCAAAGAGCTCCACCTCCTCAACGCCCACTGGAGCCCTGACACCCTTTACCAAGAAGCCCGCAAGATCATGGGGGCCATACACCAGGTATCACCTTCAGGTTTATCCCATAGCTCTTGAAGAAGCATTGAAAATTATTTTTACAGTTTTGTTTTTTTTTTATTAACCCTTCAGATCCTAACATGGGAGCACTATCTGCCACGGATCCTTGGAGAAAGTGCTATGTCACGCCTGATTCCTCCCTACAAGGGTCATAATCCGGATGTCGATCCCACCATTGCTAATGTCTTTGCAGCTGCTGCATTTCGATTCGCCCATGTCACTGTGCAGCCAGTGGTCACAAGGCTGGGCCCGGGGTACACCACCGACTCCCAGCATCCACCGCTGCCTCTGCATCATTCACTGTTCGCATCTTGGAGGGTTGTGCAGGAAGGTAAAACACAATCCTGTAACTGATTGGACATAAATTATATGATGATCCACTCAGGTTTTCTCTTTATCTTTTTTTTTTCTCTTGGTTTTTAGGTGGGATAGACCCTGTGTTGCGTGGTCTTTTGTTGTCTCCGGCTAAGCTTCAGACTCCAGGTCAGATGATGGTCGAGGAGCTGACAGAGAGACTGTTCCAGGCTCAAGGAGGGATGCCCCTGGACCTCGCAGCCCTTAACCTCCAGAGGGGCCGGGACCACGGTCTGCCAGGTACAAGGTTACTATATGATGAGTTGACTTCTTATATCAAAGCTGTCTGTCTGAGTAGAAAATTGGATTATTTTTTCTACTAGTCATACTGTAACTAGAGAAGAAGAATAGAGGTTAAAGTGCTGAGATTAACCCTTTATAGGGCACTCATACAAATACTCTGAAATTCAGAATTTCAACCTTAGTGTGTTATTGGAAGACATAACAAGAATGTATTACTTTTGTGAAATTAAAAAAATGTATATATATGTAGAAAATCAAGGTTGATGAAGTTACCATATTTGGTTCCTTACCTGTTAGTGGCACACAAAAAAGAAATACAAGAAGGATATATATATATAAAAAAACAAACAAGAAAAACACATGTAAGGTGAAAAGAACATCACTTTTAAAACATTAGACTAACATAAGCACTGGTCCAGTCACCTGTCCACATCCACATTATCCCTTTGAACATCATCGCTTACATTAGTACCATTACTTCACGGTACCTAACAAAGCAGGTACAGTCACTGTTCATGCAGAGGTGGACCTTACAGACCCTGTAGACCACATTGGACCTGAGATTATTGCCTCACTGTAACTGTTGCTGTTACTGTCTTGTAATGTATGTGGAAATTACCAAAAATAGTCACTTGCTCGATAAAGGGTTAATATGTTTTATCCCCCGAAGTTTAATTTTGTGTTGTTTCTATTTTTTATAGGTAACTGGTGTTACTAATAAAATGAATTAGATCATGTCCTAATTTATTACGACATAACTACCTACAAATTTGTTATGAAAAGTAACACACAAAATCTGTATTTGATGCACACTTTTACACAGGAAAAGGAGCAACATCTCACAGCTACAAAACAAAATAAGTTACAGTAGGTGAAGAAACTGAGATAAAACAGGGAAAAGTATGTATGAAATCTTGCAGGTTCTTTGTTACTTTTTCCTTTTTTTTCAGTATAGCATCAACCAGTACATTGATTCCATCATTTCCTGGTAATGGAATTATTTTTTGTGCGCTATGAGAATGAGTTTACCATATATGTTGTGTATACAGTTGTGCTCATAAGTTTACATACCCTGACAGAATTTACATGGGACGGTCTTCCAACATGACAATGACCCAAAACACAAGGCCAAGTCGACCTGTCACTGGCTGCAGCAGAAAAAAGTGAAGGTGAAGGAGTGTCCATCTCAGTCTCCTGACCTCAATATCACTGAGCCGCTTTGGGGAGGTCTCAAACATGCAGTTCATGTAAGAAAACCCAAAGTCTTGAAGTAACTTAAGGTGTTTTGCTAAGAAGAATGGGCAGCTTTACCATCTGAGAAAATAAAGTGCCTCATCCACAACTACCACAAAAGACTTCAAGCTGTCATTGATGTTAAAGGGGCCAAGACAGAGGATTAAGAACTAGGGTATGTAAACTTTTGATCAGGGTCATTTGGATGGTTTCTGTCAGTATGATTTAAAAAGAGCAAACATTTGTTTGATAATAAATGTCTTCACCCAACCACTAGCCACGAGTGAAAGAAAAATTTTTGTATTATCATTCATAGTCTCTGAAAAATGGCCGAAGAATCTCAAATTCTGCTAGGGTATGTAAATTTATGAGCACAACTCTATTTGGTTTATTGGATGAAGCAGGACACAGTGAACTGAGTCAACATGCACAAAACCAAGTTGTATGAAAATCTTAAACAACTGCAGCCTTTGTTAATGCTATTTGTTACACCTGTTTTCACTGCAGGCCTTACATTCATCAGTCAAAACACTGACATGAACATAAACCATTTCCAGATGTTGGAATGTGTGTAATCACTTCTCCAGATGCCCGCTGTCAGATATTTAAAGAAAAGTCTGTTCAGGCAGAGTAAATAGTCTAAATCTAACCCTTTTTAAAATTGTCTGTTTTTTTTAACATAAATTCTTAAACCCATTAATGTACAACAATAGGTGCAATAAAGTCATTTTATGAATCAAAATAACATAATATACTAAAATACTTTCAGTGTAAAAAGTTAACATAAAAAACTGACAATTTATATAAAATCAGTAGATTAGTAAGATCAGTAGATTAAAAGCTAAACATTTCTAAGTTTTCCATTAAAATCTTGAAATGTGCCTGTGTTATTACTATTTTCTTATCTTTAACTCAGTGATTTAAAACAATGTTGGACATGGATCAAGGACTCATTTCCCATGATGCTGTGCAAATGTACAAATGTTTATTTTTGTTGTATAATGTACAGTATGTTTTCTCAGTTTACATACAGAGTTGATGAATCTGGTGTTCACTGCTGTTCCTGACAAGAAGTGTATTGGAATTAAGCGGAAAAAAAAAGTCTGAAAAAAAACAATAAGTAAAATCTTACATAACTGCTTTAAAATGCTGTGAATAATTACCACACTGCCATGTAATACAGAATAATACATCCTTCTGAGTAAAACCCTTTTAAACACTTTTAATGTCAAAAACTGTCCCTGTACTTTTCCTTAACCCATAAAGACCCAGTGCTACTTTTGTGGCAGTTCCCAAATGAATTTTTCTCTATTTTTACCTTTCTTACCTGATAATCACCAATTTTTAAATATTATTCACTGTATTTTGCATTTCATGGTGTAAATCATGTATTTTCCTATATTTATTTCACAGATCATGTAGATGTTCATGAAAACTCAGAGTAAATTCAAAGTTAAATATAATTAAAGCTGCAAGCAGCATTGGGTGGGACCTTGCACCGCACGTTCCGCCTCCCGTGACTGTCGACACCTCAGCTCCACTCACACCTCTCCCTCCTGATACCAGCTCCCACCCTTTTGTGTCCGTCCTCCTTACATCCCTACAGAACGCCAGCGGCCCTTTGCTGAAGCCACCATCACCTTTTAATGAGGCTTTTATTTTGAAAAACCCTACTGTGTGTGTGTGCGTGTGTGTGAGAGAGAGACAGAATCAGTTTGAATAATGAATTGAAATTATATGAATAATTGAGCATAAAACTCATGATTTACCACATTTAAGACTTTTATTTTGAAATACCCTATTGTGTGTGCTTGTGTGTGTCTGCGAGAAAGAATAATTTTTAATGAAGAAAAATTGTACAGTCAAGCGTTTGGTCATAAAAATGAAAAGAAGTTATTTAATAGTCATTATTTGTTATTTTTAATAAGGCTTTTATTTTGAAAAAACATACTGCGTGTTCTCTTTCCTCTGTGTGCAAATTGTCACATACCCACAATGAAATGCAGCAAACATGTTTATGAATATAAAGGGGAAAAGTCAACTCCACATGGGAATTGAGCTCCAGTCCTCTGTGTGACAGTTCATGTGACTATTCATTAACCATTACACTCTTCAGTCAGACTGCTGCCAGCTGATTATTAGGTGTTTTAACAGAGACGTGAATTATTCAAAGTTAAAATTAAAAGTAAAAGTACACTTCAAATAAACTGTGATTATTCCATAACCGTAATCATCTCAAAAATTCTTTCATGTATAGCTTCTGGCTTGTGAATGTAATGATGTATAACATGTGTGAAAAAAGTCCAAAATGAATAAGCAGTAATCGTGGGAATGTGGAGTTGCTTTGAAAGGCATATTGCCAACTTCCTGTTGGATTTAGCTCATTGTTGTCGGTGTATGATTTGTCAATGAGACCAACATTTTGGTGTTTGTTTCATGTGTCTGTGACATTCCCACTGGCCACTAGGGCCATTTTTGTGTGTTTCTGAGTATGTAGGTGGCACTATAGAGCCCATTTTGGCATCTAAGGGGTTAATTTTGACATTGTGTCAAACAGTTTGCCAGCCATGACATGTATGCCAAATTGGGTGAGTTTTTGAGCACGATGGGGGGCGGGGGGGTTATATACAACTTTTTCTGAGAAGGGTTTACTCTATATTTTGGTGCTATTTAGAAGCCAATACAACAAACGGTCTGGGAAATTTTGAAAGGCAAATCGTAAACTTCCTGTTGGAGTTAACTCATGGGTGTCAGTGTATCATTTGTACTGCTCTGTAAATGCAAAATTTTGGCACTGGTTCCATGTCTCTACGACATTCCTATTGGCCACCAGGGCCGTTACTGTTTTTTTGTTTGTTTGTTTTGTTTTTTTTACATAGGTAGTGCTAGAGAGCACATTTTGGCATCTATGGGGTTAATTTTTACATTTTATAAAATTTTTCACCAGGCCTGACATACTTCCCAAATTTGGTGAGTTTTTGAGCATGTTTAGGGGGTCAAATTCCAGTTGAAAGGAGCGATGGTGTAATGATAAAAAAACAATTGGGCCTTGCTTTCAAGGCAAGGCCTCACCTTTCAGCTTGGTCCCTAATTATATCAAAACAGACAGAAAAATTAAGAAAAAAATGACTTTTTCAGCAAAGATATTGCTAACTAAATGTCAAACCAAGTGTCTCCATCCACTGTCATTGATCCAACTCCATGGGTTTTACTGGTGAATCAATGTTGTAGAAGATGACGGTGTTTCTGCATTCACTACAGAGCCTCTGAACGTCCAAATGGGTCATATCTGATGACCATGAAAAGACGACAAACTGCATTTTACACCAATTATTTACATGTATTGATAGGATTAATGGATCAGCAGGTATTAAACAGTTTAGATCTGTAGATGGTTTGTGTTGCAAGCGGCTGTTTGGGTCTCTATGGGTTAAACTTTTACTGTCATTTAGTTTTTGTTACTTTACACTGATACTGCAGAGGTACATGTAGACGCTCATGTTCACATCCACTAAAACACATTGTAATGAACCATGTGGTTAATGTTCTTCTGGTTCTCATTTCCTGTGCCAGAACTTTCACCTCCTGCTTAATTTCTCATCTTTCAGGATACAGCTCATGGCGAAGGTTCTGCGGCCTCTCTGTTCCGTACTCCACATCTGATCTGGCTGAAATCCTTGGGAACCTCACCCTGGCTCACAAATTCCAGATCCTATATGGGACTCCACACAACATCGATGTGTGGGTGGGAGCCATCTCTGAGCCGGCGCTGCCAGGAGGCCGGGTTGGACCTCTGCTGTCCTGTCTGTTAGCAAGACAGTTCAAAACACTGAGGGATGGAGACAGGTAAGACAACCCCCCACCCTTATTTGAGCTGTTGAAGAACACTGTTTACATGAGGAGAAAAGTCTGAAAAATCTCTGTGTGTCCTCTGAGGTTTTGGTGGGAGAGGAAGGGAGTGTTCACCAGCGCCCAGAGGACAAACCTCCACTCCGTCTCCTTGTCTCGCATCATTTGTGACAACACCCACATCAGCCACGTCCCTGCTGACCCATTCTCACGCACTGAACGCTCAGAGGACATGCTGCCTTGCTCCCACCCACTCATCCCCCACCTCGACCTCAACCCATGGAAAGAACCAGAGACAGGTAGCACACAAGAAAAGTTTAAACTCATTTTTATTGTGTTTTCACGCCTTCTAACCTGAACTGATCTCTTTGTTCCAGATCCAAACTGTGGCCCAATACCCAGGATTCCATCAGGATACTGGCTGCTCTGTGACTCTGTGATTCTCTATCAGTGTCATTCTGGGTTTAAGCTGTTGGGTTCATCATCGCTCAGCTGTGATCTGAGCAGCCACCAGTGGAGCTCTGCCCCCCCGACCTGCCAAGGTACAGACTCAGCCTGAACAGAGTTTAACCCTGGGCCCTGTTTATTGTTGATCAGCAGGTTTACAAACAGTCTGCCTCAGACATTAAATGTGCTAAATCTTACATACTTTAACCCTTTCATGCATGAATTATAAGAGCATTAATCAAGATTTTTTATTTGAGAGTGTTTTTATTCCTCGAGGCATTCAAAAAAACAATGCGATTGAAATAGTTTTTATGAACCCATTTTTCATGAAGTTGTAAAAATGTCCACTCAGCTGGACACCATGTATTAAATTTTTGAAGTTAAGAAACGTATTTACTGATAAACTGTGTGAAAACTATGAAATGAAAACATTTTTAATGCAGCTAATCTGATGTTTTCTCACATTTTAACATACTCTAATACTAGCTGTCATTACTCACTTCTTAGAGATAATATGCAAAAAAAAAAACCACAAAAACCTGTTAATTACAGTTTAATAACAATAACAAGCAATTGATTTTCTCTCAAACATGTTAGTGCAGATCAGGTTTATGAAGAACAGTAAAGTTACAGTAACGGTATGAATTGCAGTGCATGGGATGGTGCAAAAATCTAAATCTTACCAAGTGTATTTTTCTCATTCCTAGTCAAAATATCTCATCACACTTAAAATAAGACATAATCACCTATAGAGTAACTTTTTTTTTTTTGCTTAATTCAAGCAAAAAAATCTGCCAATGGAACAAGTCAAAATTATCTTGGTAAGATTTCTTGAAATAAGATTTTCCAGATCTATTGTCAAAAAAGAAGTTCTTATATCTCACTGAAAAGTTCCTCTTTAGGTGATTATGTCTTATTTTAAGTGTGATGAGATATTTGGATTAGAAATGAGAAAAATACACTTAGTCAGAGTTAGATTTTTGCAGTGTGAGCATCCACTGTGTTGGCTGATATAGAACTAAAACAACAAAATCCATGAGTATATGAGAGAATAGCTGTCCACGGTAGTTACCACTATGCATGAAAGGGTTAATAGAATGAATTGGTTAGCTGATGTTTTCAATGTTTATGATAAAGTGTTATTGTACATATATATTTGTTTTTGTTCATTTATATAATATATTTAGAAATCACAGAGTGTTTTGATGTAGATCTGGTAGCTCTGAGACAGACATTCCTTCAGAGTAAACCTATTCTCTCATTAATTCTCAGAATTTCACATTTTCACCCAAGACTGTATCTTAGGAACTATAGCCAACCAGCATTTTTACTTATTTTTTTCTTTATTATATACATATTACTTTTATTCTGGACACATTTTACTTTTTTTTTTTAAATTTACATTTTTAACACCTTGTTTTTTCCCTCTAAGTTTCTCACATGGTTTAATTTTGATAAATGTTAAGATCATTTTGTATCTAACTAAAACTCAAAGATCAGTGAATGCTGTCCAAAAACTGACAAGATCTATGTATTAGAAGTTGGAATCGCTATGTATCAAAATGGATGTAAAGTTATTCAAACGTTGCCTCCATTACTTTAACATGCAGCAACAATAATGATGCTTCAGTAGAGATAATCTAATGGTGACATACTGTATAGTAATCCCATACATTCATTTTAACACTTAGACCACATTGTGCTGCTAATAATTATGTACTTTTACTTAGGTACATACTTCCATGCAGGACTTTCTTGAACTATTATTACACTGCTGTATTGCAACTTTTGAGGGCCCACAAGAGAAGTTTTAACTGTTTATGAATTAATTGTTTATGAATTAATTATTAGACATCTGTGTATCTTGTACTGTGTGATAAACCATTTATCAAGCCTTTGTGCACAGCACTTTTATTAATTCTTATGTCTTTGTGGTTGTACTATTGAGTCAGAGGTGAATAAAAACTTTAAACCTCATGTCATCAGATCGAGCTGCCCAAGTTGATACATTTTAGGAGGTTTGTGTTGATAGCTTGATGCTTTAAAAATAATTCTTGCACTGAAAATGGTTGCCAAAATCTGATTTTATAGAGAACAGAAAAATTAACTTAATTGCTATTTCTGAGACAATTTTTAGACTATTTAGACTTACAATATTTTTTCCATAGTTCAAAGCTACAGAATGAAAGTGAATTATTTTGCTGAAACTATTTCTCAACTCACCTCTGCAATTCCCACCTAGATATGAAGCCTCTCATTTTCTGCATTCTGCCTTGATTCTTGCAGATATTAATGAATGTGAAGAACAGGTTTCTCCCTGCCCAAACAACCTGGAGTGTCTTAATACACTGGGGTCCTTCATTTGCTCAGGTTTGTCAAAGATAATATACAGCTGGAGTGTCAATAATACAACACCACCAACGTATCATCTGTCAGTTCTGATTTTTAATGTTTGTATGATCCAGAACCCTCCTCACTGTCTGCTGTCTCCACCGTCACTGCTGTGATCGTTGTCATCGGCGGCGCAGCTCTACTGGTTATGATCATGATCTGTTATCGGAGGTACGTTTTCTAACCTAGAAATCAATTTGATGGCAAAGATCCTGTCTGTACAAATATTTGAGGCCAAGATTAGATTAAAAAACACAAATGTTTAAAAATGACCAGATTGTGCTACAGTAATACTGCAAAAAAAGGTATTTAGTCTTTAAAAATAAGTGACTGTCTAACAACTGTGAAACATGAGTAATTTAATTTCTTTCTTACAGATATTTTCCCAAGAAAGAAGAGATAGTCAATGCTGGATGTTGCCAAGCAAAAAGTTAATACAGACAAGAATGGGTATTTGACTTTTCCTGTTGTATGGAAGTTCTGCTGTCTGCCACTGTTGGGTCTCGAAAATTCATGGATCTTTTTCCTGTTCTGTCTTCTTCCTGTATATTCTAACAGTGCTCATTTTATTAACCACAAGTCAAACTGTGTATTTGGGTCTTATAATCGGTGCAAGGCCATGAAAACAGAAAAAGCTTACAATGTTCTTTTCAATCCGGAAACCAAAATCTTACTGGAATGTCTGTTCCAAAAACAGATTTTCATACCATAAAGCCCGTCTTAGTTGAAAATGGTGGCAGTATTTCCTCAGGATCTCTGTGCCTTATTACTGCTTCAAAACCGGTTGGGTAACTGTGGGTGTGGAGCAGAGCTTTTGTGTCGGGGTAACCAGGCAGCTCCTGGCAGTGACCTTAATCTAACGCCTAACCAGTGACAGAAATAGGTCTTGGTGCCACCTGGAAGTACTGGTTTAGAATGAATAACTACAGTGAGTCATAGTTCACAAACCTGGGAAGGCCATAAAATCCTAACATGAAAACCTACATACATCCGTAAATCACACACAGGACAAAGGTTCTGGTCAGACTACACCGCCTCTGTTTTAATGGAGTGTTTACACTGAATGACACATAATTATCAGTATGCTGAGGTTAGGAAACTCCAAGCCCAAAATAAGGCTAAGAAGCAGTTATTGCACTTTGATATAATATTCTTCATATTTACCATCTTCTGTAAAAACTGGACATTAATAATATTAAATCTACACTATGAGGTACGACCAATAAATGCATATAATGGCCATTTACTGCATTCATGCATAGTCATTTATGGCTTATTTGTACATACTGTTGATTGCAGACGTGCAAAACTACAGTTGCATATTGCTTTTACATCACCTGTGTTAAAGCTTGGTCATCTTCTGAGTACATGTGAAGATCTTACTGATGGAATCGCTAATTCACTGACACTATATGTGATTATAAAGTCAAGGCCAGGTGATTAAGAAGCTTTGTGTTTATACAAGGCATCTGGAAAAGGATGTGCATAAACAGAAATAAGGCCATGCTGGGACAAAATGTCTCTGCTGTGGTATTTAAGGGAAAAAAAAAAAATCAAAGGTGCTAGTGAGCATAAGGTGAAGCCCAGTAGAGTCCAAAGATTCACAAAGTGACACACTGACCTTCACGTCTTAACCTGCCAATTTAGACCCATGTCACTAGATCAGACCATGTAAAATTGTCATCACAGTGAAAACATTTTCATAAATGTATTTCCATTCTGTCAGCGTTTCGGGCTGTTTTGTTGCTGGTAGTGTTTTAAAATAGGAATCAGAAATGATTTACTAGTATTGCATTTGTAGATGAAACAGCAAAAAGATTTTTTTTTAAAAAGAGTTGGTTTTCCCAGAACTTTTTTGTGTTTAGATGAAACAGAATTTCACCAGTTTAATAAAGCTGCATTCTACAGCAATAAAGGAGCTACAACCCATAGTGTTATATACTGTTTTTCCTCTATGTTCCTTGGACAACTTGAGTTGCGGGCATTATCATCGGCCAGTTTATGAGATGGGCCTGATCACTGTCACCTTTTCCCTCCAACATCCTAAACCAGTTTTATCTGGTTCCAAATCTTTGGCCTGAACTGGGCATTAGAAAAAAAAAAAAAGTCAAATCACTGTTTTGTGTCAAATACACAGTCGATCTGTTTTAACTATGCAGTAACAGAGGTAAAAGACTGTCTTGTCAGCGTTCATCCTGAACTGTGTTCATCTTTTCAACAGACTGTCTGATGATGTTCTGTATAACACATGAGAAGCTGTGTGTACTCCACCAGGGAGGCAAGATGAAAAATAAAACAGTTCTACATGCTGTAAAAAAAACTCTGGAGGACAGCAGTTTCTGAGGCCACAGAGACAAATAAAACAAATCTAATATGACATGTCTTGGAGGAGCTCATTTTTAAATCATGTTATTTGACCTCTTTGTCAAGTGCTGGTTTAATTGTCTTGTTGCATATCCAGAAGTGGTTTTCAAACATTTCCTCTTTCCCTTGTTGTCCGACTTCTGCTACAGCGTTACAGCTGTAAAGACTCAGCTACAAAACCTGATCCAGGAACCTCTTGTTACCACAGTTAAACCCAGACTTGTGGGTCTTCAGTGTCCTGGGATCATGCTGTCCTGTTGGGTCCTGCAGAAGACTGTCAGGTCCTCTAGCCCTGGTCAGTGAGGTAGAAACCTAACTTGGCCACTGTCATCTCTTTCCGGAGACGCATCACCTCCCAAAACATCTGCTCCGCTGGATGAAAAACAGAGATGACAATAAAAGATACACATCAGCAAGTTGAGTGAAACAAGTCCTGACAGAGTTAGATTTTATAAGTTCTGCCACCAGTTTAGTGATTAAACAAACATTCATTAAAATGCTTATGGAGGTCAGTGTTAACATACCATCATGTCTCACCAGGCCCTGCTGGATGTAGCGGATATAAGTAAAAAAATTGCAAACAGCTGTGATCTAAAAGAAGGAAGACAAGGTTACATGAAACACTCTTTGATGACAGTAATGTTTTGTATGTCAGGAGTGCTTATTTGTTGATAAAATTGATAGTTACTCGTGCTCGGCTGGAAGGAGAGATGTAATAGTAGCTCCCCTTATCACCAAGTTTGATTCGATGTCGGCAGAGGCGGGACATACCACTTAATGCACATTTTCTAAAAGCAGAGAAACAGCTACTGTCAAAGAAAAAACCTACAGAGACAAGATGTTTTCGGAAGAGAACTGAGAGTGTGATGTTTAGTGAGCAAACATCAGCAAATTAAACCTATGCAATTCTCATAAAAGAAAAATGACAATTTTCAGAAGAGAAACTGTTCAAAATCAGAGAAGTTAGTCACTGAAAAGAGGAAAAGTTCCTATGTTGTATGTATGTTTAACTGACACATGCAGAATGTTGGAGACAGACAGACATCACTTCATGCTACAGTAAATTGTTAGTTAAAAGCAGAAAAAGTGACTAATTCCTGAAAGGACTTACGTCTCTATTGCTGCCCTAAAGCCACTGAAAAAAAAGATTTTCAAATCAGACAGTGATTAGAAATGTGCCCACTGATTACACCCATCTCCGATAAACATGGTAAGATAGTGAAAAGCCTTCAGCTTTGACCCACAGAGGAATCACGAGAGGAACCAAAACATGTCAGGGGTAGGTTTTCAGTGTTGACTTGGCCATTGTTGGCCGTGAATTGTGAGACGGAACAGGCTGATTATGTTATTATGCAGACATGATGGAGAATAACTCACTTAGGGCCTCCACACTCTATGGCCGAGGCTTTAACCATTGGTAACGCTGACATGGCCACAGGCTCAATAGTCAGGGAATTGTTTTCCACTGCGCTCTGCACCAGCTGAGATAGCTGTGGACAGCACAAATTAATATTAACACAAGTTCAAGCAGCAAAATACAACAAACACAAATGGAGTTTTCCCTACATTTTCAGAGGCCTCAAGTGCTAGGAGCTTATTCAAAGGAAGTGGTGTTTTAGTCCCTGCCCAAGTCATACAGGAAGAAGATTAGAGGTCGTCCAACAAAAACTTTTGCAATATTTGGGACCATTATTTTCACCAAAGATTAGACAAAAAAAATTGGAAAAGCTAGAGCAAGTAATGACTAAACAACAAAGTTTAAAAAACTATATAAAAAAACTTGCACAGCCTAGTAGCCTTATGATGGTAAGAAAACTCCAGCAATGGCAGATTCAGTGGATGTTCTGACCTCAGATCTTGTGAAGGAGAGGCACGGCCCAATGTCTTCTCTGTAGATTCGACTCAGGAAGGCAGAGGAATGGTCCAGACTCGGATGTTCCTTCCATGCCAAAAACTCTGCAAACAGAACTGAATCCATCTGCAAAGAGGAAAAACAACCCATAACTCACTCTGTTTTCCTAATAAGGGGCCATATGTCTGCGTCATGAGACCAGTCACATTTTAATATTAAAAGCACGTAATTGTGCCACCCCTCTGATATGCTCTATAAACTTAAAAATAACTCCATTTATCTCATTGTATTTAAAAAAGAAAAAAAATAAAGACATCAGCAACAGCCTCGTCACATGACTTTAAAGCTACTCACAATTAACCTCCATCTAATATACATTTTTCACAGCAGACATGGCAGAAAATGAAGATATGTCATGACTTTAATACACACTGGCTGCGTTCCATGTAGCTGGCTCAATGTAGCGATCAGTCATTAATATAAGGATCACCTGTTTCTCCATACAAGTCTGTTGCTTGTGTCAGTAGTACATTAAAAAGAATATAAATTTACTTAATGCTCGCAAGCTGCCCATAAAATGGCTTGTAATTAAACACAGATTAAGTACCAAAGTCAGACAGCACAAACAGTATTTTGCAGCTATATTTGCACCAATATAAACTGAATCGTCTTGTAGCCACACTAAAACGTATTACTGAACACTGCTGTTCAACTACACATTATACTCACATATCCAGTATACTAATTTAATCTATGAAATATTATGACAAAAACAGATCCACATGTCTTTCAGCAGCTAGACCTGGACAAACATCTGCTCTGGATAAACAGTGGTGGTTACCTGTTTGACATCCATCCCTAGCCCCTCCCCCTGCTCCTGACAATAAGGGTCAGAGGTCATACTGACAGACTGTCCAGGAACAAGGCAGAGAATCAGAGAAAGGAGAGCAGGAACAGCAGGCTGAGAGAGGAAGAGACATCAGACAGACAGGAAGAACGAGTCAACCGGAGGTTAGTGCTGAGAGAAAGAATGAACGAACAAAAAAGGGTAAAGAAAAGCACCAGAGACCAGAAAGATGAATAAGCAATAGAAAGGTCAAGGTTTGCAGAAGCAGAGATAAATACAGAAAGTTCTACAAAGCTGAACCCAATTACCTCTCTGTCCTCTTTAGCCGGAGGCTGAATGGAAACCGAGGACGGCTCTGGTTTTCCAGGTAAAGATGGAAGGGCCCCACTAGCGCTTTTGTTGCGAATGTGGCCCCCAACATGTTTGTACGCTCCCCTGGTACCTGGAGACTGGAGCTGTGGATGTAGCTGACGGTTTGGTGAAGATGGTGTCGAGGTCAGCACTAGAGTTTTTAGTGCTGTCACTTCTGCTTGTAGAACATCAATCTGAAAAATATGACAAAAACACGAAGCTAATTCAGAATAGCAAACAACATTTAAGTGCAGTTACAATGTTTTCAGGGGATACATGTTATGAAAATAATTTGGTTTATAAAGCAACACCTTATAGTTTAAGTGAAGCCAAAACCAAATGAACACACCTTCCCCTGAGCCTCCTTCAGCTGTTTCTCAGCTGCCGCTTGTTTGACATTAGCTTCACGCACCATCTTATGAGCTTCCTGTAGGAGAGAATGAAATAAAAACATCAAAATAAAGCACTACAGTCCTTGTTTTCCATCTGAACTGAACTTTTAAAAGAATAAAAAGTACAACCAAGAAATCATTACTGCATAAAGCTCGTGGAACATAAATAAAGAGTTTTTGTTTTGGGGCAAATACTACACCCGCAGTTAATGTTAAACTAAGAAAACTGTGTGGGTTTTTCAAATATTTTTGTGGTACTGGGTCTTTAATAGATTACAAACAGAGAGACCTATGTAAAAGGATAGAGGTTGCTGTCCTTCGAGACTTCCGATTCACATAGAATGATATCAGTGTGTATATGTACACTTGCAGGTTGTTGTATTTGATTGTTTGTGAAACTAGTGTAGCACATTGTGTAATGTCTGTCTAGTGTCTGTTATGTGGTGGTTTTTGTCTGACAGCTGCCATAGACAAAAAGAAAATTTAGCAAAATTAAATACACAAAAAAAGAGGAGATCAGAAGAACAAGTTAACTAATTTATGGGCAGTTATTTGGGAAAGCCCTTTAGTTATTTGGCTATCAGGACATCACACACATTGTGAATTTAAAGAGACAGATTCTATCACAGCGTCAAATCACAGCTTTATCATCACAGCCTGACATATCTGTCAAAATAACACTGGCCTCAGTAAAGGGCAGTAATTACAGCTTACCTCAAACAGACTGGCGGTCAACTCCTCCAGCTCCTGTTCCAGCTGATTCCTGACCTGCGACAGACGCTCACATTCCTTGTCTTTTAGTTTCAGTTCCTGAGGTTGCAAAAAAAGGTCACATTTAGCCAGAAAAGATATCTGCATTGTCAACCTCTTTTTTCAGCTTACACAATAGTTTTTGTATGTGTAAGCATCAAATAGGTTACAACACCCTTTTTGCAGCGTCCAGCTGTTCCCTGAGGATCTCCGAGCCCTTTTCTCGGATTTCTTTTTCTCTGATTTCCAGCGAGGAACTCCGAAGTCGGGAGAGGCCTCCATGGTCTCTGTCTGAGGTGGACCCCGTCTGGCCTCCTCCACCTCCACCTCCTCCCTCCACTCGGGATTCTGGCTCTGGATCCAGATCTACCAACCTGCACAGGACCACAGTCAGGAACTTCAGCAAAAACTGGGAAGGGCAATGGGAGGACGATAATCAAATACTTGTTTAACACATTTAATAGAATAGAATAGAATAGAATAGAATAGAATAGAATAGAATAGAATAGAATAGAATAGAATAATCTGGAGGAAAAAATAATGAGATAGAGTTTAGCCACAATAAAAACAGGTGCAGCACACAAACTCTACCTCTACATATACACAATATGAAATATATATATATATGTAAAGAAAGAAAGAAAAAAATAAATACTCATAAAATAGTGTACCAAATAAAATTATATGAATTATACACCAGTAGTGCAATAAGACTGCAATACGAATGGTAGCCTATACTAAAATAATAAGAAAATACTAGTTATAAACAGACATGTCACTATGTTTACAACTTCTTCTAAATACTAAAACTGCTATTAGCAGTTTTATGAATTAAATAAGATAACTCCGTGCATTTCCATAATGATCTGCCACAAAACCCAGTGACCCCTGGTGGGGCCCCAGACTATCGTTTGGGACCCTCTTCCACGATGGCGACCTGAAGTTTAAATACATAGTTTAGTCCTTAAATATTCCCCACCTATGGAAAAGTTCACAGTAGAATAAGTTAGCTTTCCCAAACTAGCCTAATGACAGTACTTTTAGCTAACTAGCCCACAAGCTAACTCCAACTTTCCGCAGAGGTTTCCCGTCAGTGTCCGCCCTTACCCGGTCAGTGTCCAGTCCGGGACCGCAGACAAACCTCCCACCCTGCCCGCTTATCTGTCAGCTTCTCCCCTCCAGCCTCCTCCAGCTGTTGTTGTTGTTTTATTTCTGTTACAGTGTAAAACCGTGCGGTATGTGCGCTAGCACTAGCCGTTTTCACTGAAACTAATCACAGCCGTTTTAAATCACAGCCAGCGGAGGAATGCAGACGCTGACGTAAACAAACGGCAGCGGCGACGAAAACAAAAAGCGATAAAAGTTCACAAAGAGGCACGACTGGTTTCCACCTTCACTGCCGTATCCGTCAGTCACAGTCCTCTCATCATTATATTCTAATTTTCCAGGTACAGAACACTAGTGTGTGTCCTGTTTGTGCCTCTTTTTCTGCCTCAGCAGGTCACATGACAGCACATCCACTCCCCACGCCCCGGACAATGGACCCACATCCAGCTGAGCCCCGGGACAGAACCACCACCCCGGACCCACATCCAGCTGAGCCCGGGACAGAACCACCACCCCGGACCACGACTGGGTCATGAATGGACCATAAGGCATCCAGCAGGCTCAAAGTGATGCAGAAGGTGTTGGTCAAAAAAGCCAAACATGCCTGAACTGTTTCATATTACTATCACTGACATATCACACTAATGCTTTACATCTGCCTTTTCCAAACATTTATGTATTTTATTTTATTTTATTTGAGGCCCCATGAAAAAAATGTCCCTTATATTTCTAATAATTTTAATGATAACAATATTTGACTTATGAAACACTGATTTACAAACAAAATATAGTTTTCCTTCTTAGATGGAAGTAAATGTCCCTTTGCTTCTTCCTCGTCATCTGTGTTGCTTGTTAGTGGTGCTTGTCCTTCAGTTCTCCCTCCATATCCACACTTCTACCTGGTATTGACAGTGTCACCTACACATGGTCCTGGCTCTGTAAAATGTAACAATACATTTCATAATATATCCCTTGTAGGGCTCAAAATAACATCATGACTAAAACTAACCAGCATCCAGTGAGTAATATAGGTTGTTTTGGTTTATCTACAGATTATGTGGAGTATAAAATAATGCTGTACACATAAAATAAATAGTGAAGAATAATACATTTCTAACTGGATATTTTTTTCTGCCAAAAATAAATCAAAACTAATGCAAAGAAACAATTGCTTATTAGTACCTTCTTAAGCAAACATTGTTTTATGGTAATAAGTTCATAATTTTTATTTAAAAATTGACTAAGGCCTTACCTGTTGTCTGTTTTTGTTGTGTGTACTTGTTTCCTTTATTTTTATGTACCCTTTTTCTTTGAAATATCAGCCCTGACAATGTTCCAAGTCTTAGGTGGTATTCCTGTCCTACTTGTTAAATATTTGTGAGAAATACAAATCCAATACCTCTGTATTTTTTATTTTATTCAGTTATTTTATTTTTTTATATACGCGGAAATGACAGTTCTGTATGTATAACATATCTTGGCTCAATAAAAAACATTTGGAGAAATAAAAATTGACTTAGAATCTACTATTTTCTAATGCCCCTGTCAGTCATAGGCCTCACTGACTGGAGAAGTGGTAATAATATTGATTATTCCATTACATCGGTACCTTTCACTGGGTTGGATAAGTAAACATTTAGTCATTGAAGCTGATGTGTTGGAGGCAGAAAAAAGATAAATATAGGGAACTGAGTGACTTTGACCAGGTCCATATTGTATCAGTGGGGACTGGGTCAGAGCAGATCCACAACTGCAGGTCTTGCTGGGTGTTCCTGGTCTGCACTGGCTGGTACCAACCATATATGGACTAAGGAAGGACATCCCAATCTCAGGACCATTGAGCATCTGTGGGAGGTGTTGGATAAATAAATGCGATCCATGTAGGTCCACCTCTACTTCCAGGACTTCAGGGATCTGCTGCTAACGTCTTGGTCCAGATACCACAGCACACCTTCAGGGGTCTGGTGGAGTCTAGTCCTGGGGTCAGAACTGGTTTTGTGGAAAAAGGTGAACCTAGACAATATTAGACAGGTGGTAATAATGTTCTGCTCTCATTAGATCCTTGATTAGTTGAGATCTGGTTGTTGTTCTTTAAATACTTTTGGTAGGTGCTAACCACTTAAAACTGGAAATGAACAAGATCTGGAGAGGCTCTGACCCACTGATTGGACCATCTCGATTTCTCCTTTGTTGAAGTTGTCCAGATCCCTGCTCTTGCACATTTTGCTGTTTCCAACATATCAACTTCAAGGGCTACATATTCACTTGCTGCCAGATACTGTATTTCAGATATACAGGTCCCATTGTAATGAGATAATCTATATTAATACCACTTTTCTTGTCAGCGGTCAGAATGTTATGACTGTTCAGTGTATACACAGTGTGGAAACTGTGCACAATATACACCGATAACTACACCAGTGTAGTACAATTTAGATGCAAGTATTTCCATTTTATGCTAACATTTTGATGCAGCACTACATTACCAATATATCCAGTTGGTTACAAATTATTCAAAACCTGGCCCTGTGCTGATGAATTATAACATTAAAAATCTTCTACATGTACAGGGTGGGGAAGCAAAATTTACAATGAACATTTAGTTGTTTTTTCTCAGCAGGCACTACGTCAATTGTTTTGAAATCAAACATATATTGATGTCATAATCATACCTAACACTATTATCCATACCTTTTCAGAAACTTTTGCCCATATGAGTAATCAGGAAAGCAAGCGTCAAAGAGTGTGTGATTTGCTGAATGCACTCATCACACCAAAGGAGATTTCAAAAATAGTTGGAGTGTCCATAAAGACTGTTTATAATGGAAAGAAGAGAATGACTATGAGCAAAACTATTACGAGAAAGTCTGGAAGACACTATTAAAGAAGAATGGGAGAAGTTGTCACCCGAATATTTGAGGAACACTTGCGCAAATTTCAGGAAGCGTGTGAAGGCAGTTATTGAGAAAGAAGGAGGACACATAGAATAAAAACATTTTCTATTATGTAAATTTTCTTGTGGCAAATAAATTCTCATGACTTTCAATAAACTAATTGGTCATACACTGTCTTTCAATCCCTGCCTCAAAATATTGTAAATTTTGCTTCCCCACACTGTATATGCTAGTGATAAAAACAGAATAATTTCCTGAGGCTTGATCATCCTTAGAACATCAGACACCACCTTTGTATTAAAGAAAGCACAGCAGCCTATTCCTTCCTACAGTCCGATTACAGATAAAAAAAAAATAAAAAAAAAAAAAATACTACTACTACTACTACTACTACTAATAATAATAATAATAATAATAATAATAATAATAATAATAATAATAATAATGTAATGTTCTGGTAAAAGAAGGATGTTCCTACTTGTAAGCTCTGGCTGAAGGAATTAGGTAACATCATGTGAGTTTCCTTTTGAAGAATGTAGAGTCACAGTTTGATAAGATCTTGTCTTTTCCCTCACAGCTTTTGTCATAGTATTTTTATGAGCAGATTGGGAGGGAGGTTGGGTGTGTTAAGAGCCTTTTTATTCCTGTGTGCCTTTGTTTCTATTCTGTAGTTCTTGTATTGTCTTTTTGCTGAAATAAATATGTCTTTCTAATGCGTTCTTTTTTTCTTTTCTATATTCTGTTCAGTATTAAATAGTAAACACATATCTTAAAAAAAAAAAAAAAAGTAGATGTGACATAGATGTAGTTATGACAGTTCATAATGAATCCTAGTCCATTTGGGCCCTGAGGAAACATAACATTACATGTCACTTTTTCAGTCTTGGGTGTTTGCATTATGCTTTCAGACTTATTCCACAACTGCTCACAACATGCAGCAAAAAAAAAAAAAAAAAATAGTGTAAAAACATTTGCAGATTTGAGGTCATTCTGTAGAAACCCTCACTTTTGGGATGGCAAAAAGTTTTTAAATGTATCATTTTCTGAGACAAAATGGACCACCAAATTATTTAACGCACTGACTGTATAAATACACTCACTATACAACAAACTTTAACTTAAGGAGGGAACACCAGTGACAGTTTTAATGAGAAATGCATTTTATAAAATAACTGCTGTACAGTCACAGTATCACCACTAAATTGTGTAATTTAATAAATTTTTTCTCATCTTTTTTAAAGTTCCTCATGAAAAAAGTAGGTCATGGCCTCAACTAAAACCTTTGTAGGAAATCATGAAATAAAAACGCCAGTGGTTTACATAATGTGTTTGTCTTTGGAGATCTTAAGAAAATATGGAAGGAAAGTTAAATGCTGTCAAAAGTGTGAGTTTTAATTAAAAACTAGAGATTTAACACAGTAACACTCCAGAGGACAAATACATTCCACTGCACATATTTCATTTGCGTTTTGTTTTTGTTTTTTTATCAATATGACACACAACTTTTGCACATGGGTGTAGAAACTGGAATTCTATTAATTTGATTAAAATCTAAATATTGCAAAATTCGTTGACCAAAGCAGATGTAACTGTTAAATAACATGTTGATTTATTTTAAACTATGAATAAATTGTTTCACTAAAGATTTATAATATGACATCCAATACCACAGTGCTATTTTACTTATTGTTTCATTCTGCTTCATTTTTTTCCCCCTACATCTCAGAGGCAAACACTGTACTTTTTAATCACCTACTTTTTTGACAGCTTTAGTTACTACTTACTTTAAGATTTTACATAACAGTTAATATAACTGAGTTGTTAAAGCTCAAAACATTTAAATCTTCTACATTTAAAACTCTAATATGTTCTCTTTAGACAAATGTCATTCAATATCTCACAAAAATCTGAAATACTATATCCAATACTATATCCAGTGCTAAACAGACGTTTTAGGTCACTATTAGCTTTGTTGATTTTGCAGGGTTGAAATGAGGATACATATTTATAAATCCTCCTGAGTCCCAGGAAAGTACAAGTTTTGCTTTTTTACATTAAATAATTGCCTTTATTGGAAACAGGACAATGCAGCAGTTGTTTCAGATGCATTTTAAAAAATTTTATGAAACGTCCTTTGCACTTGACACTGTTTTGTTTGTTTTTTGTTTTTGTTTTTTTCAATAAAGCTGCAAAACTCTTGTTCCCTACAGAGGACAAAAATCCATTGCTGGGTCTCAGAAGGCTATCATGACAAAAAAAAAATACAGGCCTTAAAAGACACACACAAAAAAACAGAACTAAACGGGTCCTAAAGTTTAAAGTCACTATTTAGTGTGACCTCTGACCCCATGACAAGAAACAGTACAAACAGTTAGAAACATCTGACATGTGTTGAATGAAACCTGGTATAAAACACCAGAAAATGAATACAATGACTAATTAATACTAATGTCTGAACAAAAGGGTTAAAGCAATGAAATGCAAAGGGAGGTCACACTAAATACTACAACTTTGGGTTATACATGCTGTTTTTTCCTGAAACTTTTGTTTTCAATGTTGTACATACATCACATATTTGTAGATTGTATTTTAATACAGAGACTGAGAAATGCATATATGTGGTCATTAGAACTTTAATAAACCTAAATAAATCTAATGTTGGCCTATAGGACTATAGCACAGTACTGCACATATTTTACATTTCATTTATTTATTTATATCAGACATGTAAATAGTTACAGGCCATAGAGTATAATAAACATTAAAAAAATAATAATAAAAAGGGTTATAAATATAAAAACAGCACGCATGCACACACCCTATCTTCAATAATAAGTATAAAGATGCTGGTGCCAGTATTTAACAAGTGTAGAATCTGCATAAAAGTCAGAGTTAACAATTGTAAAAATTACAACATTTCTAGAGTGACTTAAATGCAGTATAAAATTCAAAACTGCTTTCCGTAACATCTCATAATAAGAGCGAACATTATTAAAACAGAACATACCACTGCAGCTACGATAAAAACCATGTATAATACGGAATGCATTGTTAAAAGCAACTCTGACTGAGTGAGCAGTACAATGTTTAAAATTAACCCATAAGTAACAGAGATAAATATTCGAGCAAAAAGATATGAACAATTTATTCTTAACAGTAGTGGAACAAAAATAAAACCCGTGAGAGATAAAATTACTCCTGCCATAAAGACTCCTAACCTTAGTTTGAATATCATTATCATCACTAAGATTATCAGATAGAATATGTCCGAGGTACTTGTAGGTTTTGACATATTCTAATGGAAGGTTATTCAACTCAAGTTTAGTTTTTACATTGTACCTATCTGTGTCAAACAGCATAATCTTTGACTTATCAGAGTTAAATAAAATATCATGAGACTGACCAAACTGGGAGCAAGTGTTGAGCAACTGCTGGACGCCCTTGACAGATGGAACAATTAAGACTATATCATCTGCATACATTAGATGATTCAAAACAATTCCCGAACAACAACAACCAACTGGAACATTATTGAGTTCAATACTCAACAATTTGGTATAAGAATTAAACAGGAGTGGGGAGAGTTTCCCACCCTGCTGGACACCATTTGTGACAGAGAAATCCTCATATATATATATATATATATATATATATAATTAGTCTGAGGAAACAAACCACTACTTTTTCTTCATAGTTTAAGTGTGTATGTAGTATGTTTTGCTACTAAAAATTATTTCTAATTATTTTACTTTAGCTGGATTTTTCATGTGGGATATTTATTTAAGTAAAGTACATACACATATGCATACATATGTGTAGAATTACCCATTTGCTCTTTCAGTATGTATAATCACAGGAAAGGTACTATAAATATGGTAAACTTTTACTTGCAAAGGGTATCAGTGCAAACAGATCCACCCCTCTGCCTCGTGGATAACCCAGAAACCTAAAAATGAGCATATGCCGCTGTGATTTGGTGAATCAGCTCAGACCCTGGGCTTTAGGACCTTTGTTGTACCAGCCTACCCTCTCTGCTTATCCTCATTTCCTGTCAGCTTTCTCTCACATGAAATCCCCATTCCTCAACAAAAACAAAGTTAAAATCAAAACAAGTCCTGATCTGACCTTTAGATGAAAACACACCTGTGAGTCTGCTCCTGTCCCTCTGGTAAACATCGACCTTCACTTATTATCAGAGGGATTTAAGGTAGAATGAAACAAGCAACACTCTGTCATTTACCACCTGACTCTTCCAGTAACAAGAAAAAAAAACATGAGTTGTCTGACAAGGAAGACTTCCTGACAATGAGGCAATGAAAAGCATGAAAGTGAGAAGGATCTTTTACATTTTAACAGCTTACATAAGACTGGAGGTTGTTGAACATTTTGTCCCTGGAACTATTTGTTTCAGTCGTGACATCAGCATAATGAAAAGCAGTATTTTATCGAACCCTGCACTCTGGGAACAATACTTTAACTCAATAAAACCACAGATATATCATCATTCCCTGCTTCATACTTACCGTCCAACAGCACAGACTTCCTCCTCAGTTCTCCTACTTGACGTATGTCTGGCAGCTGGCCGTCCTCCAGGCTTCCCAAAGAAGACTGCAGAGGAATAAACTGCTATTCCTGACCTCCCTGCCTTCAGGACCTCATAACTTGGACTGGCTGAGGCTGAAGACGGTGGAGAGGAGGAAAGCTGGACGCTGTGAATCCCCTCAAAGGCATCCATCTCTGTGATAGACTGTGAGGAAGATTTACCAGTAATCGTCTCTGCTAAAGTTACATTTAGTTTGACAAAAAGTGTCAAGGGGAAAATTACATTAATGACTAATGCAGTGGTTCCCAACCTTTTTTGTCTCATGACCCCGTTTTAACATCACAAGTTTCTGGTGACTCCAGACATTCAAAACGGAGACTTGTTTTTGTTTTTTTGCTAAAATTAATTACTTTTTGATCATTTAATAGTTTGCTATACTATGTCGCAAATAAATGTTAATTTTATACGACATTTAGGTATGTATATTATTATGGACAGAGGCAGAAAAGCCAGGTGTAGATTACCGCACAAAGTGAGAATTTTATTTTCCTTGGTCAGGATATGTACAGTCAGTCCAGCTTGTATTTACAAGGCTGCAATTTAATACTGAACAAACAAGAAATAAAACTATGAATTATGAAAAAGCTGCAGCATCTGAAACTGACCACAATGAACATTTGAAAGTTAAACAGTACCACAGTGCTTCAGTTTCAGCTTCACAGTTTGTCATGTCTTTTATGGATTGGGATTGTCTCTGTCAACTCACCATATATTTCTATTAGTAACTTTTTATTTTTATCAATTACTAGAAATTTCAGGCGACCCCATTTGAATTCCAGGTGACCCCATGTGGGGTCCTGACCCCAAGGTTGAAAAACACTGGACTAACGGAATGTAAATTTAGAAAAGTGTTGACTTAACCCATAAAGACCCAGTGGTACTTTTATGTCACTTCCTAAATTACTTTTTCTCTATATTTAACCTTTCTTAAGTGATTTATCAACATTTATTGTAATCTAATCCTCTTTATGTTGAGTTTTTTCAGTATAAACCATGTATTTTCTTATATTTAACTTACTGATCGTGTTCATGTTCATAAAAGCTCAGAGTAAATTCAAAGGTTATTATATCAAAACAGAGAAAACTGAAGGAAAAGTGACTTTTTTAGCTAAACATATGATTAACTGAATATTAAAACAACTGTCTCCATCCATTGTAATTTGTCAAACTCGATGGATTTTACTAGTGAATCAATGTTGTAGAAGATGATGGTGTTTCCACATTCACCACAGAGCCTCTGAACGTCCAAATGGGTCATATCTGATGACCATGAAAAGATGAATACCTACATTTTACACCAATTATTTATATGTATTGTATTGTAGTGGATCAACAGGTGTTAAACAGTTTAGATCAGTAGATGGTTTTGGTTTTCAGTGGCTGTTTGGGTCTTTATGGGTTAAATAAAATACAGCAACATAAAATGCCATAAAAATTAAAGTAGCTTGCCAGGAAAAGTCTTAAAAGCTGCCCCTAAACTTCAAATCTTCCAGTAATCAGACTGTACTCATGACCTCGACAGTGTTTTAACTACATTTTATGCACTTCCTCCATCTCTAGATCCCTCAGAGCTGAAAGAAATTAGCCTGTTTTTCTTCATAAGTTATCACATTAAAGGTATTTCCTCACAAGTTGTCTCAGTGAAGGTATTTGTCCTTTTCAGATATCCAGTGTAAACATTAGTTCAACCTTATCACTCAAGTATCACTCACCATAAGTAGAGCTAAACCCTCAGAAGACAACATGCAACAAAGAAAACAGTTTCCACTCACCTGTAAAGTCAAAGCTGATTCTCAGAAATGGGTAAAACAGCTGAACCTGCTCTTTAATAATCCAATAGTTTAGCAGGTTCAGCTCTGTCTGCACTTCGTCCTGCTGCTGAGACTCCTGGTTTGACAGGAAGGGTTAATCACTAACACCTTGTGGCCAGTTGAAGTCCAACTGTACACATTTCTTCCAGCAGGGGGAGTAAAGCACAGTTTCACCTGATCATGATTTTTCCATGAGCAAACATACAATGATGCTTCAAAGAAAAAAATACTCCTAAAGTCACTGGAATCCAACAAAAACAAGTAGTTCAGTGGTGTCTGTAGTAAAAATGAATGCAGAACTATAACAGAAAGAATGACACAACTCTAAACCAGCTTCATTAAGTCACTATTTCTGAGTTTGCACAGCACTCATGGCCACAAGAAACCCATTTTGGTAGTGTTGTCCTCAGATTTGTTCAGATTAACAGGACCTGGCTTTACAATGCAGCTTTGTTGCAGAAACAGATTACCACATCAAGTGACCGGACGTGTACGAGTCCCCTTGCTCTCTTTTTCTTTCCTCCTTCTCTTTCTCCAACACTTTCCTCAGCAGCTACTGCCACACTCCTCAGACACAGTGAGTACAACGACACTTTTACATAAATACTACTTCAGTAAATCTGTAAATTTCATCTGTGGATATTTTACCCTTAAAATGTTGCTTTAGATAAAAACATATCTCATCTTTAAAAATCATTTTTAATAACTGTACTAGTATTTATAACATCACACATACTTTCTCCCTCTCTTACTACAGTAGGTGCGTATAAGGTCATTTTTTCAAGTACAGAGAATACCTGAAATAACCACCACCACCGTTCTGATTTCTTTTACAAATTCAGATATGCGTCTACACTGGCCTTATGAGATCCAGGTCAGCTACTGGCTTTGAGCTCAGGCGTCACACCGAGAATCCTACAGGGGTTTCCTTCATGTCAGGCCACAGTGAGTGGGTCTGGCCAAGAAACAGTAGCAATGACAGTAACGTACTCCCGCAGGGTCGCCGATGCACGTCTGGGGACTTTCTGTCACCTGCTTCTACGCTGGAAGGGCAGCATCTACAAACTGCTCTACAGGGAGCTGATCATCTTCACTGTCCTCTACTACTTCTTCAGTATTGTTTATAGGTACTCTCAAGAGAAAGAATAACCACACACTAATGTAAAGTACAGAAGAAACTATTCATACATAAAGAAACAGATGTTTGAGCAAAAAAAAAAAACAATACACAAAATCTTTACTGTTATGTGTTTGAGACTTATACAGTATATTCATATTGAAACACGTCTTGATTTCAGCCTATCAGTGCCCTCCTGTGGACAAAATACTACAACTTAACACTTAAAATGTAGTCTACATTACTACTGGCATTTCTCTAGTACTGTATTAAGGTCCCACCAGGCAATCTTTACACTGTTATGTCTGTCCTGAGTCAAAAGTGTTAGTTTATCATCTCTAAGAGTGATATAATTTAATAGTATATCTTTGTTTGATCACTACAAGCTTCTAAAATTGAGGTATAAGTTTGTTGAAAGTCTTGCATGGGTTCCTTAACCCATAAGGACCCAGTGTGACATTTGTTCCTGAATGAATTTTTCTCTATATATTACCATCCTTAAGTGGTTTATCACCATTTATCTTTTTGTCTTTTTCTGTGAAAATCAGGTATTTTCCAACATTTAATTTGCTCATCATGTAGATGTTCATAAAAGCTCAGAGTAAAGTTGAGGGTTATTATATCAAAAACAGAAAAAAATGAAGAAAAAGTGACTTTTTCAGCAAAATCTATCACGAACTGAACATAAATCAAACATCTACAACCACTGTCATTGATCAAAGTTCATGGGTTTTACTGGTGAATCAATGTTGTAGAAGATGGCATGTTTCCACATTCACCACGGAGCATCTGAACGTCCAAATAGGTCATATCTGATGACCATGAAAAGGTGAAAAACTGCATTTTACACCAGTTATTTACATGTATTGATAGGATTAGTGGATCAACAGGGATTAAACAGTTTACATTAGTAGATGATTTTGGTAGATGGTGGATGTTTGGGTCTTCATGGGTTAAGTTGAAATGTTGAGGTTTAATTCAACTATTAAAGCACAATTATTATAGGTGAAGATGTGAGATTCTGGAGCATTTTCTCAGTGCTAGTGTTTTTCAATGTAATGGATTCACTCAGTAGAAGTTTCCTTCACCAGGTTCGTGTTAAATGAAGACCAGAAGAGACTGTTTGAGAAGCTGTCGATATACTGCGACCGATATGCAGAGCTCATCCCTGTGTCCTTTGTGTTGGGTGAGTTGAGGATGATTGATTCATTGGGAATATTCATACATGAATTTGCAAATGTATAATTACTCTAAATGCTTTGCCAGGTTTTTATGTAACTTTAGTGGTGTCCCGTTGGTGGGGTCAATTTGAGAACGTACCCTGGCCTGACCGGTTGGCAGCATTAGTCAGTGGTCATGTTCGTGGAGCTGACGAGGCTGCCAGGCTGACACGTCGGACTCTGATGAGATACGCCAACCTCTCCGGTGTCCTCATCTATCGCTCTGTCAGCACGGCCGTCTATAAGAGGTTTCCCACCATGGAGCATCTGGTACAGGCAGGTACGATGAGGTTAAAGCACACTGATGTAACTTTTTCTACTGTATTTCCTTCTCTGTGATGATGTAATGGCTGAGATTAGAAACGGCAGCAGCTTCTTGGAAAAAAACTTCAACCTTTCTGTGTTATAACTTCTGTCTTGAAGGAATGTTTGAGTCACCGTATTGTTTGTATCTTCAGGTTTGATGACGTCTGAGGAGCTGAGGCACCTGGAGGAGTTACCCTCCCCCCATAATAAATTCTGGGTTCCTTGCACGTGGTTTGTGAGTCTGGCTCTGAGGGCTCGAACTGAAGGCCGCATTAACAATGATGTAGCACTGACAGCCATTCTCACAGTAGGTCTTCACGTGTATCTGTTCACACCTCAAATGACCCAGATATCTTCAATTTGAAGCCGGTTCAGATGGGAAACATATTGAGATGGCATGTGCTGTATTTTGTCCGCTTTTCAGGAGTTGAATAGTTTACGGGCGAAGTGTATGAAGCTGTACGGTTATGACTGGATCAGCCTACCTCTTGTCTATACTCAGGTTTTATACATGAGTTTTTTAGCAGTAGAATAATGAGTTTTACTAATAAACTAACCACAAAAATGTAATCATCAATAACACTGGCTTATAATTGTTTAGAAATTATGTTCATCAGGGATTAAATGTGCTAAATCATACATTCTATAACAAAAACAAATGACAATAATTCTGGTTAGTTCATGTTTTCTATGTTTATCATTAAGTGTTGTTACACATATATATATTGGTTTATGTACATTTATACCATAGACATAAATCTTCCACTAGAAAGAAACTGTAAAGTGAAGGTATTGTAATGTGCAGACAAGTAGATCTAGTCGCTCTGAGACAAACATTCATTTTGAGTAAAACCTATTCTCTCATTACTTCACAGAATTTCACATTTTGACCCAAGACTGTATGTTGGAAACTAGAGCCAATCAGCATTTATAACTTAATTTTTCTTTATTAGTGACTCAAACGTGGTAAAGACTCACTATTTTTTAGTCTGGAGGCATTTTGCTTGTAGACCAGCTTTACTTGTAGCTATTTAACCTAGAAATATAATCTGATTAGAGTGTAGTAAGTATTTACGTGAGACTGGTCTATGAAAGCTTACTGTGAATCATTGATATATTCTCTCAGGTGGCAACAGTGGCTGTTTATAGTTTCTTTCTGGCTTGTCTAATTGGTCGCCAGTTTTTGGATCCAACTCAAGGTTACCCTGGTCATGATCTGGACTTCTACCTGCCCATTTTCACCCTGTTGCAGTTTTTCTTTTATGTTGGTTGGCTGAAGGTGAGGAACAGCAGGTTGATTTTTTAAGCATTCTTGTGTTACATTGATTATTCTCTTTCTGATCAGTAGTATTTTTTCCATATGTTCATGACTTCAGGTGGCTGAGCAGCTCATAAATCCTTTTGGTGAAGATGATGATGATTTTGAAACCAACTGGCTGGTTGATCGCAATTTACAGGTTTGGGCCAAAACTAGTCCTCACTTTTATAATTAGATATCACTACTATCTGGTTCTATTTGTGGTTTGTATTTCCTCTCAGGTATCATTGTTGTCTGTGGATGAGATGTACGACAATCTGCCGCTGGTTGAGAGAGACATGTACTGGAACGAGTCTGAACCTCAGCCTCCTTACACTGCTGCCAGCGCAGAGCACCGCAAACCCTCCTTCCTGGGCTCAGCACTGGATATCAGGTTCAGTAATGGTTTTCATTGTCTGGCAAATCACTCGAATGACCCATCATGTAACCATAGACACTGTTTTTCAAACTAGTGTCCCCAAGGATGAGATGGAGTTTCAGACCAATCTGGAGCAGATCAAGGAGAATGAGGAAGCCAACTACTCCACACCACTGATTGGAGGGTTGGGTCGTCTTCTAGGAGTCCAGTCTCCAAATTTTCCTCGGTCTTCCCGGGTATCTCTGCTGCGCCGCCGTCCTGGAGCTCCACTGAGCCGCTTCCCACTTTACCTGCACCCAGAGGCGCTGTCCGTTCCAGGCCAAGGTCGCCAGCCTTTGAACCATGAGCGAGATCCAGACTTTGCCTTCTCTACCGTACCCCTGTTTGAGAGACCTGGTTTCTACAGCTGCCCACAAACACCCATCCATTGCGTGCCCCCTGCAGTGTCCCGCCCTCGGCCTTCCAGACGAGCTCAGAACGAGTGGGACCGCAGCTGCAGCTCCCTGGCACCTCAGATAGTGGGCTCACAGCTTTTACCTCCAGACACCCCCAGTCACCACCCTCCACCACCGTCTTCAGCGTTCCCCTGGTTGAGTGAAGATGGTGAGACGCCCAGTGCTCCTGCCTTCTCCTTCCCTGACCCTCCACCTGAACTATGCCCAATATCTAAACTCAGACCTGGACATGGCCTACTGTCTCGTAGGCCTCTACCTCCCCGCCTTACCCTGGATCCCCTGCCATCCGCTGACACCCAACCTGGACCCTCAAGTGCTCGGGCGACCGGTAGCGGAGGTGAAAGGGTGTTCACATTCTCCCCTCCCTCCCGTATAGCAGCAGCAAATCCCAGTAATCCCAATAGCAGCTCCAGCAGCATTAATGCAACTAGCACCAACAGCGCTGGCACCACAGGAAGTCTCTGCAACAGTACAAATCACAGTAATTTTGGTAACCATGGTAACTTCAGCAGCAACACAAAGGCAAGCAACGGGGGCACAAATGGTGGTTTAAGCAATAACATGAACACAGTTTCCACTACAGCAGCGTCGCAGCAAGAAGCCAATCAGCAAAACTCACCCAATGATTCAGGAATCTCATTGGCTGAAGGGGACCTGCTGGGCGTTTTGGTGGACAGTGGGGTGAACAAGACGACTGGAGGAAGGGAGCAGGACTGATGGAGGAAAGTGTGATGAACTTTTCCTGCCTCAAATGTGGCTTTCAAAGTATTTCAAAGGTATTGAACTTTGAGACTTTCTGTAGTCAAGTGGAGGTCGACAAACACTGAGTTAATCTCTACTTCCTGATTAGGTTAAAGAACAGCCCTAACCCTGCTTGTCATGCAAAAAGTGCCTTACAGGACTCAACTGTCAGTATTTAAAAGGAAAAACAAGAGTTCAACCTGACAAAAGTAGAAATATATATTTGTAAACCCAATCTTGTCAGCGACACAATGTTCCTCAAAACATATGATGTATCATGTTGTCATTTTAATTTTCTAATAAAAAATAAACTGATCTATTACTATGTTATTATCTAAGGTCTAATACTTATATGCATGTTTGTAGAAGTGTATCAGCTTCATTTTTCATTGTGTTTAATTAATGTTATTTTTTGCCATTGAGAAATGAAAATAATAATTATCCACAAGAGTTCAAGTATCTTTAAATCTGCATGAAAAAGAAATAAGATGCCATTTCAGAACTGAAGGAAACAATCAATGGCTTGAATGTTATAGCTGTAACATCTTTATTTTCGCAAAACATCTTCCAGATCAACTGAAATTTGTAATTCAACATGTGGAGTAAATTGGTACACAGAGTTTACGATGGCCATCGCAAATCCTGCAGGTAACTTACAGCCAACAGACATAAATAATGTAGCAACAGGAGAGACCGAGAGATGACAAATAGTGTCATAACGTAGTTTAACCAAAGGGTCTCTATGCAGAGATGGTGTAACATAGTCTCTACTAATGGTATCAAACAGTGCACTTCCTGTCTCCAAAGTCTATGAGATCAGAAAAGTGTGGACGGGTGAAAGCAATAAGGTCTCAATATAATAGCAGCACATTAAAGTTTTATACAGGTTACTAACATTTTATCACAACTTTCATTTACTTTATCCTCCTCAGTCTATCTTTGTTTTTACCTCCTTTAGATGAGATTTGTGTTACTAGATATTGCAAGTGTGTTGCTGATACATAGAAACACCAGATCTGTGTATGAAAAATTTAGTATCCAGTAGATATGTGGATTATGAACAATGTCTCCAGTGTTTACTTTGCAGACTGAGTGAAAGAATCGGTCATAATCTGTGAACACGTTCACTTTCTCCATTAAAATGAATGAGACAGAATCAGCTGTTGGTCTCCTAAAAGGGCAGGAGACCGGAGTAATCAATGTGATATAGAAACAGGAAATGACTCTTCGGTGGACCGTCTTTTTCATAATCCATCTTTGGTTTAACTGCTCTCCTCAGCCATGGTGTGTTTGTCAAAGAGGTACTCAGCCATCCCGTTCTGAGGTGACCCCATGTGGCGGAGGTTGGAGATCCAGTCGGCCAGCTGCTTGATAGATGTCACCTGCTCATCCAGAAAGTGTGTCTCAATGAAGTCACACAACTGTGGAAAAACATAACAAAATGCAATCTCATTAGACTATCAAATCTTCCAAACAGTGGGTACTGTATGTGACCTTGGCTGCAGCTCACATGAGGATCATTGTGTTCAGACGCCATTTTCTGCAGGTCTAGGAGGGATTGATTTACACTTTTCTCCAGCTGTAATGCACACTCCAGGGCCTCCAGGCCACTGCCCCATTCATCCCGGTCAGGTTTCTGTGATATAAATAAATACATCAGAACAATTGAAGTTAAAAAGGTGGTACTGATGTAGTACACAACTACAACAATTATCCCATTAATCAACTACTCAACAACAACATTAATAATCATTAATTTATTTGAGTCATTTTTTGAGAAAAAAAAAATATTTCTCAATATTTTGTTGAGCCACATTTAGGCCACATTCACAGTGGCCTCCTTAAGGAGTGTCAAACTAGATGTCACAACTCTTTTTATGGGGCTATATTTGCTTTGATTTTTCATTAAGATCTTGTATTGATGTATTGATGAGAGTCAGTCCATTACATCATCAAGATTCTCAGTGGGGTTCAGGTCCAGATTCAGTGGTGCATAATCTACACATGAAAAGGAGATCTCATGCACCCTGAACCTTTCACAAGCATGATGACCCCAATGATTCCTTTCAGTGTCTAATCTTTATACTCCATCCACCACTACAGTAATTATCCATTGGAAGGCTACTACCTATTTGTTCAGTTAAATCCAGATGGTGATTTTTTTTTTTTTTTGCTAGCCTGTGTATTTTCTAGCTTCTTTTGTCATCTTTGACCGTAGACTGAATACCTTTGGGTTGTGACTGAAACAGGGCACTCAAGGATGTCATGTTACACTTTGAGAAGTGCTTTTTCACCATTTTCCGACATTTGTAAACAGTCACTCAGTTAACTGAAAAATGTATTCAACACATTGATTGATATTGATAATAATGGTGAGTTCCAGCCCTACCTACATCTAGTCAAAGTAAACACTGAATGTGTGAATTAACAAGTTAGTTAAACAAGTCAAATATCTAACATTTAAAAACAGACATCCAGAATTTACTGCCCATTTTGCGCCGTGCAGTAAAGCTCACTGCCACTGAAGTAAAGCTCTCATTACACACCCTGATGTCCTGCAGAAAAATCCGGCCTCCTCTCTTGTTTTGCAGATTCATCAGTTTCTCTGCGTGTTCTCGTTCCTCTTTGGACTGTTTGCTGAAGAACTTTGCAAAATTTGGTAGAGATTTATCATCTCTCTCAAAGTAGTATGCCTGGGGAAGGAAAAAAAAATCGTCTGAAACTGCTTAAAGACACTTTTCATATCACAGTTCCTATTAAGAAAGATTTATCTTACCATAGAGAGATAAACATAAGAAGCATACAGCTCCAGGTTTATCTGTCTATTAATAGCAGCCTCACACTCCTGATGGAAGTTCTGCCGGATTTGTGAGCTCATTTTCTGTAAATCATAAAAAGAAATAAATGAGAGGGAGTTGATTTACAAACCATTCATCTTGTTTAAAGAGAAGTACATCAGTGGATAGGTAGTTAGTTTACTTACAATTATTTCAATACACTCTAACCTGATAGTTGACTTGTCTCCACCTTCTAGACAAATATAGAATAGTGACAGTGGCTGATGATGACACCTCTTCCCTGCATCGTCCCTGTCAGCACCATCTGACACGTCTTTTTTTTTTTTTTTTTAACCACGCATCAGTGTTGCTCAAGCTAAACTAATTGTATGTATCTAACAATGACAGGTTTTACAGTTATTGACCTTAACATGACACTTGGGGTCAAACTATGTATACACATTTTGGCTTGCACATGCAGATTAACAGATCAGTTCTATTTCACCCCCAGCACAATGGAAGTGACATTGATACATGATGCATTCCATTATTTTTAGTGATATAAGTGCACTTTCATGTAATATATACAGTTTATATTATTTTTATGCATATGAATATTTTAAAATGACCGTCATTATAACGTAGTAAATGTACGAAATTAATATGATGGCTTAATCAGAAGACAGGTAACATTAGTTGCTTAAATGCATAACCCTTGATGGTAAACTAGTCCTGGTGGTCCAGACTGAGGTCATGCTAATGCTACGTTCTAACTATTTACATCCTTTACGTTGCTAAGGCTCGTTGCTAAGTTAACACAGCAATAGCGTTAGTTAGCTAGCTACTGTCATGTATTCATAACTAGGACAGTGAGTAGAGACTGTTAAACATATTTGAACTTGCCTGGGTCGATAGGTGGGTATTGTGCAGTCCCAAACAACACAAAGACAACTGGATAAAGCCCCAGTGACTAAAGTTAGCACTAGCTTGTCGCAGCAGATGAGCAGTGTCTGTCCAACAGCAGATCCGTTCCTCCAACAGTGGTTAAAGGGCCAGACGGAGAAAAATGTTGTGGCAATAAAAAGTCGTGATCACAGCAGAGTTGAACATTCAAATTAAAAAATATATATACTTTATCACGGTTGCCATAAACTGAGGTTACGTAATAACAGCTCCAAACCTTCAGCTCATTGACCTACATACACTCCCATTCTCCAGGATACAGGCCATTGTAGTGTTCTGTATTAACCTACATGTCTATTTTTGTCTCTGGATTAAGTTCATCTGCTCACACTTTTGATTCAAGAACTAAATTTAGATTTGTTCTGGTTGCAAACTTTTCACTATTCCAAAACTTTGTGTCCTGAACTCGACTCCCCTCATCCTCAACTTGGAGTTAGACCTAGATTTTAGGAAATCATAGGTGAGATTATTTCATTTCTACATCTCTACGCAACATAACAAGACTATTCCTTTAAACTTGAAAAGGAGACTTGCTGTGATCCAGACTATCAGTATCATTGCATTGAGTTAATATGTGGAGTGGTCATTTCTTTTTTTGCACCATTAGCTCATCTTGTTCTTTAAATGTACAAGAACATGTCAAAAATATCTGCAATTTTCTTTTAATTGTGTTCTTAAAATCATTTCCAATATCTGTAGCTGCAAATTCCCACATATACACACCAGACCATATTAAAGCATCTACTGTAGGTGTTTTGGTTCAGTAGAGTCTGTTCAGAACCTCCACAGTAACACTTCAATAAACCCCCACACAAATGACTATTGCAAGTATTTCCAGTCAGACATACAGTACACAGATAATCTCCCAATGAACATTAACATCCCAGTTCAATATGAAACAAGTCTGTTTCCCTGATGTTTACAAAATAAGGGAGGCAACAATTTGTGTTTCAAATCCAAGATATTTACACAGTGGTTACAATGTTGCTAAGTTTTTTTATGACTACAAACTTAAACAAATGTAATATTTGGTGGAAAAAACATCCAGAAAAACACTTTATTGGAAGTAAATGTCAAAAGGAAAAAAATCAAAAATAAAACTTTATACAGCAGTGTGTCTGTGGAAGTGGACAGATTACTTGCTTCCAATGGGAGGTGAGTGCCACACAGCAGAGCTGGTGCGTTTAAAATAACGAGGTTTGCTCTTGTAAAAGATGTTTTCCAGTTTTGGTGCTTCAATTGTTCCAAAGAAAGAGTCTAAATCCGGAGGGTTGAAGTACTGCTTCATAATGATCTGCTGCAGATTTTGACCTAGAGAGAAAAAATTTCCTTCAGTGTTTGAAACAAAACTGAAATCATACTTGCTGAGTTGTGTAACATTGAAAATGTTATGGCAAATTCCACTAAATTCATACAAATTAAGAACACTACTACTTCAATTCAGCAGTATTAAATAATCAAAACACTGCGTACCTTCAGCCCAGGATGGAATTGGTTTTCTAGGTGCAGACTCATCATCAGTAGAGTCATCACTGTTTTGGTCCATCCCATAGTCTTCTGGATTTTTGGACAAAACTTTGTTGCCACCCTTTGGAGTGATGGAGTAGGACTGTGGTGATTGCTGTCAGGGAGGATAAAAGAAACATTAACATTGACTCTGAAGAGAAATTTCAATTCTATGTCAATAAATTTGATACAATAACTGCCATAGAATTACCTCAATATCTACGGTCACATTGAGTCCTCCTCCTTTGCCAACTGGCGTGCTCATCACCGAACGCTGAAAGGATTATGTATCATATTAGTGAAAACTAATCCTACAGGTAACGAATCTGAACAGACAGAAAACAATTAATACAAGTACACAAGTCAAGTAAATCTATAACAGGTCTAGTTGTGTTCAAGTTGTAACAGATCACACCTTAAAAAGCAAACCTTTGACTTCACAGTGGAAATGTTACATCCTAAAGTATAAAACACAAAAAGAATCTTAAGTAAAGCCTCATCTTACCTCAATATCCACAGTTTGATTGAGAGCAGTGGCAGCAGCAGCAGCCTTTGTTGTAGAAGATGGAGACATTTCATTATTAGATCAAAAAGTAAAAATTACTAAAGCAATGACAGAAGACATTTTTACATGTAAAATGTTCATATATTCTGGTTGTAAATTGATTGACAACTCTTGGGCCCAATCCAAATTCACCCTTTGCTTTAAACATTCCCCTACGAAATGAGACGACCCTCCAAGACCTGTTATGTCATCAGCAGTCATCGATGCTGCTATAAACAGATGCGACAACTTTGTTTCCAAAAGAATTCACCATGTCAACAACAGCTGTAACCGTCTCTTTTGCATGGGCTTTGGGCATCTTTTTGCAGCTATCAACTGCAAACCGCAGAAATACGGTGTTTAACACATTGAAACGGCATTAAACGGTCGATTAAATGATTAAGTTCTTTCAAACAAAATACGCATATTGTGTGTTTCTTTCATCACACTGCTGCACTTTTTTGCTGTGATGATTCAAACAGAATTATGGGAGATTTCTCATACCCCTCCGTTTGTAGTGTGGTCCTGAAAAATCTCAGTTTCGAGGGGCAAACAGCCCTCCCCCTCCGACTCATCAAGATTCGGGACACCCCTACCCCTTCACATGAATGCGCAAAAATGCAGGGGTAGGGGTGAGGGGTCGGGCTAAGGGGTGAATTGGGCCTTGACATTTCAAATGTTTACTCAGTTCTATTTTTCCCTGCCATGTTACCTGTTTTGCAGCAGCTTCTCTCTCTTTGGCAGCTTTCTCCGCAGCTAACCTCTGCTGCTCTTCCTAACAGGACAAAAAGCCCATTAAAGTCATACAGCTGATACAGTAATGTTAAAATACTACTATTTTGACCTGTATATCTTCTGGACAGTGTTGTTTTTAAAAGTCATTTTACCTGTTTTCGTTTTTCTTCAAGTGCCTTCCTCTTCTCCTCCAGTTCCCTCCTCTCCTTCTCTCTTGCTGCTTTCTCCAGTTCACGTTGCAGCACGAGAGCCTTTTCTCTTTCAACCCGCTCCCTGAAACACAAACAGCAAGTTAATAAACTATATTTCACAAATCTTAGTTGTCTCCAGAGTTATTCTGTTAATATGGGTGTACATAATAAAGGTAATAAACCTTTCAGCAGCAGCTTGTCTTTCTCTCTCCAGCTCTTTCTCCCTCTCCTGCTCTCTCTTCAGTTCCAGAGCTCTGCGGGCTTCAGCCAGTTTCCGAGCTCGTTCTTCCTCCTCTGCCTTCTTCTTGGCCAGTAACTCCTGCTGCCGCTTCTCTTCCTCCTTAAAGACAAAAGTAGACGGCCACATACATGTAAGCATCTCACTGTGTAATACTAAATATAGGAATATAACCATAGAGCAGTATGTAGAAGTTCATTTTCACGACTGGCTTTACAAAGGCCACTTTCACACCTCGGTCATTTGGTCCAGCCTTTGAGCTGAACCAAAATGCCAGGTATGAAATCTCCCATGAATCACAGCATGAACTAAACAGGCAACCTTGGTCTGTGAAAAAGATGTGGTGTCAGTCCAAATGAAACTGAACAATCGTGTGGTTTATTTACAGCATTTATGTCCTTTGCTTTTGGAAGTTACATGAGGCTACCATCACCAATACACAAAAAGAATAAAACCCAGTGGAAGAAGTTAAAAATAAGCGGTGGTATAGCATCCAGGGAGAGACTGAGGGAAGGTATGAATAGTGATAAGATCCAATTAAGGTATCAAAAGGCCATTGGAAAAATATTATAAATGATAACACAGAATAGGAATGTGTCCGTCCATGGTTGTCCTTTTGTCACATGGCAACATCAGGTGCAGATCTGTCTACAAATCAATATTAATGGTGCAGTGGGTTTTTAAGCATCCCTGGACAAAAGATGATCTTAATTACTTTTCAGCAGAATTCAATCCAAATGGTGTGAGAGGGCATGAGCATTCTCCATCTATTCTGCCACCGATTACAAGCTGTAGGAAATCACTGACACAGGTTTTTGGTTGATTTGGACATTTAACAGCTGCACCAATCACCAGATTAAACCACATGCAACCTGAAAGCGATACTTCTGCTTTTCTGTCTCAGTACAAAATCTAAAAAAAGTTGCATCACTTTTTCATCACAGTATAAAACATCAGGTAATGTCAGATCATCTATCTTTGTATTTAGTCTTTTCATTTGGGCTCAGAGGAGAGAGCTGCAGAGGAAAAACAAGCATATTCCAATTCTGGCTTTTTTGTAACCTCTGATATCAGCTTATGCAGCTTTAATGTATTAATATAAAGTACACAGATACAAAGCATGCAGACTTGATGGTGGTAGAAGTGGGTAAATGTGCAAGCTCAGCAAAACAAACCTGAATCTAAAGCATACAAACTAATAAAAACATCATTGCAAATGTGATCGTAAGAATAAGAGCATTGTCTCACTGCTTGCTGAAGCCTCTTCCTTCTGGCGTCTTCCTCCTGCTTGCGTTTAAGATCCAACTCCTCTTGACGCTTCACGGCCACCTTCTTCTTGGCCTTTTCCTCTGCCTGTCGCTGCTCACCAAAAGATCATTCAATATGTGAGTGGAATAAGCTTTGGAATGAATCTCTGTTTTAATGTACTTTTGTTATTCCACAGTTAATTAACTACTGTACCTTATCATTTTTCTCATCAATCTGAGCCATTTTCTGCTCAATCTTCTTTTTCTTTTCCTCTTCCTTCTGCTCTTCTTTTACTTTGGCTTCAAACACTCGTTTCAGCCTTTCATCCCTCTTCCTAAAAGACAAATTTTAAAATTCAATCTAAAATTAAACACAACAAAATATATCAAATAGCTCTTGCCTGGTCAGTATATAATAATCACTTCCAACCTTTTCAGTTCCTCCTGTTTCTTTCTCCTATCCTCCTCCATCTTCTTCAATCGTTCATCCTCCTGCTCCTGCTTCTTTTTAAGTGCTTCCAGTTTGTAACGTTCTTTTGTCTGAAAAAGATCAAACATAAAAGTTAGAAATAAAACAAAATTCATCTGACGGCTATAAAACATATCCCTTCACAAAAGTATTTGGTGTGAAGTGACAGAGGCTGAGTGCACTACTTTAGAAAAGATCTCTTCCCAAAATAGCACACCTTACACCTTGGAGCTGGTAGATGAAGCAAAAATCCATCCTACCAGACAGCGTTACATTAAAGCAAATGCCCCTTCAAAGATAATCAGCTTTCAAGGCACAGCCAAAAGTGTAAAAATACAAAGAGCTTCTCAGTGCCTTCTGATTCCAACAACATCATTAAACACACAGGGCAACTTCAAAGAAAAACCCACAGCGCTCCATGGAGTTGTGACAGTTTACATTAAACCTTCCTAAATCCCAGTAACATCCCCCTGATTTAGATGGATTTTCACTTCAATTCCTTCTCCGGACCAGGGTTAAAATGAACAGTGAAGTTTTTCAGCTATGGGACATGATTAATGCACAACAGAACATGCGCATTAGTGACTCAGAAAAATCAGTGATGCCAACTAAGGGTGTAACGGTACACTTGTACTACAATACGGAGGTGTACCGAACAAATACATGTAGCCTATGCAAAGAACGCAAACATTCGGGAAGCAGTGTGACCACAAGCAGAACCCACGTGCAGGGTGTCCTCTATATACATTCAGCAGCAGCAAATTCTCAGCGCAGCTGCAAAAAAACCCAAAACATGAAAACATAACAGAGGCACAAAAGCTGGGTTGGATGTTCAAAACATGTTAAGTTTCACTTTCAGTTTTCAATATGTTGCAGCTTTGTGGCACAAAAGAATCCATGGGTTCCTTTATAGAAAAAAGGTTTTTATTTTTTAAGTATTTGGCAAAATCAAGTGAACCTGCTCCTCTTCTCCTTCACCATGCCTCTGTTGTGGTGTTACTGTGAGGTCACATTCACTGCACCTCGGAATACTGTGAGGCGTTCAAAAACTTAGTAGATTACAGTGTTTGCCACATTGAACTTTCAAAAATACATAACGTGGGGTGCCTGTTGATGCACAAATGAGTGAACAATATTTTGTAGAAATGTCCTGTGTCCCACAGGTAGTTACAGACTGTACCCCCCACCCCTTCACTGGTCTCCTTCACCGTATCAAAAATTTATCGAACTGAAGACCCTTGTACTGAACTGAAATTTTTCTGTACCGTTACACCCCTAATGTCAACCACTAATACTGCTGTTATGAGTGGTGGTGAAATGTACCAAGTCCCTTTCCAAACAGAGATGAGACATTTGTGCAACAAAATCATTTTACAGCCTTGTTAGTACAACTACTTAGCCATTACTACAGTGGGTCCTTTCAAGAAAAAAAAAAAAAACAAATTTTTTTCTTCATAACAGAAGCTTTGACAGTCCAACTCAACAGGTGAGCAACATGTCAAGCACACCTGTCAATCTATTTTTTTAGAGGCTAATAGGAGGCCCTATTAGCCCTAAAATCTAATTTAAAAGAAAAATAATTAAACACCCACTTATTCGAGGTTATAAATAAAATAAATATGACCTTAATGACCCCTGAAAAAAATATTTAAGTAATTCTACATGGAGGTTCAATGGAAGTCTTTTGAGGGCAGCAATAATGGCTGTCAGTGGTATTTTTAAAATACAGTAGCTTTATTTTAAGATGTGGTTGTTGTTCCTTTACACATATTGTAAATCTGTATTCAGTACTCTACTGTTTCAGAAGGACAAAATTAGTTTGACAAGTCTGTGGGAAAGGGAGTCATCTAAGATATGCAATTAATTTATCATGCTACCCACCAAACACCCATAAAAAGTGTTTTGTTACACTTACCACTATACCACTGCTTAACTAAGAGATAAGGAAAAAAAAAACAAAAAACATTAAAATAAGATGACCACTTGGTGCGACATCTTAACAAATATATGAATGCTCACATAAAATGAGTGCAATGTATATTAAATTTACCAAACTAACTGCACTTGTCAGCTCTCAGTGTAATGACCAGCATATGGCATCTAGATTCATTGTCCCTGAAGCTACCTTTGGTTTAATATTTTCAGTTTAAATTTTTCTGCATGTACAGTAAATAATTCACCTTAGGATCGATCCTCAGAGGAGTAGTGTTTTTAATGAAGGACTTGATTACAGAACTCCGGCCAATGGTATTTGGAGTCATCATTAGCATCTGATTCTTCTGCACAGTGAGAAGGAAAGACTTCATGTGTGGTTTCATTGCCTGTTTATGAAAAAAGAAAAGTTTCCAATAGAGGAGAGAATTTGATTACCAAATTAATTCAGTATTTTCATTTATTTCTGAGATGACATTTATTTCTCAAACTCAGAAAGCTCTTATCTTACACTTTGACTCTTCTTGGGAGGAGACAGCCTCTTTGTTGGACTTTCTTCTACAGTATCAGGTGCTTTACGTTTAGTACTGAAACGTGACCTAGAAACAAAGTGGAATACTTTAACAAACAAGCTGATGCATCATCAAAATAATATTTTACATTTCTCAAACACTGAAGTGAACAGCAATTTTCCATCTGTCATTTAGGACGACAGCTGAGACAAATCTGGGGTTATATGATTAGACTGTCAGCCACACATAATTCAAATAAACACACACTCACCGTTGACTTGACTGGGTGCTCAGCTGCTTGTCAGCAACTAAAACACAAATGCAAATGTATTTAGCACACAAAAGTATTTTCTACAAGACTATGGAGTTTTATAAGATTAATACTGGTTCACATTTACATCCATAAATTACTGTAAACTGTAAGCTCCTAGTGAATAGCATCAAACGTCTTCATACCTGCTCTTTTGTCTGGAGTGCTGATTTTTGGGCTGAACAATGACTGTGGTGCCAGTTTGGGTGAATTTGCAGCTACAGAGCGAGTAATGCGTCCCAGAGATGGCTGGACAGCCTGAGTTACCTGAACCTATATAGTGAAAACCCATCACTAAACAAATGCTAAAAATACAATTACGAAGTTATACACTTTTTTGGATCAGACATACTCATACCTCTGATGTTTTCTGAGATTCTTCACTTGCAGCATCAACTTCTGTGGCAGTTTCAGTTGTTACCATACTATATGCAGTGAATGAGAGCATGAATAAATAAAGACTGAACCATACAAAAATATTTGAGTCTGCATCCTATCAACTGTGGATATTGATAATTACACAAATACTGAATATTGTATCCAGGAATCAATGAACTTCTGATGCTACATAGACAAACTTAACAGCCAATGCTAAATGATCATCTTGGCCTGTTCATTTTGTTAATACCTCATCAACTACACTATGACCTTCAGAACAAGATTAGAGGTGGTTTATCCAACATTCCCCCATTTAGTCATATTCCAGCTGGCAAAAAAAAAATTCTGTACTCATTACTCACTCATCACTGTCCACCTCTTCAACCGAGTCCATGCAAGAATCCTCTGTAAATCAGAACCAATAACACCTCCATCAACATGAGTCAAAATGAGAATATATTAAAGTTAAAAGTTGTTTGAATAACAATTTAATATCTCATCTCTCACCATTGACATTGCTACCACATGTGGAGTTGCCCATACGAGCCATGTTTCTCTTAAGCATGGACCTTCGTGAAGCACGACGAACAGACTCCTGTGTCATACTGTGTCTCAGACCAGCCCGTGAGTGGCGTACTTTAAGGGAGCATCGTACAGAGCTCCGCCGTGACTTTTGAGTTGGGTCGGCTACAGTAATTTTACTGGCTGTATGTCCAGGAGACAGCTCTTGCTTTACAGCAAGCTCAGCAGACAAGCGGTCTGTTGGAGAGATGCTGACAATAACCTCAGGGGACGGTATCTTAGCTGGAGATTCTGCTTTGCTACCTTTATTATCCAGCTTAATTTCTTCATTGTGGCGCCCGCTACTTGTGTCCACTTTATCTTCCTCTACTATTTCTGGCTTCTTGTTTTGCACCTCTTCAGTTTCACTGCTGTCATGAGAGGCCTGGCTCACTTCCTGTTTGACCTCAGCCTTTGTTTGTTTGTTTTTACGGGTGGTCCGTTTAGGGCGTGTGTTTTCAGCTTTAGAGGTAGAGGCCTCAGGAACAGTTTCCTCCTCAGCAATTAAGTTTAGTGATGAACTTCCCGAGGACCCACGAAGGTTGCTGCGCCGTCCCTTCGAAAATCTGATAGTGAGAATTTACAGTTATGAGTGTTAAATATTTAAAGTTGTTTAGCAGAAATCTGAAAGTTGATTCTTTATATGTAAGCAAAAAAGAAAGTAACAACCTTCGCCTAACTTGGCTTTCATCCTGGCGGCCCAAAGATACACGTTTCCTGCGAGTATTCTTCTTCTGTGATGGTGTTTTTGGCATCAGTTCTGGCTCAGCATTGAAATCTCTGAAATTAAGAAAAGATACAAAATCTTTGCATGTTACATTTTAACAAAGGATTGAAATATTAACACATTTATTTAAGAACATAAAAACATGTAGAAAGAATAGAACATTTCTGATATTTTAATCAAGCCTACCTTGTGAACATGCGGTTTGCCTCTTGCTGGATCTCCTCAAGCCAAACCATGTGGACATTATCAATTTCACTGATGAATGCTTGGGCTTTGCCATCAAACATCTGCATGAGGGATTGTACCGATGACAGTACAGAGTTCATGGTGCCTGTCTGAAGAAAAGACTGCACTGTTAAAAAGGCAGAACATAACAGATCTCAAGTAGCAAGTACAGTTCACAGTTTCATTGGTAAAATGTGGATTTCCACAGTTTAAATGCAGGACTTTTTAAAGACCATTATGAATGCAATTTAAGCCCTATGTCACATTATGTAATACTGGTGCTGAACTTAGTTGCTACTCTTGATGTAAATAGAGGACAATATTGTTTAATGGAAAGCATTTGCTAGACGCTATACAACAGCTTTATGGTAACTGAAGTGCTTCCTTGCACAATGTGCAGCAGATTTCAGATTCAGTATTGTACCAGTTTCAGCCATCACTAAATCCATCAAAAGTTTAAGAAGCTATCAAAGCCACAATCAAGATATTTTAAAGCCTGAAATTCAGATTATGGTATTTTAGGCTTGAAGACATTTTAAGGCCTAAGGAAATTCTGATTTAATGTGAATTACATCATACATTTAGTTTTAGAATCGCCAAAACACACCTCTGTGATACACCAGTGAAAAGTCATGGCCACTTTTTAATAACGATCTAACCCCAGGGCTGCATTGCACGCCATGAAAAATATTTCCATTTGTATATTTAACCATTTCTCCATGTGCCGTAATTTAATACTGGGAAGACGTGTTAAATGATAAAGTCCTACCGCTTTAAATTTACTGAGAAATAATGGTAATATTTGAACAATGGTAAATAATTACAAAAGGAAAAAGTCACTAAAAATTTCATCTTTCGCATTTATGACAGCAATCAGCACGAGCACGCAGAATAAAACCTATTACGGACGAAATACTTTTCTTAGATCCATAAAAACATAAAGGAAAACCAAAAATGGCAAGTAATGACAGCTGTTACATTTGATCCAATAAATGTAAAACTCTGGGATCCTGTTCGTCCTGTGCAAGCTGCACATGCGCAATGCTTTGTATTTTAGCGGACAGACTCAAGAACTCCAGCTATTTAAAAACAATGTTAGTCAGTCAGTCATTTTCTGAACCACTTTATCCTGCTCTAAAGTCATAACATTATTCGTGATGTATAATAAACAAAATAAACAACATTTAGCTTTACACACGTTAGAGCTTTTATAACTGAACTGTTAGCTAACTAGCGCACCCCATGTAATAAATTAGCTTAACACCACTAACATTAATATAACATTAAAGAATTACTTTATGTATGAGTATCTGAGTAGTATCTGCCGACAGTAGTGTTGGGACTTGTGGAATGATTTAGTTACTTGTGCTGACGATATGTTTAATGTTTTGAAAATGCTAGTCAAACCCATAAAGGCTAACGAGTTTAGATACAGCTAATATTGTCTTTGACGTGGATTATTACCTTTGTTAGCCGAGTTTCCGCAGAGAAAATCCGTTGCTCGCTGCACTGGTAATTAAAAATCTTAATCTAGCGCATACTGACATACAAGTAAATGCTAAAAATATCAAGTTCCCTCCGTCCTTTTCAGATCATGTGTTAAGTTCTTCCCAGACGTCCCGAACTACAACAGCAAACCAGCCCACTGACCCGCTGAAACCGTTTAACTTGTTCAAAACCTCTCTGGCCATTCACGAGGCGAGGCTGAGTGACGATGGTTGAGAGCGGTTCGATTTGTTCATAATGACATTCCGAATAGGCGGGTTGTACTTGCCGGTGTTGTAGACTGCAGACACGGGCGGAGTGTGAATCCAAAGCATACAAATCCAACAAACTCTAGGGCGGGGCTAAAATGCTGCTCAGATTTAAATAAACCAATCATTGATGAACAGGATGTACTACTCTACTCAGATCCCCAACGAAGAGACATGAGGCTGAGGCTCAGCTTTTAATGAACTGGTTTCCAACCTATTTTGGCTCATGACCCCATTTTAACATCACAAATTTCTGGCGACCCCAGACATTCAAAACAGAGACTTTTTTTTTTTTTTTGCTAAAATTAATTTGTTTTTGATCATTTAATAGTTTGCTATACTATGTTGCAAATAAACATTAATTTTTTGACAACATATAGGCTAATACTGTATATTATTATGGACCGAGGCAGAAAAGCCAGGTGGAGATTACTGCACAAAGGGTAAATTTTATTTTCCTTAGTCAGGATATCGTCAGTTTCCTGATAAAATCTGCTAAGTGACATTTTTGGTTGGGAATAAAAACCTGCTATCTCCCCTATTGTAGCTTCAAATTTCAGTCTCCTGTGAAAGTTGTTTACATTCCATCATAAGTACCAGCATTAAAGGAACCGATTTTTTTTTTTTGTCATATTTCACAGTTTCCTGTTAAAGTTTTTTGTTTCTCCTGTAAAATTTGCCAAAAGTCACATAGCAGGTTTTATCAGGAAGCCGATGAACACCAGTCCAGTTTGTATTTACAAGGCTGACAATTAATATTGAAAAAACAATAACTCAAACTATGAATTATGAAAGAGCTGCAGCATCTGAAACCGACCACAGTGAACATTTGAAAGATAAACAGTACCACAGTGCTTCAGTTTCAGCTTCAGAGATTGTCATGTCTTTTACATATTGTGATCTTCTCTTTCGACTCACCATATATTTTTATTAGTAAGTTCTGTTTTGTTTTTTATCAATTACTAGAAATTTCAGGCAACCCCATTTGGATTCCAGGCGACCCCATGTGGGGTCCCAATCCCAAGGTTGAAAAACAGTTTTAATGGCTCCCAGTAATAATACCTAAAAATAAAAGTACTGTATACGTCTTGATTCATTTTAATCCATCACTCTTAAGGTGGTAGGGGTCAATGAAGAACATAAGAATCTTTAAGTGTTTTAAAAGTTATTTATTGTTTACAGATGTTATTTGGTTACATAATTTACAATGTAATTAATTCTCGTAGAGCAACACTTCATGTTATAGAACTAAATTGAATTAATCATCCTTCAAGACTATTTCACATTAAAGAAAACTGACTCTACACATACACTTATATGCTTATTTTTTATTATATCAATACAAAATAAATACAAACAGCCCATTTATATTTTGTAAATCATTGTGTTACGAAGGATTTTAAAATAAAATACCTTACTTGTTGTGCCTCTTAGTTCAATCTCCATTTGATTCATGGTTGCTCAAATGAAAGTGAGCATATGATCTGACAGTAGCTTAGATATACAGTACAGTTGAATATATCCTTAATTCTAAGTAAACGGAATAACATGAGGTCTGTTGCTGTTTTAGAAAGGCCAGCAGGAGTACTCTGGAGTCACTTTACAAATACACCCAGCCTCTCGGGAAAAAGTCACTGGCTGCCCTAAAAAAGGAGAGGCATACAAATAATTTAATGTGTTAATACACCATATTTATTAAAAAGCTGTGACACAGTCATTAAAACGCTGCTGCCAATACAAAACAAAATCTAAGGGTGACACAGAAATTCTCAGGAATTCAAAACATGTAAGATTATTGAGTAATTATCTACGAGCAGTTAGCATTTTTCAGTGATTCATGTAAGAGATTATATTGCAATCTCTAATTCTTAAGATTCAAAAATGTTTCTAAAGCAATCGAGACATTTATTAACAAATATGTACGACAATAGACATAATTCACATGGACTTTGTGTTGCTTCTACAGATGCATGCATATGCATATTGTGTGCTCATCTTTTTATGTGCTAAAGGGAGGAACAGTTTTTCAGTTTTGCAAGAAAGTGAATTTGCGGTCACTGCATGTGCTGTATAATAGTAATATTTTCTGAAATTTAAAAATGCAGATCATTGGCTAAACATTTATCAGATAGTTAAAGTAATTTTGTTACTCTTTAAACCTACAGGTATCTTGCTGAAATAAACCTAAAAAAAGACATGTTTTTGCTGAAGTGTTACCTGGTATTAGAGGAATTTTAGTTCCCGATGCCTTCAGGATAACCTGTAGATTATAGCGATTTTTGCTCTCAGTATCTCCCCTCAGAATGATACAAACTTCTTCTTTCCTCAACAGCCAATCCATTTGACTTCCGAGGTAGTTCACGCCACGTATACAAAGCTCAGAGACGTCATCAGGGAGCAGTGGGGAAAAGGCGAGACATTCCTTCTCAACTCTGTAAATAAAGTATTTGAAATTCAATTTTAACACACCGTACCTTTAATGTATCTTCACTGTGCATGGTAAGAGATTGATAACAAACCTGAATCCAGTATAACCAAAAAGCACAGCCTGCATGAATCCACCCATACCGGTGAGAAAGTTCACTGCTCCAGAGCCATCTGATGATTCACTCCACACCTATCAGAATTCATCACAAATACTCTGAATATTCAGTGAGGAGTCATGTGTTAGGACTAAGTTAGTGTGCGGGTAAGAGGTTAACCTGGAAAGGACCCTGGATGTTGCCAAAGCACTTCTCAAGTAAACTTTGAGCTCTCTGAGCCTCCCCCAGCTCCAGCCAGCCGATCGCAAACATACTCTTAAAGCAGAAAATGAAAAAGCTTCAATGAAAACATATACTGGTGCAAAGAGTAACATGCCTTTACATTCAAAGAAGGTATGTTGTCTAAAAAGCAGGTAAAAGCTCTTTATTAGGATAAACAAACCTATTTTTTGGTTGCTACTTATGCCATTTCAGTGAAACAGATTACACACATTTGCTTAAACTTGTGTCGTCCCATATCGTCCCTTACCCAGGTCATGGCTGGACCATGAGGGTCTGTTACCGGCTCGTATGTCTCAAGATCATTTCTTCTTATTTCAGGAGACATTGGCAGTCCAAGAGGATAACCTAGCATCACTATGTCTGCCTGCTTCACTGGATGACCTGTAATAACAGCACAAAACACAGTGACATCCTGTGATGGACATTTGGTTTTCTTTGTTTCTTTGATTTTTGTTAGAAATGTGAAAAAACAACCTTTCACGTAGCCGTCATATTCAGGATGGTACTTGGATTCTTCATCAAAAAGTATTTTGATGTGTTCGGCCACTTGTTGCCATTCTGGTGGTGCAGGATGTTGCATAAGATCTGCCAATTCCACAGCAAATTGAAGACTGACAAATGACAAATTAGTTTATCATTACTGGTATCCATACGTTAAATAATCTGTAGCAAAGTTTTATATCTTTGTACCTGAATTTGGCCACTGTGTTTGTGTACACTGAGTCATTGACATTGTAGTAGTACTCATCGGGTGGCATTACTCCTAAATTACAAGAAAACAACATGAATAGAATTATTGAGTTCACTTTAGACATTGAAATATTAGATAGCAAACATTTTAAGATCATAAAGATAAAGTATCATAAGAAAAATTAAATAAAACAACTAAACATTTTAGAATATTTAATTCCTTTAAGGGAAGTTAAAATGTATACTTATGCAGACAGTTTTGTGAGATAATCCGTTCTTGAAGCGATAGAGAAGTGATCATCCATTTATTTAATATCTAATATTCACATTCAGAATACTTTATTAATCCCAGGGGGAAATTATAAGATGTTAGTCATTTCATTCAAGTAAAATAAAAAGGAAAGAAATTATCAATACAACAAAAAAAGAAAAAAAAAATCTAATATCTGTGTAATGTTACATACACCTCTGTTAAATATGTGTCTTTACCTAAGAGGTGATACTTTTGGTCCTCGGGGCTCCAGGTCACTCTGGAGACCCAGTAATCGGCCACACCCCATATGACCTGGCTGCCCTGTCCCTCTCTGAACATGGACAGATCCTGCAACAAAGAGCTCAGTTACCAACATCAAACGGTGAAAAATCTGATCCTCCTGAGTGTGAATAAAAGCATATACCTCAGTGAGGTAGAGATAGTGTTTGAAGGCATGGATGACGTCTCCATTGATGTGAATCTCTTGTTGTCCATAAATATCCCCTGGACACACCTCCCTGCCCGATACAGCACTCTCCCATGGAAACTTTAGTCCCTGAATGAATATGATACAGTTACTGAAGTAAAGAACCAGCACATGCCACTTTTAAAGGCATCAGTCCAAAAATGTAGAGATGTCCTACACTGACGCTGATCTGTCACCTGCAGTTAGTTTTAGATAAATGTTCAGTTACTATTAACAACCAAACACAGTTCCATATTTAATCAACCACACACAGAAATGTAATATCGGACATTACATTACAGTATATATTTCATATCTGAAAATACACTCTATGTATTTGCATATCTATAACTAAGAAAATTGTCTTTTTTTACATCATGATTTTAACATTCTTGCCGGGCTGTTTTTACAATAAAGTGCTGATTTGCAGTTGATGCATGCACCACATCAGGCTGCGTCTTCTTTTGTGTCTACTTATGTTATACTTAATGTATTTTTAGCACATATATATATATATATATATATATATATATATGTATGTATATATATATATATATATATATATATATATATATATATATATATATATATATATATATATATATACTTAAGATTTTAATGTGATACATTTTTTCCTTCTCACCCCCTTACAACTGAATAAATGAGACAGTTTTGTAAATTCTGCCTTCTTTTAACTGGAGCGAGTGCTTTGATTTGAAACTTGTTTGGAACTTCCAGCTTTTTCCTGTTTTCACTGTGGTGGAAGATGTGTTTAAAACCTTTATATAAGACAAAGTAATAATGATACATTGTCAACAGGTACCAGTCTGGCATTTAAATTCTTACGTAAGTAAATGTATGTAAAAGTCAAAAATAAAGAAACCTATATTAAGATGTGAAGTCAAACTATTCATTGCTTTATTATTATGGAAGGAAAGAGGAAAGTATACTCTCAGTGGTCACACACAGTCTTCAGCGTTTACTGGGAGTCTGTCCAATCGGTACATACCCGAACACATAACACAGTGAGGGCCATAAAGTGGGTGAACTGATCATACCTTGTATCCTTGCCTTTGAGCGTTGTCTTTTGCACCATCTACAGTCCTCACTCTGTACTCAAGCACAGCTCGAGCCAGTTTAGGGTAGAACAGAGCTATACTTGGAAATATCCATGTGTCCTGTCCCAAAAACAGAGTCAGTGACTGACACATTATTCATACCATAAATACTGCAAAATAATGCAGCCACCTGCCTCACCTGATCCCAGAAAACATGGCCCCAATAGTCCTGACCATCCCCTCCGTTGGACAGCCCACCTGGACTGACTCCACCAAAACAGCTGGTGGTGTCATGCATGGACAGGAAGGCACTGAGCAGGTAGAACATGCAGCCAATCACAGCCCTGCAGAGGGTCTCTGACCCTTTGACCTCTACCTTGCTCAGCAGCCACAGTTCTTTCCAGGCCTGTTCATGAGAGGGACGCAGGTTTCCAGACGCCATTAGACTTAGACCCTTATCAAAACTGGACTCAGCACTCTCTAAACTGTTGGCCACAACCAGGATGAAGCCCCAGCGAGCCTGGCTCTGTTCTGGGAGCAGCGTGAGAGTGGGGGGCATGGTGGTCCAGATCAGATGAACTGTAGCACAAGAGACCCCCGGGAACTCAGGGGTGGCCGTCTGTCCATAGATGTGCCTGATGGGAAGAAGAAATCAAACTTAGCCATCATCTACACTGCATGTTATATACACCAGTGGTTCTCAAATATAAAGTCCAGGGAACACTCATAATTTCAGTAAATTATACACTTCTGTGTTTTTAGAAAGTGAATGACAAACATCTGCACCAATAAATCAAGCATACTGTGTTTATTCCTCCCACCCATATTAAATTTGGGCCAACAGAGACTGACTAATACTTGACATCAGTCTGACACAACCACAATAAACTATTTCTGATAGTTATAATCATTTACTTGAGAATCCTTGGAAAATTTTTTTATCTATAAAGAATGTCTGCCCCCCAAAACTTTGAGAACCACAAAACTACAGGATCAAATATGCACGTATTAAACTCACCTCCCTCCTTTGTAATCAGGACCAGACTCAAAAGCGATGTCTTTGCTCTGAGGTGTGAATGAACTGACCAGCTCAACTGTGACTGGCTCCTGTGATGTTCCCTGACGTACCAACAGAATCTCCATCACCATCAGATTTGAGTAGTATCGGTGTGAGTATAAAGCCTGTGAGGCAGTTACAGTGGCTGTGCTCAGAGTGTGGGTAAAAATGCCTGGATGACAAGATGAGGCAAATCCCAAATAAATCACAAGATTAAATGAGACAAACAAATGCCAACGACAAACACTGCAGAGTCTACTACCTGTGTGTGTGTCCAAACAGTAGGCGTGTTTGGCAAGTTCCTCTGTCTCCATCTTCACAGCTAGAGGACAGGGAACATCTGCCCGATGAGTCCGTCCATCATCTCCATTGTAAACACCCCCCATATGCATGATGTTATCATACACCCTCCACCCCAGGAGCCCATTGGCCAGTGGAGGGAGGAAGCGGAGGTCGGTGGGTAAAGTGTCGGTAGAGAAGATGTAGGGGTCGGACTCACAGGCCATGATGACGAGGTGATCTTCATGAAAAGGTCCGATCAAACCAAGAGGCTTATCCTCTCAGGACCAGTCCCAGGAACTCAAGAGCTAAAAAGACAAATATTTTACTCAACAATCAGAAAACATATTTGCATGTTTGTCCTCCCTTGTCATGCACAGTTGTGTTTAGTCCTGATACTTAAGGTGGAAACAGTGACTCTTTTAACAAGTTCCTGGTAAAGTCTATTTGTGGATCATGTACTTTGACACCTAAGCGTCACAAGACAGATGTAATCATCAACATGTATAAACATGAACTGAAAATGTAAAAACACCACATACATTATCCACTTCTCAAAACTTCAAATTATTTCTCATAATTAACACAGCATTTTGAAATGTGCCATTATCAGCCAAAGAAAGCAGGAGAAAAAAACTCACTGGAACCAAGTTGATGAAAATATCAGTGAATATCTACCAGTGTCAGTGGTCTGCACAGACACTTTTTCCTACTGTTATGAATGCTTCAATCTCACGTTAGGAGGAAACATCTGCAACAAAGAGCTGGGGAAAAAGTGAAAGAAAAACCTCCAAAAGTTTCCAAACAGCTTACTCTTTATGGTTTTGCTACCAAAACATCTTATATGTTCTGGAGTCTTAAAATATTTTTTAATTCTCATCAAGTGGACGTAAATAAGCCTGAAGTTGTTGATGAAGTGGGTCCCAGTTGGTAATGTCCACTAGTGTTACAGTAGGAGGAGGGGCTGGTCATGGGGCCCCGTTTGTGGTCTGCGTGAAAACATGGGGTGGATTTACACGAGTCACGAGGTGGTTCAAAGAGTTTTTAAAGGTGTATTTACATGAAGGTGGGCCATCAGACCGCTCCGAAGTCCACAATCCTGGTCCTACCAGATCTGGGTCCTTCTTTTGGAGAGCTTTCTGTGTGGATCCCCGGCCGGCGCTGTTTGACTTCCCATAATCCTTAGCGCGAGTCTATTAAAATGTACCGCTAAACGGAACTGCAACCATCAATAAAACCATAAAAGAAGAATGAATGAGTAATAAGTATTTAATAAAGGTGTTACGTCATCCTAAACACTTTTCTTTACCGTATTTAACGCGTTTTATACACTTTAGCAAATTTTACGTATTTTGAAAAAAAGTGTTTTAGCGTTTTTAGGAGATACATTTCCTTCATTTATGTGCAACAAATTTAGAAAAAAAAGAAATGAAAACAAAAGTAAAAATGCACAGATAAGCGATATCCATGTTTGTGTCTCATGTTTGTGTTTTAACTTGTGCTATTTGACTGTTTTCAGATCTGTGTCAATGTGAATGTGTTTTGATAAATATTTAGTCTTTGTTGATTTTAACCCTTTCATGCATGAATTATGAGAACCTTAGTTGAGTTTTTTTCCTGAGTGTTTTTATTCCTCTTGAGGCATGAAAAAAAACAATGCGATTGAAATTTTTATGAACCTATTTTTCATGGAGTTACAAATATGTCCACTCAGCTGGACACCATGCATTTGATTTTTGAAACAAAAAAATATGTATTTAAAACCCATCATCAGAAAGTGATATACTGTGTGAAAACTGAAATAAAAACATTTTTCATGCAGCTAATCTGATGTTTTCTCACATTTTAACATGCTCTAATACTAGTTATTACTAACTTCATGCAAATAATATGCAAAAAAAAAAACCTTTTTGATAAAGAAAACTGTTAATTACAGTCTAATAACACTTAGCAATTGATTTAACACATTACTGCAGATCAGGTTGATCAAGAACAGCAAAGTTACAGTAATGGTATGAATTACAGTGTATAGGATGATGCATAAGCACCCACTGTGTTGGCTGATTTGGAACTAAAACAACAAAACCCATGAATATACAAGAGAATAGCTGTATAATAACTATCCACTGTAGTGACCAGAATGCATGAAAAGGTTAATGTTGACAGAGAAATGTAATATAGGACATTCTGTTACAGTATTTCATATCTAAAAATACAGCCTATGTATTTGCATATCTATAACCAAGCAAACTGTCTTTTTTTTTTTTTTTTGTACGTCATGATTTTAATATTCTTGCAATATTAATATTAATATTCTTGATTTTAATATTTAATATTCCTCTTGTTTTTACAATGAAGTGCTGATTTACTGTTGATCCATGCACCACATCAGTCCATGTCTTCTTTTATGTGTACTTATGTTGTACTTCATGTATTTGTAGTTGATATATGACTTGAGATTTCAATGTGATACATTTTTTTCCTTCTCAGTAATTTGTAAATCCTGTTTTCTTTTTACTGTAATGAGTCCTTTGATTTAAAACTTGTTTGCAGCTCCCATCTTTTTCCTTTTTTCACTGGTGGAAGATGTGTTTAGATCCTTTATTTAAGACAAATAATTAATGACACATTGTCAACAGGTACCAGTTTGGCATTTAAAGCCTTACATAAATAAAAATATGCTAAAGTCAGAAGTAAAGACACTTATATTAAGATGTGAATGTCAAACTAGTCATTGACTTTATTATTAATTAGTTCTGTCATAATATTTTTTTTTTGTTTGTTTGTTTGGTTACGTATGCAGACTAATTGTAAATCAGGTAAATCAAACACCCAGAGGAAAATAAAATCATAAAAAAAACAGAAATTTTAAGAAAAGATATTGCAGCATAGATAAAACACAAGAATAAATGTAATATAGTATGAGAGCATATAGTAAATGAAATGATTATTAAATATGCAACAACAAGCACCAATACCATTGTCCAGCAGAATGGATAACCATTAGCTCACCTTTTTTTTTTTTACCCTTGTAAATACATGCTTCCTACTGAATTGTACATAAATGGATTCTTTGCTTAAATGTGATTTATTTGTCATTGTATTTTTTGAAACCTATAAAGCTTCTAAATGTTCTTCAGTGTACCTCAGAAATACATGGAAATTAAGACGCACACACAAAAAGAACTGACCTGGAGGACAGCCCTTTTCAAGGTTCATTTATGGATGTATTGATCAGTAGAAAGGACTCATTTCTGGACTATGAAGGAACAGAGTATGAAGGAAGGATGCTTTACTTTGAGACAATCTAAAGTACACACACAGACCTAGTTTGCTGTAGATACATGTATATGAGAGCAGCACATTTTACAGAAACTCACCTATGATCCTGTGTATGACTTCGACTTCCAGCTTTAACCCACAAAGACCCAAACATCAGTTACTGACCAAAATCATCTACTGATATAAACTGATGAATACCTGTTGATCCACTAATCCCATCAATACATGTAAATAATTGGTGTAAAATACAGTTTGCCATCTTGTCATGGTCATGAGATATGACCCATTTGGACGATCAGAGGCTACGTAGTGAACGTGGAACCACAAGATTGACAATGACAGTGGATGGAGAGACTGGTTTTTATGTACAGTTAATGATATATTTTACCGTAAAAGGCACTTTTTCTGCAGTTTTCTCTGTTTTTGATATAATAACCTTCAACTTTAATCTTAGTTTTTATGAACATCCACAAAATCAATAAATAAAATATAAAAAAAAATATATGACTTTCTTTAAAAAAAAAAAAAAAAAAAAGACAGAAAGAAAAAGAAAAATACTGACAATAATATTATTTTTTAAAAAATAGTGATAAATCAGTTAAGAAAAATTAACCAGAGAAAATTTTACTTGAGAACTGACACAAAAGTAGCACTGGGTCTTTATGGGTTAACAAATATTTCTTCCTATTATAGACTGTTGATGTTTTGTTATATAAGACTTAAAACAGATTGAACTGGTACCACCTGATGCATACATACAGTAAGTCCAATAAAAACACAAGAACCATTTGGCTGAGATAGTTAAATGCTCTTCAGGTCACAGGAGGAGTGTTTATATTTTCAATTTTCTTTTCCAAGAAGTAACGCGTCACTCTCTCCAAACTAAATCATGCCATCTCTCCTCTCTGTATAAGCTGCTCTAAAAATATCCTTTCACCTTTATTCTTTCCTCTTTGATTTGACGTCGTTTATCTCTCCTGCTTTATTTCTTTCCGAATAAATCTGCAAAATATTTGGACTGTGAACCTGTGGAATCACCCTTCAAAACCAGCCTGAAAAAATAATCTGTCTCAAAGCAGGCTTCATTCGTTTTATTTAACCTCTTAATTTACCCTAAATGTTTTTTTGTCTTTTAGTTTTGTTCACATTTTGTCAAATGTTTAATGATCATTTTATTATTTAATTACATTTTCTTTTAATGTTTTTTTTTCTCATGTTAAGCATTTCACCACCTTTGGAAAGTGAATGATCTTACATTGTTGGATATTTCCATGAAGGCAAGACCAATCCTATTCATATGAAGTTCATAAAAATTTTTTGTATTTATATTTTTGTATTTTATTTTGATATAACCTTTAGATGTGGCCAAGGTAGGGAGCCACTAAAGACTTTTGGGTACCGGTCACAAGACATTTATTTGGGAAGTTGGCAACATTTTATATTAAGGTATGCATAATCATCAATAACTACTTGCTTTTTATTGGTATACTTTTGTATTTATCAATGCTTTATTCTGCTTGACCATGTACTGCAACCACTGGATCAACAACAGTGTCCGTGGTTCTGTAAAACTTATATATCGGGGGATTAATGACAATTCCATTTTATAAAACAATAGTAGACAACTATAAAGTGTGAATAAGTGTGGTCAACACAGGCTGCTAAAACTCTGGACATTCAGTGCATTAATGTCATTTAATAATCTCTTCTTTTTTAATGAAAGTTTTTCTTTTGGTTTCAAGTTCTCTGTAGGATTTAGAAATAGCTGCTACTGAAGCTGTATTATTCTGTTGTCATTTTCCATGTTGATTCATCATCCAATATGGTGAATTTTTGGGATGAGATGTGTTTGTACTTATAAATAAAATCCAAATTATGATAAAAATAAAAGCTTAGCCTCAATAAACTCCTCAATCCTGCTTATTTTGGTAAATAATTAAGTCATTGTACATGATCTGAATAAACTTTGCTCACTATGGGTACTGCACAAGTAATGACATAAGAATATTCACAAGGCATTAATAAGGACTTCATAGTGACAACTAATAAGGAAAGAATGTGCTACTAATAGGCATTCTTATTCATTCTTTAAACCTTTAATTAATCTTTTAACAAAAGCTCCATTTGCAGTAAAGCAAAGAAAACAACAAGAAACTGTGGTGATAAAAACAAAACATTCAGTTAATACTTAATTTTAAGTTTGATTAAATGAATAAAATAATATGCCATAAAGAATTCACACTTATTTATGTCAGCACCATTCATTTATAAAAGCAAGACTTTTTTTTTTTTATGTGCTGGAAGTTGGTCAGGAGATGTAACTGTCAGAAATGTAAAAACTTCCTCCATCAGCTGCTCAGCTGTAGTGTATGACACCAGCTGTACCTCATGGTGGCGCCGAGGAGCTGTTTGTGTTGCATCTGGCATCATGCCGGGGGTCAGAGCCACAAACCCTGGGAAAAGCAGAGCTTTGTCCATATAAGGTTGCAATCCATCCGCTTCCCTCTTCCTCCCCAGCTCCCTTCCTCTGTCTTTCTCAGACCTGAGGGATATTTACAGAGAGAGCGCCTCGGCCAGCCTGCCCTTCCTTATTAGGAGCTCAGCTTGTTGTCAGTACTTCTTCTTCTTCTACCCTACAGGACAGTGGTCCATCTCTTTGCACTCAGATGAGACAAACAGATGGATGTCTCATCTTAAATACACTCAAGTGAAAATAGATGGAAGCTCAAAAGACACCAATGATTCTCAGACTTCACTCACACATCTACAAGGCACTTGTTAATCAAATGTAATGAAACTAACTCCAATCACGTCAGTCAAGCTTCTCATGATGCATCGTCCATTAGGGAACAGCAGTGGATTAAGTTAACAGTCCAAACAAATGGTAAATACATCTGTGCAGTCCTGTTTCCTCAGCTTGTAAGCGTTGTAGTGTTGCAGCTGTTTAGTCTCTCTGCAATGATATGGGACATCTGGCTCTCACAAAACAGAAAAACTGCATGACGACCATACTAGTTAAGGTGGGGAAACAGCAATAAAGGGTGACCACAAATCAGAGAGGTTCAGGTAGATAAGCAAGAACTGCACATCCTCATCACAGAAGCATTTATCTTAACTTGTTCGTGATGGGGTGATGGAGTTCTTGACAACTGTGTTTATAATAACCAGGCAGTTGCTACAAACACACTTTCTTTTTATTATGGTGCAGACATCCATTTAATATATTAGAAAACCAACATGTGAAGAAAGGCTACATGGAGTTTTATTTCAAAAAGGGTATTATTCAAGACTAATATTTATACACATATAATATACATGACCATTCTCCCTTGAAAGAGAGGAACTGACAATGAAAAACTATGAAAATAATATCTTTATCAATGGTAATAATTAAAACCATTCATAGCATAATAGGCTTTGACAGAACAGCAAATTCTATAATTGTGCAATGACCTTTGACCTTCAGCTGTGGGTAACTTCTTCCTCTGCTTCTCAAAGAAAAGCAGTGGTGAGAAGGTGCTGCTCTGAACTCAGTTCGTCTGTCTGGAGGACGGGCAAAGCCTCGCAGATCTCATATTGCTTTGCAGAGAGTAAAGTGCTGTGGTCGACTGACCTGGTTCTGCGGTCATTTTTAAGAGCATGGAGTGTGTCTGTGGTCACAAAAATAAAAATGTATGTGGGGAAGTGCATAGGTGGAGAGGTAGGTGGGTTCAAACACTTGCATGTGGAATCAAAACTACCCAACAGCGCTTCATGGACTTTCCCCAATCGTCAAAAAATGTAAAGACAGACCTGGTAAATAGCTTTTTGAAGAGAACTACGCCAAAACCTTTACTGCTTGACAACACATTAGAATGGGACTAACATTATGAGTGGTAAACTCGTGAGTGTGTGAGGTGTTCAAAAAATTAAATACTAAGTGGGAGCTATAAAGACCGAGTGGCCTCCTGTGCTCATGGAATGTGCATCGAGGAAGTATGTGATGCACGCATAGGAATGTGTGTGCATGTTAGTGTTCCCCAGACGCACAGATGTGGATGTCGTGTTCTCTGTGTTGACCAGCCGTGGGAGTTTGGCTGTTGTCATGTCTCATGTTGCTGCTGTGGGAGCCTCAGACCATAGCCACAGACCTTCATGCCACGGGTCGTCCTGTGACAAGCGGTGTTAAGGCACACAAAAACCCCTCCAGCTGTTCGGGTCTATGGTGAGGCATCACAATCCAAGTCAAGCCGTGGTGCTTGTGTACGTAGGACATTCTGTTGCTTCTCTCCCCCTCTCTCGCTCTTTGGCACTGGGAGGAATGTGTGGAAGGAAGGAGTGATGGGGGGCGGGGAGATCCCTGCTCTTCATGTCTCTCTCTCTCTCTCTTCGTCTATTTGGAGAGTTTGCTGATGACACGGATCAGTGCTCCATTTTCATCCTTAAGACGCTGGTTGTCTGCTCTCAGGTCAACCAGAACCTGGTGGTAAAAAATAAGTGCCCATTAACCTCTAGTGACCATGTGTGCTCATAGGAGGACATAACATCTTAGGTTTCATACCCATTATACCTCATTCTTCTCTGCTTAAACCTGTTGTTGTCATTTGTTGGCACTAAATGCAGCCAAAGCAATATATCCCCCCAAAAAAACCCAAAAAAACCAAAAACACAGTATCACGAAACTTTATCAAATCCCTGTGCAGCTGAATCCAAACTAGGAGGAAGCAGATCTTAGCCTCATATACCACATAAATCTGACAACTTTAAGCTATACTTAAAGCTTGGGCATTGCTAATTATAAAGTACTGTAAGGATATTGCAACTTAAATCACTGTGAATGTGTAGAAATCACTGATAGTCTCATTATGTTACAGAGAACAAGGCTGTTCTGCAAAATCTTGTGTGTAGTGCATTACATGTAATGTATCCTGTGCTTGCAAACTAAACACAACTGTTTATGCATCATCTCACGCAGGCCAATAGGTATAACAGACTGATATACAAACAAAAAGAACATTCCTAGTGTGGATAATGGAGTGAGCAAGATGTACTGAGTTACAAACTGTCACACATAAAGGCTTTTAGCTTTGTTTGCCATTTAGTTTGTTGCACAGCCACGTTCAGGCTCGGAACTGAATTGGTTTATGTTCTAAATACTTCTATATCATGGTTAATTTTTTTTACTTTTCAGGTCTGACTAATCAAAAGTAGTAAGGAGAAATTAAAAATGCATGTAAAGTAAAAGCTCAGGTCTTAAGAGGTAAAACACATAAATATTACCGTTTTAACAAATAATGAGAAACTGGATATTAAGATGATGTATTATACCGCTTTCTCACAGGAGACATTTTTACTTGTAGCTGTAAAGCACAGTTTTCCCCTTAAGGCTACAGCTTTTCTTTGTGCTCATTTCATAGTATACCAGGGATCCAGCGTACAGTATAACACTCATATGTAACGCAATAATAACTGTTGTAATTTATTACCCGTATGTTTTTCTCTGCTCTGCCAAAGGATCTAAAAAAAAAAGACCCATTAAAACAAAACAACCATGTGAATGTTGGCAAGCAGGAGTAAAAAGACTAAGAGGATTAGAAAATCAATTTATCCATAAGAAGTCTTTGGAACTGTTGAACTTAAAGGTATGTAATGAATTTTTCATGTTTTTTTTTTTTTTTGCAGAATTCATCATGTGTATCTTTGAAGTCTAAAATGTTAATTATGTTTTCTTTATCATAAAACACTTAAAATATACAGATGGTGTTTTATTTGGGGAAAATCTGCAGTGTTATAGCAACGACTTGTATAATTCACATTAAGTATGTGGGTGAACTAAAAATAAGTAAAAATACTGAAAAGATAATAAAATAAATTAAAAAGCTGATAGGAGCAGAACATTACTTGTCCCACATGGGCACATGCACCTTCAAACACTTGTTATTTTACCAAACCTGAGACAAACAGTGAGTTAAGTGTGAACTCATATTTTGTTATTGGACAGTATCCTAAAAGGAAATAAGCTAGACTGAAAATTCAGCTCCTTACAAACATGTCTTCTTCTTATTTACCTTAAAAACATGCAGTATATTTTAAGTAGGAATACACTAACACAAACATGTCCCATCAGTATATCTGGGAAGAAATGTTTTGTAATGTTTAAAAGACGGTATTTAAAAAGATATTAATAAAGTAATAAAAAATGAATAATGTCATAAACACATCAACAGTAAATGCCTTTCAATGTTTATCTCTTTATACTGTATTACTAGAAATGTCTACCAAGACAAAAGAGTCCACACAGTCACTTATGGATGAAATATGTATTAAAGGGGCGTAAACGGAAACATCTATTTCACAAATAAGGATCCTAATGAATCTGTGAAAAGTAAAATGTCAGGAACAAGATTCTCACACCTGCACAAATGCACAAGCTAGAGCAAAGCTAATCAAGCCAAAGCATGCAGGTGTGACTCTGAAATGTGTCCTCACCTTCAGCTCCTCCTCCAGCTCTGCCATTCGCCGCTCCAGCATCCTCCGGTCCTGATGCCAGGGAAACGTGAAGGGGTGGGAGGGCCAGAGAGGAAGAGGTGTGGGGTAGAAGAAGGGCCACAAAAAGTGGAGTGGAAACCGGTGAGTAAGTGTATAGAAGAGAGATGAGAGCATCAACACACAGCAAGGGTGGCAGTAGTGAAGCAGATGAAGCTACAACAATAACAACAACAGAGCCACTGTCGGCACTTATGCATTACCTTTCTTTCCAGCTCAAGCAGGGCTGAGCAGTCACTGAAGCGCTCTTGTCTCTGTTGGATACAAACAAATCCATAAAATTAACACTTCATCATTAATATTACCTGGTAAGAAGGCTTGAATATTGCATATTTTTACAATTTTTACATCTTAAACTTTGCTCAGACAAAACATTCATGATGAGATGAGTTGAAACCTTTGAAAACCTGCCATTTTACATCAGTACAATTAGAGGAAATGGTGTATTGTTTACATAACAACTACTCTCTTCAGTGCTAATTATTGGCTTTTCAGTAGTTAGTATAATCTAAGTAAATAAAAATCTTACAATACCAATGACAATACTCATGTGTTTCGTCTATTGTTGAAGCTAGTAAAAACAAGACAGCTGAGACTTATAATTTAGAGGAGTTGGTGTTGCTACTAATAAGCAACCTTCTGTACACATTTCACCAGGGAGCAGCTGATAACAATGTGCAACATGTGAACTACAGCCCATAAATACTGAGAAAAACATAACTCACTCTACAAGACTATGTTCTAAAACCAGCCACTGGCGACTGTGTCTTAAATACACATGTTATTTCTGGTCTCTCAATCAAACCAATAACAAAACACATAGTAGTAGATGATGTCATATTGTAGCATGGAATCATAGGAGTTGTTGTTTTCATGACAACTGCCAGTGAATATTTATCTGATGTGACACAGGCAGAAACTATGTTTACAATGAAGGTAATGTATTACAACTACTGGAGCTGAAATCAAGGGGAAACAAAACAAAATGCAAACCTTATTCTGCAACTCTCCTCTCTGTCCAATTCAAAAGACTAAATTATACAAACAGATAACCTGATGATACAGTTTCATGTTGCTATGAAAAAGTAAAACCAAAGTGTCATTGTTATGGGGGCCGCCATGTTTTGTCAGAAATAGCAAATTAAAGCTGTTAATCACATATCTGTTCCCAAAACCATTCTGAAAACCCCCATGAGAAGCCAAAATCTTGTAAATAAACTGAAGAGTTCACACAGAAGTTTTGTTTGGTGTCAGAACACCTGAAGAATATATTTTACAATATGCTGAAAGGTAATTTTGGCCCACATCACATTAGGTTTGGTAACAGTGATGTATATTCATGTTATGGCATTTTGTTGTAATGAAACTGTCCCAAGCAACTTTAATGTTAACATTATTAAAGGGGAATTTACGACAGGTGAACAAATGAAAAGGGATGTTAAACTGAATAACATTTTGGATTTACTCTTTAATCCAATCCACTTTACATAGCACATTTAAAAAACACAAGGTTGCCAAAGTGCTGTCCAATGCAAAAGACACACAAAACAAAAAGACACTAGAAGCGAGAACCAAGACCACACAATACTAATGCTGGGTTAAACGCCAAGGAATAAAAGTGACCTTTAAGCCGAGACTCAAAAGTTTCCAGAGAAGGAGCCATTTTTACATGGGTGGGTAATCCATTCCACAGTTTAGGTGCCAGCACCGAGAAAGCTCAGTCACCTCTAGTTTTTATCAGCCTTGTTTTCGGCATGACAAGGTGAAACTGGTCTGTGGACCTCAGTACCCTAGAGGTCAGAGATGTACTGAGGTGCCGAGCCATAAAAGGATTTAAAAACAAACAGTAAAATTTAAAAATTTATCCTAAAAATCAACAGGCAGCCAGTGAAGAAAAGCCAGGATGGGAGTGATATGCTCATATTTACATGCACCGGTTAGAAGTCGAGCAACCGCATTTTGGACTAACTGTAGGCGTGCAAGGGACCTGTGGTTGACTCCAGCATATAACGCATTACAGTAGTCTAGCCGATAAGTAATAAAAGCATGAATCACAGACTCAAAATTTTTAAAAGATAGGACCGGTTTAATTTCAAATAAAAGCCGTAAATGATAAAAACTGGACTTAAATACAGAATTTATCTGTTTATCGAGTCTAAAATCAGTATCCATTTTAAAACCAAGATTGGTAACAATCGGTTTAGCAAATCATTACAAGGGACCCATATTTAAATACACAAGTCAACAAAAACAAATGACATAAGCCTAGTTAGTGTTTGTAATGTTACAAATTACAACTGTTGTGTATGTGTGCTGTCACCTGTGTGGCCTTCTCCAGGTCCAACCTGGTCTGATTGACAATCCGTTGAGTGTCCTGCAGCTGCAACTGGAGCTGACTGTTTTCTCTGGACACCTCTTCAAACAACTGACACATGAGCACAAAAGTGAAAAACTAGGACATTTAAAAAGGTATGTGAGAAACTGTGTGACCTTATTATCAGTTCTTTATGCTGACCTTCTTAAAATCCTTGGTCTCAGAGCCTCCTCCTGGACCACAGTCATTACACGATAGGTCTGACCTGCATGGATGAGAGCAGAGGTCAGAGATAGTGCTATCATTTTGACTTTGCAGACAGAATGAGGAAAGAAGGCTCATGGTAATGGCCAAAGGCTAGAGTCATACCTGGAACGTAAGTGTTGGTCCGTCTGTGAGCAAGAACAAGAAAACAAGTTATGCTCAGCATCTTAGGTTACAGTCCAAAGAGACCATAAATAAAGACAAACACACACCTGTGGATCCAGCCCACTGCCTGAGAACTCTTCCTCTCCACTGGGATCATTGTCATCACTCTGTAGATAACACACACACAGCACAGCATGTTCTAATAAAACTCCAAGATAAAGTTTCCAACACACCTAGTATTGTTTTAACACTTTCGCTACGGCTCACGTGTACTTGTGCACTTACATCTGATATTTTGAGTGGGCATTAAAGCGAAACAGTTATGGCATAAACCAAGTGACTGGACTTTGTCAAAAAAAGTTGAGTATGGGTCGCTGGACACGTCTCACCTTCAACAGCTGTGAGACAAGTGACTTTAAAGCGAAGTTTTCAAAAGTTGCCTGCTTTGTCAGAACTTCAGAAAAAGGTACTCCTATCTTTTGATTGATTGATATCTTTATTTTGATCATGTAAATGACAATTTAGAAACAGAAAAGCAAATAAATGATAATCAAGAGAATGAGAAAAAAACAAAACGGTAACTTAAAACTGCAATGTCTTAAGCCTCAAAATTTACATGAGCGAAAAAGAGCAGGAAGAAGTATAAACTTATCTAATCCCACCCCTTCAACTAAAAGTATTCAATTTTTTTAGAAAAAGGAAAAAAAAACACCTTAAGTAAGCATCTGAGAATCTGCAAAAATGTTGTTTATGGAAAGATAGCAAACGGTTTGGCTCCATCAAAGATGTGAAAGTAGTAGCAGATAAGCTACAGCTAGTGAAGCTTTCAAAAGGTGGAAAAAGTTAATTTAGCATTAGCGCATAACACAGATTAGCACCAAGTACAGATCTTTATCAGCACAGTGGTCAAGGGCACTGGCGGGAGAAATAACCTATATGTACTGGTTTGTCATGACTGGAAAACTACCATTTAAAAACAAGTAGGAATCTGCGCGGTGTGGAGAGAACACAGAAACTCAACATACAACGAATGGAACCCAGAATCTTCAAACCAGTGAGGTGGAGGTGCTAACAACTACACCACTGTGCCACAATTTAGCTTAGCTTATCTTTAAAAAGGCAAGTTTTTGGTGAACAAAAGTCATATTCAGATCTTGTCAGTAAATGTTTGATTGAAAATGACCATTAAAAATAAGATGAATGGTGTGAAGGTCATTTCCAATAGGTGCAAGATGGCCACGTTCAATTTGAGACAACACTACCCTGTTGAATTCCAAACACTGTACGAGTAAATCCAGAATGTAAACAGTGTATACATGTAAGTGTATCAACAGAGAGAGGAGTGTTATGTTCACCCAGGTTTCTCAATGGTAGTTTGTGTTTACCTCTCCAGTCCTCTGTGCCTTCCTTCTGGCCCGAGCCTGTCTCCTTTCCCTGCGCTCCCTGGCCCATCGTTCCGTCTCACTCTCCCCTGTACCAGCCTCAACATCTGGAATAAAGCCGTGAAGCAGTTACTTTATACCATTCTATAAAGAACCGGTGTGGAAAAAGGTGAAGTTATGCTGCGTACCTCTCTTGTCGGATGTCTGAGGCCGTGGGGTGCCAGCGGGCTGCGTCAGGCCCAGTAGGTCAGACTTCTGCAGACTGGCAATACGAGACCTCCAGCTCACTTCCTGTAAATACAATCACCCGCTGTGTGACGTCACATGACATTATATCAGAGAGAACACAGGCACGCAAGTCTGAATGACTGCTCTTACCCCTTCCTCTCCCTTCTTAGCTTTTGCTTCCTTCTCTTTTTCCTTCTCATCTTCCTCCTTCTTCTCTTTCCCTTTGTTTTCCGTCTTCATGGTCTTCATGGTCTTCTCTGCCTCCTGTAGATCTGTGAGTGTCACCCCCTAAATAAGAGACGCAACACCAACATTTTACTCCTGAGGATGATACAGTCAACAAGGTATAGGACTGAAGGATAATTTATCAGAACTGAAAAGCAACATCTATACCTGAGTGGAGCGGCGGGACTGTCTTGCATGTCGGGAGCGAGCTTTCCTCTGCGCCTCTGCTTCTTCGTCTCGCACGGGTGTCAGATAGGACCTACATGAGTCCAATCACACAATATAAACTCTGTCACTGTAAAACAGCAGCTTCAAAACAAGAGTATAATGTGGAAGTATCAAAATATAATGATAAATTAGGTGATTTGTAAAATAAATAAATAAATAAATTTAAACCAATTTCATCAAAACAGTGGTGATATAATGAAAACAGATCCATGTTTCATTGTTTCCCTACTTAAATTCAGCACCCAGCTCAATTCTGTTATTCATCATCTAAGGAAAGTAGCCTCAAGCAGTGATAAATTACATACATACTTGACTGACATTTTATTTAGAAGGTTTTTCTGTAACATTCATCAAACTCAATGTCCAACTGACGTTTTCTTATTTTCAAGGCTTTGTCATCATTTCATGACTGTTTCAGTCAAATTGGTTTTATATTAATGATATCACCTGATCACACATTCTATATATCTTTTTTTTTTTTTTTAATTTTACATGCATTTTCATTGCTTCAAACGCTCACACACAACATTCATAATACACAGACTTAACTCACTTGCGTCTTTGCTTGGCCTCGGGTTCGCCTGTGGTTGTGTTACCAGAGTTAGAGGTGGTGACAGCAGGCTGATCCTTCTTTTCTGTCTGTTCCTGAGGAAGTCTGAAATCAAAAGAGATAATATCCTGCTGTTGGATCTCAATGAGAAGTAAAAAAAAAAAAAAAAAAAAAAAAAAAAAAAAAAAAAAAAAAAGATTCACGCAAAAAGAAGTATAAAAATAAAAATACCTCTGGGCTAAAACACTATTAAGGCGGCTGAGGCCAGCAGAGCTCGTTCCTGTGCTGGCTGAGGTTACGGTGGGGTCATCCAGTCTCTTTCCATAAGATGCACTGCCAACACGACAGACCTCATTCAACATTTCAAACAAAACGCTACTTTTCAGAGCCACAAACACAAGTTAGTATTCACTGCTGTGGGGAATGCAACAAACGGTGACACGGCACAAACAATCACACAAACAGGATGGTAAACAAATGCGAGTGAGGCGGTGAGCAGCATGACTGACCTGTGAGGCAAAGAGGGGTGGGAACTAGTGAAATCATTCCCTGATTGACTGTGAAGGCGCCGGGTGTAAGAAGAGCTACGGCTTAGCCAGCTGAGAGACAGACAGGGTGACAAGGGCACATATGCAGTGACTCAGAAAAACAGATTACGGTTTCACAAGCGCAGAAGCATATGCGAGCGCAGACCCACCTGTTGGAGTTGTCAGGGCTGCTGTCTGGAATACTGAAAAGTCTGCGTGTTGGGATAGGCGGTACACGAGCAAGCCTTGGCTCCTGCAAATGAGACTGAGATCAGTTCATCATTTATATGACTCAGCAAATGGAAGCTGTAAAAGAAACCTTTATTTGACCCGTCATGTTGGATTTATAGACCAACAGTTGTACTTTCATGGTTGTATAAATCCCTGAATCATGTGAGCGCCTGTACCTTAGTGTCGGCCTCAGAGCTGAGGCGAGGACTAGAGGCAGAGCGGGTCATGCCGAGCCCAGACTCTGCAGGTCTGCTGGAGTCCTGGCCAGAGTCGGACAGTCCAGCTGAGCCCAGAGTCACCGAGCTGCCGGCCTTCCTCAGAGACGTCCTCCAGGAGCCTGGGGCCTCAGTGGATGCAGGCTTGCTTGGTTCCTGTCACAGAACCAGCAAATGTCACAGTCTTTGTTTTCATGCAGCAGAACCAGAGCCAGAACCTTCCGTATTATTTGACTTTAACATGTATATTACCTTTTTTAGCTGACTTGTAGCGGTACTCGTCGACATGGAGGTAGGAAGGAGGCCGGTGGTATTGCGTTTGTTGTTCAAGTTGTTTATCATCTCTCGGTTTTTCGCTTTCTCTGCAACCGAGCAAAGTTCAGCGATTAATAACTCACTAGTGACATCATAAAAGTCATAAAATTAATCTCTAAGCATGTGAGATATTTCCTATTGTTCTCTTTGACACACAAAACACCATCTCCATAAAAACGACATCAGCAGCTTCTATCACCTGACTCTGCATCACTCTCTGATTCGCTCTCCTCCTCCGAGCTGGAGCTGCTGGAGGCCTTGGCCTGGCTCTGAGTCTGGCTCTGTCCCGTCTGGCCTTCCTCCTCCTCGTCCTCAGCTGGGCTGCTCTGCAGGGCGGGAGGAGGGTGCTTCTCCCGCTCATGGAGGCAGATCTTTTCCTTACTGCTCATACGAGAGATAGAAGTCCTGCAGGGGCGGGGCCAAGGTGGGGTGGAACAACAGGTGGCATGCAGGGAGCTTATCAGTGAGGACACTCATTCCATGTGCAGCCAATTAGAGCAAGCATGCGCCAATCAACCAAACAGTGGGTGGGACGGTGGGTCACTTCCTGTGATGCCATGTGTACCATTTCTTTTAACACTACACGAAGGATTGCAGTCGAATGGTCTTTTTTGCTTAAGGACGTTTCAGAGTGAGTGAAATGGGCCGGAAGTATTTAAGTGGCAGCCATTATATCACTAGTCAAACTCTGAAAATGCAACAGCAAAGTGCTTCACTGCTTCATTTCATATCTCATTTAGCACAAGACACACTGGATCACCCTTTACAAATGAAATGATTTGTCCAGTAATTTATTAAATAACTACTTAATTCATTGTTTTACCAATTTTCTTTCATTCTTGATCCCATCATGTGCCTTTTTTCTTCCTTTTTTTGTCTGAACCTTGAGCTACTTCATGACAACACATATAATGATATATAATTACAGAGGTTTGTGTAAGTGCAGTCCGATTGTTTTTGCACTGTGGCCCTTTCCTTTTGAATTCACATCTTTTGTTGATTTCACAAAAAGAAGTGCTCAGGAAAAGGTGAAGGACATAATTGTATTGACTATTCAACTGCAACCCCAATAAAATCAAGTTTAGCCAACAGCTTTTTCCCCAACTATTCTCCATGTTTTATAATGCAGACTCTGCTCAAACCTCAACAGATACAAGAGCAAGAGAGCATCCACGCAAAAGAGCAAACAACTGCCATGTCCCAAATCCACACTAAATTCTACACACTAATGCATACTGCATCACCTTGCATTCATTTTTGCAGTTACTGCAAATGAAATTATTTTCTTATTTGTAATTTACTAACAGGAAATGTTACAATACTTGAAGGAAAATAAAAAAAAATACAATATGAATACAACATAATTTTTCACCTGTTTGTTTATTTGACACATCTATCTTAAAGTTCTGAAAATCTTTACTAAGCTCTGGGAGGGCTGAGCAATAAGAAAATATTAAATATGTATATCACAAGAATGTAAACTACCCTTTGTATAATGTACAGTGTCACCCATGACTTTAACTCTGTGTTTGACCATTGTGGGCAATAACGCTACAATATATTAGTAAGGAGGATTGCTTTTTATTACTTTTCTCCAGCAAGTTCCTGAATTTACTCAGGTATTCTTCTATATATTCAGGACACATATCCAGAAAATGTTTGTAGTCTTAATTTCAAGAAAATGGGTAATTCAAAACATCTATTCAAACCATAATATATACAAATATCTCAAAATGTCTAGATCTTTGTTTCATATTTTGCCTAGTATAGTTATATTAAATGCTTTTAACAATATTAAAATAAATGTAACAAACCATTTTCTTTGGTTGCCAATCAATCTCTACAAATTCTAACAACTATCAAGAACCTAAGCTCACAATGTCATTAACTTCTGTGTCTTTTGTTGTTATTTTACTGTAAAGTCAAATTCTCATATAGAAAATATTTCCGTCTTTAGATGACTGAACGATTTAAAATGATGACTGACTATTAGTTTTATTTTTGCCTAATTTACTTTCTTTTACTTCCTTTTCATCATTCTTCTTCGGTAAGGTAGCTACACTCTTCCAGAGTAAGCAGGACACATTTTTTCTCCATAATTGGCATGGCAGTGTAGGGCAAAGTCACACATTGCTCCTAAAGTACGCAGTGTTTTTACATATTCAAATGAGAATACCTCCCAAACTGAAAATTACTGTATTTGTATTTAGTATGAAACTGGGACGCAGATCATCACTGACTGTGACATTAGTCCAGTAGTAACATGGTTCAGAGGATGGCTGGGACTGTTAACATCATACCTGCATGCTGGTACTGGGATTTACTAGGATTACTGGGATTCAGCTGGGGAACAGCTCAGCGTGTGCCTGCAAACACACACACAAACACACACACGCGCACACACACACACACACAGACAAACACATGCCCACACACCAACACACTGGCACTGACCTGCGTGAGCGGAGTGGTACCATGGAGATTGGCGGGCTGTTCTCTATAACAGGAGTCTGTTTCTCCTTCTCTGTGCGTAACTGAAGAGGAATATAAACACCCATAAACACAGAGAACGTTCGCTGCTCTAACACCATAAATCATATCAGGTTTATCTAACAGAGTGAGAGAGTTGCACAGGCTGTGTGGAGGCAGACTCACAGCGTTTTGTTTCTTCTGTAGCTCCTCCAGAGTGTCCACGAGGTTCTCATCAGCAACATCTAGAGGTGTTTGGCCCTACAAGGACATCCGCAGCATACAATCAGTCATGGCAAGAAATAAAGGTCTCAATCACACAGTTTATGTCAAGGGAGGGTTATTTGCGTAAGGGTGTGATGCGTGTTTTTCAGCGCTCACCACATTGTTGATGGCACCCATATCGCACATGTTGTCAGCGAGGAGGCTGCACACCTCCTCCTGTCCCCAGTGAGCTGCTGCATGCAGGGGCGTCCACCCGTCACTGTCCCTGCTGTCCACGTCGACCCTGCACTGCAACAGCACTCTGGCCAGGAAGAGAGGCGAGAAAACACACAACAAAGAGAGATGAGCACGAGGGGACAAAGCTGAGGCGATATCAGAATAATACAGAAGCAAACAAGTTGTCATCAGTCGCATGTGTGTGTGAACTAATCCTCACTTGAGGACTTCGATGTAGCCTTTGGCAGCAGCTACATGCAGAGCAGTCGCCTTGGTGTTTGGGTGAGGTGTGAGAGTGCCACCTCCTGCCAACACCGCTGTGGCATCCTGGAGCATGATCCTCTCCTCCTCCTTTCTGGCTTTGTCCACGTCGATTCCTGAACACACAAAGACCATACATTACAACCATAAATATTTAAACTAAATTTAAAAAAAAAAAAAAACATCTACAACGCATACTTATGTAACACTGCAGCTCACAGTCTATTATTTTATATGCCATGGTTGTTTTAGTTTAGTGAAAGATGTTAATAATATGTGCATTGCAGTGATAAAGCATATATGTCTGGAGCCTGGGGACACTTCAGTACTGTACAACACACACATAAATATCTATAACACACCGACTCTTATCTTGTTTCTCTACATAATCTTGTTTTTCTGAGCTTGAGAGGTGTTTTAACTGAAGTCAAAGCTGTTAAGAAAAACTAATCCTAATTACACGACATGTAACTCAAACCTTCTTACCTAAAAAACAGCTAATTATGGACACTGTACCTGTCTTTTGTCAAACATTAAAAAGGAATCAGATATACACATGCTTGAATTTCATAAGAAAAGCCAGGATACTTCTAATATAACATCTTAAAACTGGCCTCTACAATAAAGGTGTTTAAGTGCCAGGATAGCGACAACATATACTTATATAATTTCAGACAGAAGGACATGTTGATCAAGATGTTGGTGTTATACCAGAGATCAGCAGAATTATTTTATCTACAATTCACTGATAAGAAATGTTAGTCTGGTAAATGGCCATTCCTTTCATTACAATGTTAGAAACATTTAACTAATAGTAATAGAAATGCCCACCAATGTTTCAAAAATCAAAGGAAACAACCTAAAACAGCTTCTATAAAAAAGTCAGATATTTATGTTGAAAACAATTGAGTTTTTATATTTAAGAAGCTAGAAACAGAAAATATGTAGCTTGAATGTCAAAGGCAAACAGGATATTGATTTTATTTATTTTATTTGTCTGTCTGTGTATGAGGATGTGACAAATGTAATTCACCAACAGATAAATGGGTCTTAATGAAATTTGATATATTGGATTTATATCTAGAACCCATTAGCTTTCATCTAGAAGTAATTACATTTGTACAAGTAATTCCATTTGGTGACTTCTTTCTCAAAAATTAACGAAATGGAATGCCATCCCAGTTTTGCCATTATAGGAGATGGATCCACGTGCTGGATTTGTGCATCTCTTGACTGCATTTTTTGTCGAAAAAAGACAGACCATTTGAGAACTGATAACATTTTTTTTTTTAGAAAATCTGTGATAATAATCCTGATCAAGGACACTCTGCTAAAAAGTGACAGTGCTTGCTCCTGCTTTATCACTATCAAGTACAGTACGAGTTTACACTTAACAAACCAAACAGATTGCTCAACAGTTTTACACAAGGTGCAACATGGGATTGTATCTGTGGTGAAGGTGTCAGTATAACCAAACAGGAAGTCCTGACCTTGTTTTTTGATTTCGCCTTTGAGCAGTCTCTCCATGGCGTCTTCAGTGGCCACATCCAGAGGAAGCTCTCCTTCACTGTTCACTGCCCCAACATGAGCACCATGTTCTATCAGATACCTACAAACAGAAAAATACAGTGAAAATAGACAAATGAAAAGACAACGATTAACATATGGTGATTAACATATGTTGTATGTGCAATGTATAAACTTCACAATTTGCTATGGGACTGAGGCTCTTCAATGACTACGTAAATGGTCATGGTGGTATTGTGGTGATGGTCAACACCCACTTTGCAATCTGGATGAAGCCACAGGAGGCTGCAGCGTGCAGAGGAGTCCAGCCCTCGTTGTCCCCTCGGTTTACGTCACTCCCACTCTCCACCAGAAACTGCACCATCTCAGCATTTTCATCAATACAGGCCTGCCAGAGGACACACAACCACATGATGGACTGCTATACAACTGTTTATTGTTTGCTGTTTATCGAAATCCGCAGCATGCACATTAACAAACACAAAACAGACGGCAGACCTCTGTTAGAATTTAGTTTTTGTACAGTAGTGAAGGTTTCTGACCCACTTCACTTTCGTTTGTTTGAATGACAAAACTGCAGACGCTTACAAAATCTATTAAATTGAAGTAAAGCACTGGGGGTAAAACAATGACTACTGTGTCCACTTGTTGTAATGACTTTCTGTTAAGTGGACTGCTAAAAGCCCTCAAGTACTTTCCAAAACAGTCATTTTGTGGCATGACTGAAACAGCACATCTATTTAGCTGCATTTCCTGAGGCGAGGTATTGCTAAGTTTTCAGCGTGATCCAACACAAGTCCCAAGATGAATCCCATGAGGACCTCATGGTGTTATGGCAGGATTTTACTTCGAATAAGCTAATATTTATCTGAGAACCCTGAGAGGGAAGGATTTGTGTATAGAACCCCTGGTCTTCACTCCTAAAGATAAAACTCTTTGAAAAAAGAAGATAGAGTCTAAGCCTGTTTCTGGTACAAATGGACTTGTTTTGAGTGTTTTCAAGGAGGAAGTGATACTCTTGAAACAAGTTGACATGTTCTGATAGTTGCATGAAACAGCACTCCTGCTCAATGGGCTACTGCAAAGATTTAAGTCACATGTTTGGTGCATACAGTCATTGAAAATGCATGTTATAATATGTCCAAGGTCTGGGTTGTTACCACCTTTGAATTGCTGGTTATGTTCAAAAGCTGTTAATAGGTACATATTATACAGATATTTACTTAACAATTTACCATAAACCAATGAAAAGAAACATTTTTCTCATTTAAGAAGTCTTTAGGCACTTTTGGTTGATAACTGACGTAATTAATCATTAGATTTAAGTTTTCTCAAACAGACCACACAGCAGGGTTCAACATCTGACATCAGTTCAGTGTGTTACTAGTTGTCACATCTAGAAATCAGAACCTGAATACCCCTTGCCTCACCCTCCCCTACACTGGCTGCAAACAACGCTGGCCTTTTAGTTAAGAGGATATCATATGAGTTGGTAGGTGACCATAACTCACCATAATGCAAGGTTGTTGCCTGCCATGAAACAGAAAAAAGGGAACAAGAAGAAGCATATCCATGTTTCTGTGGAGGAGAACCTGCATCTTCTGTGGACATAAATGATTCATTCTAAGGCAACTGAAAAACAGTGGTTCTCATTTCCACTCAAAATGATAATTATGAAGGGTATATTTCATTTCTGCACTTACATGCCCTTCACTCCTTTAGCACTTCATAGGTAGTAATGAAATTACAGCAAAGACTACAGTTAACTGTTGTGGCAAAGATAAGAAAGAAACAGATCACTAACTCCTTAGTAGGATGCACCTTAATAACTGATTAGTTAGCCAAAATAATAAGCATAATCAACAGTTTTTTGGGGGGTTAGAAGGAGGTGAGGATATACGTATTTTACTTCATAGAGATGCAGAATTAATGCTTTTAACACCATTTCTGCCTGAGTGCTGAATAGGTCTAAGTAAAGTCTGAAAAAGTGTTTTAAAAAAATAAATGGCATACCTGTGCATCACCCACTCCTCGGCTGATAATTTATGATTATTATTATTATTACTATTATTATTATGGTTTGGGTGGAGAGCATATGTTAACAATGATAACAGACTTAAATTGGTTTGACTATTCAACTTCAAAAAGTTACTTAAATACCCATCCTACTCCTTTGCTATTTCCAACATCAAGTGTGTAATTCTTTCATCAAACCACAAGATGATGACAGTGAACTAAAATAACTAAGTAACCAAATGTGACGTTGTCTCTTAGAAAACAACATCCTCCCGTTTGTCTGCACAATGCCAGTGTCTGCTGCCACACACAACGTGTCCATCAGGCCGTCTTAAGCCACCTAAGAGGCTTTGCTTTTGGGCTAAATCAACTGGTCACAAAGCTGCTATAAGTCTCCAACCTCCTCCATAATATGAGATCATTAGCAAGGTAGTCTGGTGGGTAAAACAAAGGCACTGTCATTTTAAGAACCTGAGAAACAGCTTGTAGTGCACTCCAGAGCCAGAACTGCACAAGTAAAATGCAGAAGCGGGGGGGAGGCCTGCTGAACAAGTGGGTGCTCCAAACTGAATGAATGAATAGAGGGCACTTCTGGCACCCTGTGTGTTATAAGGGTGCACACACAGCCACCCAGCAGACTCCTTCACTTGGTCATCAAGTGACTCATTGTGGATTGCCTTTGACAACAGCAGCTTGTGCTGTTTGAGGAATGTTTTCCATTTCTTCATCCGAAATCCCTAAAGTCCCCACCATGGGGAATTGGCAAAGTGAAGGAGAAAGAGAGAAGAAGAGAAGGAGGAGGAGGAGGGGGCCAAAGGAGAGTTAAAGTCATAGTCAAGAAGACAGAAAGGCTTTGGATGGAGAGGATGGAAAGTTTGGAGAGTGTGGGCCTATATTTAATTCTGGTTGCCAAGCAACCTGTGAGCAACAGGGGAGAAATTGATGGAGGGCAGGAGAGGGACCACAGTGGGTGATGGTCTGAAATGTAGATTGACCAAATGAAGGCACAAAGCAGACTATAAAGACAGGAACATCCTCACTACTCATCTGGATTGGCTGCCGCAAAACAAGGGGGGGAAACACCAATCATCTTTAAGCATATCTGTGCAGCTGCACCACCATTCAGCTCTAGTGGGCAAGAAAATGAAAAGCACATGATCTAAGATGACAGGCAGACTTAAGATATCATAACTTTAAACTTTTATCCCTCTGACTATGTGTTCACTGGATGCAACGAGACAGAAATATGTTTAAGACACGCGGTATCATAAAAGCAGGGGAAATACTGCATCTCTGGGCTCTGGTGTGACAGTGATGTTGTCCAGACTGCTCCTCCGTGTTATGACTGAAGTCAAGGGGAGGGAGGGACCATCAGGCTGAGCTGCATGAAGGACTGCAGCCTCTCTGGGACAATCATATAGTTTATAAAGCTATACATAAACTGAAACAAAAACCGAAACTTCTATCACCCTCAGTTCCCCTAGTAGCTCTGAGTTTCGATCAGACTGCCTTTACCTGTTGCTTCAGAGAAACCTGTTGATCAAATGATGAAAATGTCCCTGGTTTCAATGACCTACAATTTTGTGAGACTACAGGGGCTGTCTGTCACCAGTTTGCAGGTCAGAGTCTAGAAGTGTTTGAAAACATCCCACCGGCTCCTCTCACAGCTAGTCTTATCCCCTATCCGCCTTTGTGCTAGAAAAAGAAGCCCGTAACTTCCACAGCGAAGATGACCCAAAACCTAAACAGAACAACCAGCCTAATAAACCAGGGCTCACTGTGTCTGTCCACACGGGCCGTGGAGGATTCTGGGACTTTACAAACAAATGATAAAGTAATGGGCTTGTTTTAGTCTGCAGGAGCTGTTGCATTCACTTAACGGAAATGTGAAGTTAACCTTAGTGATTCTTTTCTCTGAGGATCATCAACGGATAAACTTTGCGCTGCCGCTAAGGGACTTAGCGGTAACTGTGTTTTCCGCAGGCGCAGATGAGCTCAGTGCTTTCTACCGTTAGTCGCAGAGTACACTTAAACTTTGTACCTGATGCAGTGCTGTCAGTCCGTCTATGTTGGCGTGGTTTATGTCAGCTCCCTGTCGGAGCAGCACCGCCACCTCCTCCCGATCTCCAGCGGAGCAGGCGGCCATAAACACAGCTCCTTGGGCGAACCGGACTTTCGCTCGCCGCGTACCGGAACCGCTCGATAATTCCCGGGCCTCCGACCGCGTCCGATCCGTCTCCGAGCCCAGCCATCGCTGCAGCTGATCCTGCCGTCGCTGTTTGGCAGCTTCGGACCGGGAATGGTCAGTGGCGGCCATCTTCCCTGGTCTGTCCCGGACAGATTCAGCTCATGGTACGAGGAGAAGCGGAGTGGTTGGTTTGGATTGAGCCTCCCCCGGGCTGTGCCCTCTGGTGGACAGACACACACTGAACACGACGAGCTGAACTTCACCACGAACTCCTGACTGAGAGTTGGTAGTCATATGCTGCCTTCAGGAGCCGTGGGGAATGTGAACTTCAGAGACAGAGTCGCAGTTCCACGAATACAGAACCACAAAAATAAATCAAAGACAAGAATCAGAATCATATCAAAGGAATTATAAACTCACTCACTCACAAACAGGCTCTTACTGAAACTTTGGATTGAATTTTCTTAATATGTTTCTATTCATATATTTTATTCCGACAACAATGTCATGGATTATAACCAGAATAAAACTACCCATCACTACTTTGAGCCGAATAATACAAATGCAGTAAAAAGTGTCAAATAGGAGTCTTTTGAATAAAGCAGGTATGACCAGAACCATGAAACATACTCAATGAATATCATTATTAATGTATGGTCGCAGGGGAACTAATCTGTCCGATATTTATGAAGGCATCTTCTGCGACAGTCCGGGAAATGTCTTACTCAAAAACATATGTGAATTTATTGTTTATCTGGGTCATATTTGGTCTCTTTGGTAAACTTTTTGATAGTAGCATTTTCAGGGACAAGAGTTTAGTAAAGACAACTAAATAAAAAACAAGAAAATGATATGAATGTGAGTGTTGTATTTTGGTTTGGAAGCGTATGACGAATGATGTAGGGGAATCCCAATATGTGGGGTTAGGTGGCTGCCTTTCTTCAGTCTTTTTCGTGGTATTTTGTGTCATTTATTTACAGTTTGACAAAGTAGTTTGCACCCTGACATTGATATTGAAGCCCAAATTGTTTGCATGTTTAGATGAGTCAAAGGTCAGACTCAAACCTTTTGAAAATGTCAAAACATACCTTCAATTGTATTTTTATCTTTATAGTAAGCTGTTTGTTTACCACTATAGCTGTCATTAAACTCTACTTTAAATACTGATGACATGAATGTACTTTATCATTGAAATGGATAAGAAAAACACATCTCATAGAAACTAGAGTATTCCTACTTTGCAGTACACTGACAGTTCATCATATTACTGGGAACCTTACCATAACCCTTAGGGGCTCTGGAGGATGCATGGTGTTTGGTTACTGCTATGTATGGGTGCTGTTTCCTGTATTGTGTGCACTTTTCATTATGTGTCCGCCTTTCTAAATAAAACTAGATAATTTGTGGGTCATCATTCAACTGAAAAAACAGGAACAACCAAACAATGAGTTCAGTGTCACTAATGTTTTATTTAATAATTATGCAAATGCTCTGCAACGTTCTCTGAATAATACATTTATCTGACAACTTTGTCAAAATTTAAGTCACAAAGTGTAGCTTAATCATGGAGTTGCAATTTCTGATACACAGTGCAAGAGAAGAAAAGTCTAGAAACAGGGCATCACTCAATGTTACATCAAACAAGGAAGTGCAAAATCATGATTCAGCAGTACATTCTAGAAAGTGTTTAAAAAACAAAGAAAACAGAAACACTTATCAACTGTTATTTGTAGATACAATGTAGATTTAAATTTATATGAGCATAAAAATTTAAACATATCAAGATGAAAATTTTTTCTACGACTGATCAAAAAGACCTGTTTTTAAAAATAGACTTCTAAAGACATGGATATTCTCATAAATAAAAACAAAGATGTTGTATGTTTTAAAAATACTGCAAAAATACTGCATTGACACTTGTTTCAGATTAACTACCTGTAAAATTCACAGCGATGTGTTCACTGACTCCTGTGTAGTACTAGGAACATCTCACTTTGAACCCCAAACTATGCAGCAGGAACTCTCTTTAACTACTGGTTTGACTACATTCCTAAAAAAAACATAAACACTTGCCTATTTTAAACATGCCATTTCAAGAGCACATTTTTGTCTGTAACATCTTGTAATTCAAGTTTGTGCATGACTGTTGTAAGTACATGTGCTTATTTTAAATGGTGCACTGTATACTGATATAAATGCTGTATCTGTAAAAGTCTACTGCTGAATCTGTAAAGTTTACACAAATTGGCCAAAAAAAATTACTACTCAGATGGTGTGACAAATTTTAATTATTACCTTTCACTCACTACATAAAAAGTATAATTAGAATAAAAGTGTATTTTAGAGAATTATTTTTAATGTTGTGGGGGAAAACAGATATTACATTTTGACGTAAATTATTTAACAAGTAAAGTACAATCCTCTGAGGCTCAGTGCTACAGTATCAGCAGCAGACACCTGTAATCTTAGGAACTGCTGGTGACTTCTGCAGAGGCAGGTTGAATGTCACTGTGATCTCTGTGGATCGTGAGACCTTCTGAGGAGAGAATGGAAGAAGGGCTCTTATCTGCTGATAGTGGTCCAGTTTTAAAGGAGCCCTGCAGGTCCATATTGATACACAGCACTCCAGACAGCAGCTGCCTCTTGTATTGTTCGAGACGCATGAAGACATCAATGACTGAGGAGCTGCTCTCGTTCACCCAGGTGGGAAACAGGCTGGAGGAGCTCATCTGGCGTGGGAGGGACTGGTGGTGGTACAGTTCCAACTGACAGGAAAACCTAGAGTAGGCATTACCAGCATGCAGAGGAGTGAAGGAGCGAGCAGTGGTAACTGATACACTTCTTGTGATCAACCAGGCTGAAACACAGCAATGGTTACTGTGAGTATCAGCAAACAATACGTAAATATAAAATTACTGTTTTCATCAGTAATAAGTAACAGGTGTAGTTCCACTGATTCAATCGATCAATCAATCAATCAAACTTTATTTGTATAGTACTGTTCATACATATTACATGTAACACAAAGTGCTTTACACCAAACCACTATCCTGCAGTTGCAAATAAAAATAAAATAAAAGCAACAGAGTAAAACAATGTTAAAAAGTAAGAGTTTAACTTAAAGCTAAACTAAAAAGATAGGTTTTAAGTTTACTTTAAAAAATATGAACACTCGCAGTGGACCTCTGGTCCTCAGGTAAAAGCTGAATGAGGCCTCACCATGAGTTTTGCTGTGGACTCTAGGAACAGTTAAAAGATTACTACCTGAGGACCTGAGGGTCTGAGAGGGCTCATATGTTAAAAGCAAATCAGATAAATAAATAGGGCTAAGACCATTAAGAGATTTATAAACCAGTAAAAGCACTTTAAAATTGATCCTGAAGCTCACAGGGAGCCAGTGCAGACACCTGAGCACTGGTGTAATATGCTCTCTCTTTCTGGTCCTCATCAGCAGCCGGGCTGCTGAGTTTTAGAGCTGCTGCAGAGGTGTGATTGTTTTCTTGGGAAGACCAGAAAGGAGAGCGTTACAATAATCAATGAGATTAGAGACAAAAGCATGTATCAAAGTCTCTGCACTGGCTCGAGAGAGAAAGGATCTTACTATAGCAATATATTTTAAATGATAAAAACCAGTTTTGGTGACAGACTTAATGTGTGGCTCAAAGCTAAGCTCACAATCAAATAAAACACCCTGACTTTTAACATTTTCAGAAGGGTTTAGTGAATGTGTATGGAGCTTAGCTTTGAGCCTCTCTCTCTGAGCCTCAGGACCAACAACTAAAACCTCGGTTTTGCCCTAGTTGAGCTGGAGGACGTTTGCTGACATCCAGGACTGATTGACTATTTGGATTTTGACAACACAACTTGGATCAGAGATTCGATACAAAAAATGAACTCTTATTGAATGTATACTAGGTCAGACTCATTATTATAAGCACATAACTGAATTTTCAATTTGTGACCTGTTTGAGTTTTTGGGTGTTATGGTGACACATAGGGTTGTAACTGTAACACTTTCCTGACACTCTTTGATTGGAATTCAGAGTTTTACCTCTCAGTTCAGATGATTACAATGATTGTTGCTTTAGCAGCAAAGAGTCCAAACCTCTCAAAGCAGCCTATGGAAACTTTAAAGTTGTTCTCTCTTAGGCTTGCTGCCAACTCTTCTGCCTTTTCCCTCACCACAGCCCACTTAAGGGGCTCCGTATATAACTGGGCTTTATTAGGGTGACAAGGGTAGCTTCAACCACAGGGGCTTTCCCTGTGCACTTTGTTTTCTGTGTCCATCACTAGAAACCATCACAGTTTCTCATTGTTTATATAAAGGGGCCTGAAGAGCTCCCATGTTTGCATAGGAGGAATTCTGTCCCATGCCTTTTGACCCTGGGACATTCCTTCCTTGTTCACTGTATTTATCATATATGGATGTTCTCAAAATATATGTTTTACATATCAGTAACTGTTTAATCACTCACCGGGCAGATACATGCTGGGTAATACTTCTGGAGACTTGGCGTAGAACATATTGTAGGATCTTTAGTACCTGTTCTCGAATCCATCCCACATCTTCTTGCACATACGGAAGCCACTCCAATAGTCTATACACATAAGATCCAGTCATTAGTTAATAGGCAAGACCCTTCACCTGACAGTTTTATGTTGTCTTGACAGTGTTGATACAGCATAAAAACAAAAAATCTATTAAAAGAAGCCTGATGAGTCATAATTTACTTAATATTACATAACCCAGGCAGCTGTTTGAGTATTTTGAGAGCTTGTCAACGATGGAAGTTATAAGATCATGTTATTAATTATTGCATCACCTCAAAGTCAAGGACATGGCAGACTCCAGGGGCAGAGTGTAAGGGAGCATCATGGCTGAGGCCATCCTGACAGGAAGCAGGTTGCTTAGCGACTGTGTCAGGCTCCTCCGCTCCCTGCACGCCTCAACTAGAGCTGCAGGGGGAGGCAAAGAGAAGCACAAGGGTTACCTACAGCTGGACACACAAATTTTGTAGTTCAGATAAAACCATTCAATAATATCAAGTGCACATCTGAAAAATGAAACAACATAGCTATTTTTTTTTAAGTGAATGTAATGAATGTTTATCATTATCCACAATAATACATTAGGAATACACATATAGTAAGTTTTTAATATTGTACATCTGAACTATAAAATCTTGTGAAAACAAATATGTTTTCAGTAAAGATCTGAACACTGGTAGTGAACTGATGACCTGGAGCTGCCTCAGAAAAAGCCAGTCTAATTCTAGAATCTACTGAAAGCTACTGATTTAGTGACCTACAAAACCAACTCTGAACATGTTTGCAACAGGTCAGACAGATAAGGCATGGATAGTCCATTCAAATGCTTACAAAACAAGCAACACAACACAACTCTTCCTTTCTAGTGTATACTATAGTGTTACCTTTGTGGAGGGCGGGTGGCAGGTTTTCCATGAAATGCTCCTCTATGAAGGAGCTGGACTGAACCATCTGAGCCCTCTCTTCCACATCTGGTTCTCCATCCTCTCCATCACTTCTATCATCATCCTCATTTTCTTCACCTTTAGCTATCAGTAGTCTGTCTCTGTGAGGTCCATTGAAATTAAGCAATCCTGGATATAAAAAACAAGAGTAAATGCTTTGCCTTTTTGTGATCAGTGACAAATGTGTTCAAAGTCCAGGCTTAATAACTAAGAATATCAGTTAGAAGATTTTCTTTCAAAGTCAAAATATTTTCATTAAATTCATAGCAGGACTAGTGACACCAAGGCTTAAAAAAATCAGCGTAGTGTCAGTTTATTGATTTGGTAACGTGTTCACAGGAAGGAGCTCTGATAGCATATCAGGATGAAACATGCATATACAAGGATATTTTCTGACTAGATAAGTGGCCAATGGACTAAATTCTAGTGCTGACTTTAGTAGTGACCTAATTTTAAAGAAGCTGAAGTGGAGGAAAACTGCTGATCCTTACCATTTCTCTTTAAAAAGTGCAGAGCATCTTTATATCCCTGTTTACACATGGTCTTCATAACCTACGTTCAACACAAACACATTAAAGTTTACTCAATTCATCCAGTTATTCGAGGCAGTCAGTGTATTTAAAGATCTTTAAATGTGTGAATGAATCATGTTGTACACGTGCCACCTACCACTGGGTCTGGGGGAAAAAGTGCTCTGGAGACCCTGTAGAGGTTGGTGAGGGTGAACTGAATGCTTGTGTTTGTGAAGCGTAGCTCGTGTAAGTTGGTTGAAGTGTCTCGTGGGCAGATGTCACTCTCTCCAGAGAACGGAGACACAGTGATAGTGTTTTTCAGCTCATACTGAGGCAAGTTGTCTGAGATTCCACCATCAACATATCGCTAAATATTAAAAAAAGAATATTACAACCGGAAGAAGCACATGTAATTATTTACAATAATTACAGCAAATGTTTTGATACCAAAATATATGATTTTCCAACTTTATTAACAAAAAAGTTTAACATGGAACAGCTGTTCCATTTTCTTTCTTTTTTTTTTTTTTTGTCTTGCTTTGTTTTTTCCTATGTTTTGTAGTATGTTTGTGTCTGAAATAAACTAAACCAAACTAAAACTAAAACAGTGTCCATTCTATGTGGGTGAAGAACTATTATCACACAGACAGTGATAATAATGACATCATATCCTGAGTATTGATTGCTTGTTTTTACTAAAGCCAATGAACTTAAGTAGCTAGGAGACAGGCACTGTTTGTCAACAGATAAGTTCCGAAAATATCCGTTCTTTTAATCTAAACAACTGTGGACATGAGAGGACAGAGTTCCCTTAAAACCTCTGCCAACATGGTCACATCTGGCTGTGACACTCTTAAAATTTGGTCACAAGCTCTATATATACACAGGAACATTTAAGCTCTTAAAAATCCATCACAAAGGCCACAGGGGTGGGGTGGGGGGGTCAGTCACAACTATTGCGCAATGATATTCTTAGAAAAGATATGTACTAGAATCAGATAAAAGGTACATTTCCCACTTTCCTGTTCAGTGTGAAATCTCTGACAAACACTAACTCCAGGGGAATTTCTAATCATTGTTTGCACACATGTGCCATTCAGAACAAACACATTCTTGGGAAAGGGAGGGC